>NC_140441.1:18519861-18827361 GCF_963576455.1 Neolamprologus multifasciatus
ACAAACAGCCGCACCAACAACCACGACTGCAGCTCCAACAACAACGACTGCAGCTCCAACCACCACAACAGCGGCACCAACAACCACGACTGCAGTTCCAAGAACTACTACAGCCGCACCAACAACCACGACTGCAGCTCCAACAACCACGACTGCAACAACCACAACAGCCACACAAACAACCACGATTGCAGCTCCAACAACCACAACAGCCGCACCAACAACCACAACGGCAGCTCCAACAACCACGACTGCAGCTCCAACAACCACAACAGCCGCACCAACAACCACGACTGCAGCTCCAACAACCACAACAGCTGCACCAACAACCACGACTGCAGCTCCAACAACCACAACTGCAGCTCCAACAACCACAACGACCGCACCAACAACCACGACTGCAGCTCCAACAACGACAACTGCAGCTCCAACAACCACAACAGCCGCACCAACAACCACAACTGCAGCTCCAACAACCACAACAGCCGCTCCAACAACCACTACATCTGCTCCAACAACCACGACTGCAGCTCCAACAACCACAACTGCAGCTCCAACAACCACAACGACCGCACCAACAACCACGACTGCAGCTCCAACAACGACAACTGCAGCTCCAACAACCACAACAGCAGCACCAACAACCACGACTGCAGTTCCAACAACCACTACAGCCGCACCAACAACCACAACGGCAGCTCCAACAACCATGACAAGTGCACCAACAACCACAACAGCCGCACCAACAACCACGACTGCAGCTCCAACAACCACGACAAGTGCACCAACAACCACGACTGCAGCTCCAACAACCACGACTGCAGCTCCAACAACCACGACAGCCGCACCAACAACCACGACTGCAGCTCCAACAACCACAACAGCCGCACCAACAACAACAACTGCAGGTCCAATAACCACGACTGCAGCTCCAACAACCACAACAGCCGCACCAACAACCACGACTGCAGCTCCAACAACCACTACAGCCGCACCAACAACCACACCTGCAGCTCCCACAACCACAACAGCCGAATCAACAACCAGGAGTGCAGCTCCAACAACAACAACAAGCGCACCAGCAACCACGACTGCAGCTCCAACAACCACAACAGCCGCACCAACTACCATGACTGCAGCTCCAACAACCACAACACCCACTGCAACAACCACAACACCCACTGCAACAACCACAACAGCCGCACCAACAACCACAACTGCAGCTCCAACAACGACAACAGCCGCACCAACAACCACGACTGCAGCTCCAACAACCACAACAGTCGCACCAACAACCACGACTGCAGCTCCAACAACCACAACAGCCGCACCAACAACCACGACTGCAGCTCCAACAACAACGACTGCAGCTCCAACAACCACAACAAGCTTGCCCACAACCACAACTGCAGCTCCAAGAACCACAACTGCAACTCCAACAATCACAACAGCCGCACCAACTACCATGACTGCAGCTCCAACAACCACAACACCCACTGCAACAACCACAACAGCCGCACCAACAACCACGACTGCAGCTCCAACAACCACAACAAGTGCACCCACAACCACGACTGCAGCTCCAACAACCACAACAGCCGCACCCACAACCACGACTGCAGCTCCAACAACCACAACAGCCGCACCAACTACCACAATTGCAGCTAAAACAACCACGACTGTAGCTCCAACAACAACAACAGTCGCACCAACAACCACGACTGCAGCTCCAACAACCACAACACCCTCTCCAACAACCACAACAGCCGCACCAACAACCACGACTGCAGCTCCAACAACCACAACTGCAGCTCCAACAACCATTACTGCAGCTCCAACAACAACAACAAGCGCACTAACCACCACGACTGCAGCTCCAACAACCACAACAGCCGCACCAACTACCATGACTGCAGCTCCAACAACCACAACACCCACTGCAACAACCACAACACCCACTGCAACAACCACAACAGCCGCACCAACAACCACAACTGCAGCTCCAACAACGACAACAGCCGCACCAACAACCACGACTGCAGCTCCAACAACCACAACAGTCGCACCAACAACCACGACTGCAGCTCCAACAACCACAACAGCCGCACCAACAACCACGACTGCAGCTCCAACAACAACGACTGCAGCTCCAACAACCACAACAAGCTTGCCCACAACCACAACTGCAGCTCCAAGAACCACGACTGCAGCTCCAACAACCACATCAGCCGCACCAACAACAACAACGGCAGCTCCAACAACCACGACTGCAGCTCCAACAACCACAACAGCCGCACCAACAACCACGACTGCAGCTCCAACAACCACGACTGCAGCTCCAACAACCACAACAAGCTTGCCCACAACCACGACTGCAGCTCCAACAACCACGACTGCAGCTCCAACAACCACATCAGCCGCACCAACAACAACAACGGCAGCTCCAACAACCACGACTGCAGCTCCAACAACCACAACAGCCGCACCAACAACCACGACTGCAGCTCCAACAACCACGACTGCAGCTCCAACAACCACAACTGCAGCTCCAACAACCACAACAGCCGCACCAACAACCACAACTGCAGCTCCAACAACCACAACAGCCGCACCAACAACCACAACTGCAGGTCCAATAACCACGACTGCAGCTCCAACATCCATTACTGCAGCTCCAACAACAACAACAAGCGCACTAACCACCACGACTGCAGCTCCGACAACCACGACTGCAGCTCCAACAACCACAACAGCCGCACCAACAACCACGACAGCCGCAACAACAACCACGACTGCAGCTCCAACAACCACAACAACCTTGCCCACAACCACGACAGCAGCTCCAACAACCACAACAGCCACGCCAACAACCACAACTGCAGCTCCAAGAACCACAACTGCAACTCCAACAACCACAACAGCTGCACCAACAACCACGACTGCAGCTCCAACAACCACGACTGCACCTCCAACAAACACAACAGCCGCACCAACAACCACGACTGCAGCTCCAACAACCACAACAGATGCACCAACTATCATGACTGCAGCTCCAACAAACACAACACCCACTGCAACAACCACAACAGCCGCACCAAGAACCACAACTGCAGCTCCAACAACCACAACAAGTGCACCCACAACCACGACTGCAGCTCCAACAACCACAACAGCCGCACCAACAACCACAACTGCAGCTAAAACAACCACGACTGTAGCTCCAACAACCACAACTGCAGCTCCAACAACCATTACTGCAGCTCCAACAACAACAACAAGCGCACTAACCACCACGACTGCAGCTCCAACAACCACAAGTAGAGCTCCAACAACGACGACAGGCACACCAACCACTGCAACAACCACTGCAGCTCCAACAACCACAACAGCCGCACCAACACCTACAACAGCAGCTCCAACAACCACGACTGCAACTCCAGCAACCACAACAGCCACACCAACAACCACGACTGCAGCTGCAACAACCACTACAACCACTCCAACAACCACAACTGCAGCTCCATCAACCACAACTACAGCTCCATCAACCGCAACACCCGCTCCAACAACCACCACAGCCGCACCAACAACCACAACACCGGCTCCAACAACCACGAGTGCAGCTCCAGCAAGTACAACAGCCGCACCAACAACCATGACTGCAGCTCCAACCATCACAACAGCAACACCAACAACCACAACCACAGCTCCAACAACCACAACAGCAGCTCTGACAACCATAACAGCCACAACAACAACCACGACTGCAGCTCCACCAACCACAGCACCTGCTCCAACAACCACAACTACAGCTCCAACTTCAATAACCACCGCACCAACAACCACGACTGCAGCTCCAACAACCACAACACCGGCTCCAACATCCACAACTGCAGTTCCAACAACCATAACACCCGCTCCAACTACCACGAGTGCAGCTCCAGCAAGCACAACAGCCGCACCAACAACCATGACTGCAGCTCGAACAACCACGAATGCAACTCCAGCAACCACAATAGCCACACCAACAACCACGACTGCAGCTGCAACAACCGCTCCAACAACCACAACTGCAGCTCCATCAACCACAACTACAGCTCCAACAACCGCAACACCCGCTCCAACAACCACCACAGCCGCACCAACAACCACAACACCGGCTCCAACAACCACGAGTGCAGCTCCAGCAAGTACAACAGCCGCACCAACAACCATGACTGCAGCTCCAACCATCACAACAGCAACACCAACAACCACAACCACAGCTCCAACAACCACAACAGCAGCTCTGACAACCATAACAGCCACAACAACAACCATGACTGCAGCTCCACCAACCACAGCACCTGCTCCAACAACCACAACTACAGCTCCAACATCAATAACCACCGCACCAACAACCACGACTGCAGCTCCAACAACCACAACACCGGCTCCAACATCCACAACTGCAGTTCCAACAACCATAACACCCGCTCCAACTACCACGAGTGCAGCTCCAGCAAGCACAACAGCCGCACCAACAACCATGACTGCAGCTCCAACAACCAGAACAGCAACACCAACAACCACAACCACAGCTCCAACAACCACAACAGCATCTCTGACAACCATAACAGCCGCAACAACAACTACGACTGCACCTCCAACATTGACCGCCCCTTCCCCATCAACCACCACAGCCCCGCCCTCCACCACAGCCCTTCCATTTACCATGACCGCTCCTTCAACAACCACAACAGCAGTTCAAAACACAAAAACCCCTCCAACAACTGGCAGGGATACAGTAATGAGATATGTCACATTCAGGTCACTTCAGAGCAATTTTGAAATAGACTTGTTGAATTCATCATCTGCAGCCTTTACAAGTCGATCTTTAATGATAAAGAAACAGGTCAGTAACTTTTTCCCAAAATCCTTTGTGAAATTAATTTCCTCTCAGTACTAGGTTAATGCCCTTTTCCAACAATATTTTCATGTTGAGTTTTTTTGTTTAACTACATAAGCACCTCTACCATGACCGTAATCCTAACACATCAGTCTGTTTCAATCCCTACAGAGCACTTCAGTTCAATATAATTTCTTTTTTGTTATTCTTCATTCAAAGGGATGAACTTTCCACACACAAGGAGATGTCTATAATGTTCATACGTATGTCAAATATTTAAAAAAAACAACAGAAAAAATAGTTTTAAGAAAATCTCTTTTGTGTGTGTAGATTGAACCTGCTTACATTGAGGCCTTCCTCTCTTCTTTTGTCTCCTTGAAAGTGGTGAGCTTCAGGTAATTTCCACATTTTGACATATCATGTAGGGCATTGACCTAAAAAGCTAATATGCAAAACAATAACTTGTGTTTCTGCATTTGCAGGAAGGGATCAGTCATAAACACCATGGAACTTCAGTTTGTAAACTTTTCTGTCCCAAATGACACTGAGATTAGGAATGTTTTGATCGGGCAAGCCTCAAATGTGAACGGCTTTGACATCGAAAGGGCCTCCATCAACATCAGTGACACTGCTCCAACAACAGCCACTCCACCAGAAACAACTGCAACTACAACAACAGTTGCAGCAACTCCAACCACTATCCCAACTACAAAAGCACCAACTGGACCTGTCCAAATTGTTCTGTTTCTACAGTTCCTTGAACCATATGTACCTGATCTCGCAGATCCTACCAGCAGTGCATATCAAGATCGCAAAAAACGAGTTGAAGAGACGGTGAGTAATATTTGAACTTAATACAAATTACATATTGACTGAAACAGTATCTAGAGAACAAATCTAGGAGCAAAAGATAGATGTATTTCAAATGATGTATTTTAAATAAGGGTTTTTAGATAATGTAATTTTGAAGTTGTTTCACCTGGTTTAAATTTTCTTTTTGTGTTTATTTTTTTGCAGTGTGATAGAATATACAGAGCAAAATTTTTTAACTTCATCCGTGCCATTGTGATTGGGTTCAGGTAGATGTTTTTTAACATTGGTTATTTTTCACACACTTATTAATTAAATTTCATTTTGAATGTTAAAAGTGACATGTAACATCTGCCTCACTCTCTTTCATGACACAGATCTGTTATAGTCCAAAAACAAGTGGATAGAACTGAGGCATTGGTGGAGCTTGTGTTCAATCAAACAATTCCCAATGCACAAGTCCCAGATAATATTACTATTGTTGAAGCTTTAAGAGATGCTATTAACAGATCCAGCATTAATTTCACCATCCAAATACTTCCTGAGACAGTATCAGTAACTTCTGGTGAGTATTAGAAAATGCAAACAAAAGTTAGTTTGGTAATTAATCAGTGATAAATAAATTATTTTAGTCTGTACAGAAATATATATTAATCTATTTTTGAAAAATATTTTATAGTTCCTGTCATTGTCACGGACAATTCCACCACACCTCTACCAACCACTGTCACTTCCACTACTGCTGCACTGACTACTACTTCAACTACTGCTGCACCGACTACTAGTTCCACTACTGCTGCACTGACTACTAGTTCCACTACTGCTTCAGCTACAACTGTTGTACCTACAACTACAGTTTCAAGTGGAGTATCCCACAAGATTAATCCCAGGATTGCTTTCCTCCTGGTGCTGTTGTTATGCCTTCTATCAAGCCAGCAATAGCATCTGTGCTGGTTTCCATGTGAAAGGCCAACAGAACACGATCTCTTTTAATAACATGAAAAAAATGTAATGTCAGCAGAAATCTGATATGTTATTATTTATAAGGGTTGTTGGGTTCGTTCAGGTGCACTTTAATTGGACACATCAGAAAGAGTAGCTCTAGTATGTTTATCTACATTAAAATATTTTCAGGTGGGAATGACCCTGCCCTGAACAGAATGACACAAATAATTTTAAGCATCCGGTTAATTAAATCACCAATAAAAAGCCTGACAATGCATGGGCAAAACATTTAAATATATACTGTGGGTGCCCCGTAACATAGAGGCTTAGTAATTAGTACTATGCAGTGGCCTGAAATTAAGTGAAGTCCAGGTCTTTTGCTTGTAAGTGTATCTCTGTCTTCATGTCTGTTAACTATTCCTCTTTCGAATATGAGGCCAAAAGTACATAAATTCTTATTTTTTTCTTCTTTTCATCTTTTTAATATAATTATCGACAGCATTTTTTCATTCTTTACATCAATTCATTGTTTCTAAATGCTTGTAAAATTATATATTTTGAGTTCTATTTCATATATATCATACACAGTATATATCACAAATTACATGTAATAGTGTTAAGAATGGATCTTCAGGTGTCCCAAAACATGCACTGTCACTTTTCTTATTTATACAAATGTATTTTTATAAGTATCTTTACATGTATTCTGTGAAATTTCTTTTAATTTGCACATTTTCTGTAAGAAAAGTCAAAATGACCAGAATACATCTTTATGAGAAATTAACACTATTAATTAACACTATTTAGGTTTGGGTAAATAAAAAACAAATCAGGGAACTTTCAGGATGTGCAACAACTGCATGTAAAAAGCTTTAATAAAAACAGAATATTTACAGATTGGTTTCTGTTATGTCATTTCCTTAAATGAATTTTTGCAATAATTCCTCACAACCTGATAGTGTCACACTCAGATATGTCAGGGGGTGAGCTTGCAAGAGAGAGCCATACCTTTCAAATATGTCCATCGATCCATTCATCCATCCATCCATTTTCTGTGTTAAAATGACTAAGACTACTCTACTTAAATCTGGGGGGAGAAATGTTTGAACTGCTGTGAAATTTCCGGAGGCTTCAAGTTCTGTTTTCAAGTCAGCTGAAAGGGAGGTGGTTAATGTTTCTAAGCCAGCCTTTCAGCCATGTACTTTTCAGCAAGGGCACAGGCAGTTGGTAGAGACATAAATTGCAGGCTGTAACTTAGGCTCTCTGAAGGAAGAGGCTGTCTGTTCCCCCAAAGACATCGTCTGGTCCTGCCTCGTCTGGTCCTGCCTCGTCTGGTCCTGCCTCGTCTGGTCCTGTGGTTGCAACAGCGCCATCAGAGCCAACTCAGCCTGTTCCACCTCGCCTTCGTCGGCCACTTTCCAGGCCCCAAAGTTGGTATCATGGCTGTCGAGGGAGGCCTCCTGAAAGAATTTGCCGCCGCCGCTGGCTTCGCGGCTGACCTCCGGACCTGCTCTGTTGCCGCCACTGCCACCCGCATGGCCGGCCCCCTGATTTGTTTTGTCTTCGCCGCCGCCATTGCCGCGTGCACGGTCGGCCCCTAGAATTGTTTCCCCGTCATGACCGTTGCCGTCTGCATGGTCGACCCCTGAACTTTTTCGTGGACTCCTGTTGAGATCCGCTCTGGTTTTGTTTGATCATTTCTGTATTCCTGGACTTTTGATTTCTTGGACTGTTTCTAGGTCTCCAGTGTTTTTTGGTTTTTGACCTGTTTCCCTGACCCCCAGTGTTTGTGTTGCACTGTTTTTCTTGTGCTTATAAACTACTCTGGACTCATGGCCTTTGTTTTCTGTTTTGTTCCTTGCTTTTCTGATAGTAGAGAGGACAGAGCACATTCCACAGGAGCTTCACCCCCACCTTTGTTGGAAGCAGAAAAACAGGGAGCCAAGGCCATAACTCGGGCTCACTGAAAGTTAGAAAGTATGTGGATGTTTAGGTTTTATGACTTTCGAGGGGGGCCGAAGCTATAAAAATGTAAGAAACGCTCAGACACTTCGCAAACAGGCGGACACACTCCTGCACTCATCTCCCCTCCGGATGGTGTATGCTCATAAAGTGTTGAATTGTATGGAATAAAATGATTGTTGATTGAGCATTTATACACCGAGTATTGTCTTTCCTTCAGCCCAAAGATCAAAAGAATTGGGAGGATTTAACAAGTGGGAGGTAGATTAGAGCGTTCTACATTGCATCCACACATCAAGCACCCAGTCATCTTACCAAAGACTTGCCATATCGCAGAGTTACTGATTGATTGCTATCATCAGCAAGTGAAACATCAAGAATGGGGCATGACGATAAATGAGCTGAGATCAAATGGAATATGGATACTAGGATGCAGTCAAGCAGTATCATCCTTTATCTACAACTGTATTAAGTGCAGGAAATTCAGACGTCGAGCAGAAGAGCAAAAGATGGCAAACCTACCAAGTGAGAGAATGGATACAACTCCTCTCTTCACGTATTGTGGGATGGATTGTTTCGGCTCGTTCTACATTAAAAAAGGAAGAAAAGAACTGAAGCGTTATGGGCTTCTATTTACCTGTCTATGCTCTCGTGTGGTGCACATAGAGCTACTCGATATGTCAACCGACGCTTTTCTAAACTCACTGTGTTCATTCATTGCTTTGCGTGGAAATGTACATCAGTTGCAATCAGATCAAGGCACAAATTTTGGGGGAGCCAGACGTGAGTTTCTGGAAGCAGTAAAGGAAATGGATCAGGAAAGTCTGAAACAGCTAGGCTGCGAGTTTGTGATGAATCCTCCCTCTGCCAGTCATATGGGTGGAGCCTGGGAAAGACAAGTCATCAATACTACTGCCACCACCGGGAGACTTTGTAAAGGAAGATTTGTATCTTTGCAAAAGATGGCGTAGAGTCCAGTACTTGGCCAATGAATTTTGGCACAAATGGAAGAAAGAGTATTTATTGAGCCTACAACAAAGACAAAAGTGGCACAAAACAAACAGAAATGCAAAGGTCAATGACATATTGATCGTACAAGATGACCAAGCATCAAGAAACGACTGGAAGTTGGCCAAAGTTGTTGCCATACACCCGAGTGAAGATCGATGTATACACAAAGTACAACTGTTAATGAGTGACTCATTGTTAGATGACCTTGGAAAGAGACTGAGTAAACCAGTTCTACTTGAAAGACCTATACACAAGACTGTGACACTATTAGAAGCAGTGTCACAGTTTACATTTCATAAGTTCATGTGTGGAAATCACAAGTGATTTGATGGGAGTTTAGCTGCCGTCATAGGCAACTCTCACATTTAAGTTCATTTTTATAAGATATTTAAGGTTGAAACAATAAGTAGTTGAAATATTAATAAATAAGAAATAACTAGTAATTTGTGTTTTGTTGATTAGACTTATATGTTTAAATGTGTTTTTTGTACTAATTGTGCAATTAGATAGGAATCAGAATCAGAATGAATCAGAATCAGAATCAGAATTTAGGAACTGAAACCCCGAGGTTTCTGATAGCTAGAGTGACTTAGGGGTGTTGACTCATTGAAACTAACATAATCATCCTGCTGCAACCAGGTTTCTGTTGACAGAATAAATCGATTTGTTGATCAGTTATTAAGTCATGTACTAACAGAGACTTGGAAGAGAGAGACCTAATGTTTAAAAATCCACAGTTCACTGTTTTACTCTTTGGTTCAGATGTGGATACTGTATTTTTCTTTCTTTGTGATTTTTTTATATTTAAGTCCTTTTTTGCTGGTTTTTAGTTTGTTTTTTGTCTGTTTGGGAGCTGACATAGTCTCAATGGAGATGGGGTTTTGGGGAGATAACAGGAGGAGAGAAGCTGCAGAGAGGTGTGTATGACTGCAACTCTGCTTCTTGGTCCCAACTCTGGATAGTCCCATCTTGGGGGGTTTAATAAATTTGGCCAGATTTCTAGAGATGAGAGCTGCTCCATCCAAAGTGGAACGGATGCCGTCTCTCCTAACAAGACCAGGTTTCCTCCAGAAAGTTTCCCAATTATCTATAAAGCCCACATTGTTTTCTGGACACCACTCAGACAGCCAAGGAGACCATGCAGCTAAACATGTCACTCCTGGTCCAACTGGGGAGGGGACCAGAGAAAACTACAGAGTCAGACATTGTTTTGGCAAAGTTACACACCGATTCAATATTGAGTTTAGTGACCTCCGATTGACGTAACCGGGTGTCATTACTGCCGACGTGAATTATAATTTTACTGAATTTACACAGACTCTTAGCCATCACTTTTAAATTTCCCTCAATGTCGCCTGCTCTGGCCCTTGGAAGACAATTGACTTTGGTTGCTGTTGTTTCTAGCTTCACATGTCTCAAAACAGAATCTCCAATTACCAGAGTTTGATCCTTGGCAGGTGTGTCACCGAGTGGGGAAAAACGGTTTGACACATGAACAGGTTGGTGGTGTACCTGGGGCTTCTGTTTAAGACTATGTTTCCTTCTCACCGCCACCCAGGCATCCTCTTTCCATTGCTGCTCGGGGCCTGCCGGGTGACAGCTAGCGGGGTCTATGTTACCTTCGGCTGCACCGGTGTCCTGGGAATCCATCCTACCTGACAAACCATCCTAGCTGTTGTTTCTGCGCACAACACAAAATTAAGTGGCGAACTGTCCTAACTTTGTGAATATTAGCTAGAAAAATACTCTGATGGGTAAAATTAAGTGCCAAATCGTCCTACCTTTGTTACTCTGAGCTAGAAGCATGCTTTAACAGCTAAAATTCAGTGGCGAACAATTAGGGTTGCCAACTCCCTGAGAAATAAATAAGGGACACCTCGTGGCCAGGGCCGGGCAACCCAGTTGTCTTCACCCTTCCCAGTGTGGTGAATTTTTTAGCTCTTTTTTTGTGTGTGAAATTATTTTTTTAACCATTTGACTTGAATTTGATTTAAGTAGATGCGTATTCTTTGTGATATCAACACATGGGAAACAAAAATCATTTAGCCATTTATTTTTAGCTCAAAATGACAACATTAACACAATAAAACAGGTCTCTTTCTTAAACAGAAGCCTGTCATGCTTAACTTTTGAGAATAAAAGTAAATCTTTCTTTAAAAGAACTCTGTCCTGCTTAACTTAAAATTATATAAATTAATAGAAAACAATAGAAAGAAAAATATTCTTGAAACAGTGCACATTTAGTGCATTTAGTGCAATTGGCTTCAGTAGAGGCATTATTTCAGCTTTTGCTCCCGTTTGTAAACCCACTTGTTCCCATGATTACGCATCATAACTCATCATCATTTTTCATCTATGTATTACTTTTATGTATTACTTATCTATTTGTTGTAATCATCTATCCTTGCAGTTGTTTATTACACAAAAAAAATTATATTATCACACTTCTGGCCACATAGCACTGACATTCACTGCACATGCCCATTTTAACCTTAACCAGAGGGTTTAAAAACAAACAAACCAGTGTTTACCATATCTGCTTCTGCCGTGGCCTGGTGGACAAAAATTGGTTAAGGGTTCCCCGAGCTTTCACGCCCCTCATGTTCTTCATGTGCCCACCATTAGAAGCATGCCTATGCCTATGCTTGTTGGAAAATTTGGATGATGTCACTACAGAAACTAATACAGTCATTATACAGTATACATCATACAGTCGTTTTTTACTGCCCTATGCATCGCCAAGAAAACGGTCCTCATGAACTGGAAAAATAAAAATAATCTTAATTCTAGCCAATATAGAAACTATCTAATAGATCACATTAGTCTCGATATAGCCTCTGCCACCACATTAGATCAATCCCTCTGGGCTCCTTTGATCGGCTCCATCACCTAGCGGGGGTAGGGGGTCGTGGTTTGGTCCCGCCTTGGCTATTGTGGTTGATGTGGAGGTTGGGATGGGCTTAGGGCACCTGGAGGACCCCTAGAGACGTTATCCCTGGAGGGCTTAACCCGGGGGTTGTGTTCATAACCTGGTTAGTGGCTCTGGTCGCTCTCAGAGGTTGTTCTCCTCGTGGCTGCGTGCAGCGGGGCTGGAGGATGGTCTGTGCTGGCGGACGTAGGTTACTGGCCTGGTGGCCTGGCTGCCCCTGAGTGGATCCGGGGCGGGCGTGGGGGTTTGGGGTTCGGGGGTGCTTCGCCTCCGTGCTGGGGCTCTGGCTGGGCCTTGGGGGCTTTGGTCCTCGTCGGTGTGTCGCCGAGGTTGTGGGCGGGTGGGTGCACGGGGGCTCAGCCCTGGCGCAGGGGGCCTCTTGTGCATCGGCCTAACCGGGGGGGCTCTTCAACTGGCAGGGAGGTTGTTCCATCCTTGCAGGAGTCCACTCTGCAGGTGGGGGAGAGACATAGGAGAGGTGGAGAATAAACTTAACCTGGGTGTCTGTTGTCTTGTGTAGTCTGGGAGATGATTGAATGTTGGGGTGGGTACAGTTTCCTCTGCGGTGGGGTAGGGTGGGCTGCCCCGGGTCCTGTGGGGCTTGGCGGTGCTGCTGCCGTAGGCCCCGGTCTGGATGGGCCTGGGCTCCCTTGCCTTGGTGGATACCAGAGGACGGGGGTGCCTACTGGGGTCAGCGGGGCAGCTGGCCCTAGGGAGGGACATCCTCCCCTCCCTTCTTTTCCTCCCCATCCCCGGCTACCTCCCTCTTCCCGCTCCACCACACCCACCCACACAGGTAGGGCCTTGGGGTGCGGGTGTGTCACCAGGGTGCAGGGGAGACATTCCCCCCCCGTCCTCTTCTGGCCACCTGTGCCTCAATTTTATCTCACAACTTAGACATCCACATTACTTACACTCTCATAACACACACACACATATATATATATATATATATATATATATATATATAGGGCCTTGAGGGTGGGCACGTTAACGGCGTCCAGTAGACGGTCTGTGTATTCAAACCTACCTCTGGCGCCGGTGCCCACCTCTCAATTTTAAATCCATGTAGACATTGAGGGTTCTCAGGAGGGGCCGTGCTAACACCTGCTGCTCTCTGGCAGCATCACCATGCTCTCCCTTGTTTTAAATACACTTTAGAGCAACACGCAGCAACACTACACTTGAGCGGGAGGAGGGAGGTATGGGGTCTTAACACACCTCCGTTCTCTACTAGCCATTGGGGCGGGGGGGGGCTGGGAAGAGATGCTGGCTGTCCGATTAGCCTCCCTGCTGCTGCGGAGCCTGGGGCAGTCTGCTTGCCTCCACCCTGGAGGGAAGGGTAACATCTCTTGGGTCTGGGTGCCGTTTCCCCCTCTGGGGGCGAGGATACCTGGACCCGGGGTATAGAGTATGTTTGGGGAGTGTGATTGTGTGTACATGTCCATTTACGTTTATTCCTACGTTGGGTGCGTGCTGAGTGTTTGTATATGTGTGCATGAGGGTGGGAATGCATGTCTGTGTCTGTGTGTGCCTGTTTGTCTGTGTCTATATGTCAGGTCGGGTCTTAGACTCCACCTCTCTGGGAACTCCCAGGCCCTCCAAAATGTGGAGGCCTATCTCCCCTCACCACACTCCCTGCTGGTGACTGATGCCCTCAGGGGTCGGTGCATTGTTGGTTCTTGGTGTCCGGGGCTGGGCGCTCAGGTATGTACCAGCTCACTCCCGGTGGCTACTTGGCGGGGCCTGGCGCCTGCTGCTCGGTCAGCAATACGGCAAATGATGATCCATTTGGCAAAATAAATCCATTGGGTATCCTTGTTGGTCTTCAGACAACAATTCTGACGGCTAAAGAACCAAATGGGACAGGCAAAAAAAAAAAAAAAAAAAAGAAGCATGCCTATGGAAAAAGTGCGCCGGCACACAGTGCAGTGCGCTTTATAGGTGTTATCGTGCACTTTTCCAGCCAGGTGTTTTCCTTTTCCCATTCTTCCCTGTACTTTTGCAGCCTTTTTTTCTTTCTCTGAGAGGAACAAACATTGCTGGTCTAATGCTGGTCTAATGCTGGGCTTACACTGTGCGATTTGTGGCCCATTTTGAGCTGATTTTTGAGTCGTGCGACCAATTTGGTGATCGGCCCAATTTTGGCCTTCATCATGCATTGTGTAGTATACGTGGGGTAACGAGAAGCGATTAACACCTCACGACCAGCTCCCGATCATCAATCGCTCGTGAGGGTGTCACCGCAGCCGCTCACACTGCTCACGCGCAAACACGTAAACGTCAGTGAAAAAGACGGAGCAGCACGGCTGTGCAGCGTGTGATCTGGACACAAGCGATGGAGGCACAACTTGTAGAACTTTGGAAAGCTCATCCGAACCTTTTCGATGTGGCATCACCAAATTATCACGACCACAACAACCGTGAAAATAGTTGGATTTACATTGCTGCTCAATCACAGCTGCCTGATCATGTTTTTCATTAGCAATTTAGCAAAGTTGATGGCGGTGGTGTGTCTGTGTGAGTGAAAGACAGAGAGGGAGAGCGAGCGACAGATTTTCTGTTATAACCTTCATTTTATGGAGGCACAGTGTGAGCACTCAGGTCGCATCAGAGCATCGGGCGGTATAGTGTGAGACCCTGCATCGTGACCTACGAACTTATAACCCATACGAGCCAATCGTGCAGTTTGAAAATCGCACAGTGTTTGCCCAGCTTCAGGTGTACTGTCGTCTGAGACCGCAGTGTCGGCGTGCGTTTCCCTGTTGGCCATGCTTTTTGTTGTGGCCATCTGTTGTCTTCCGGTATTTTCTCCGCAAGCGACCTTTCCTCAACCAATGAGATGAGCGGTAATCTGAATTGTCATACTCGAATTGTCATAAATGTGCTGTCAGCTCATTGGTCACAAAGCAGGAGCGGAGCTGGGAATTATGTTTTCAAACAAAGCGTTAATTACATTAAAACTTATAGACTACTTTTGATTCTCACTGTATTATGGGACAAAGTGCGTCCCTTTTCAGCTCAATACGGGACGTTTACTTTTGTTTCCAAATACGGGACGATTCCGTTTTTTAAGGGACGGTTGGCAACCCTACGAACAATCCTACCTTTGTGAATATGAGTTAGAAGCATACTTTAACAGCTACAATTAAGTGCCAAACCATGCTACCATTGTCAATGTTACCTACAAGCATACTTTGACGGGTAAAATGAAGTGGCAAACTGCCCTGGCTTTATGAATATGATCTACAAGCATACTCTGATGGGTAAAGTTAAGTAGAAAACAGTCATACCTACTTAAATTTGTGCTGCAATTACTCTGTGACAGCAGAAATGTGCATAAACTACTTACGGTAGGACCTTTTGCCAAAGTAGGGTGGTTTGTCAGAATACCGGCTACAAGAGCCTGGCTAGCTACGGGCAGTGTTGCCAACTTAGCGACTTTGTCGCTATATTTAGCGAGTTTTCAGACCCCCTAGCGACTTTCTTTCTAAAAAAAGTCGCTAAAAAAAGACGTGAAAGCGCATATCGCTTTTACTCTCAACAAGCAGCGGGTGCTGTAACGCAGTCAGTTCTTCTTTTACTCTTATGCTGTTTTGTGGATCAGGTTTAAAACTACTTATAAACACACACACACAAAGTAACTCCACCAGAGTGCCTATTTCGGGTCACTTTTGCCGGTCCAAGCCCGGGTAAAGGAGCAGGGTTGGAATTGTGACCTTACAAAAAACAATAATTGCTAAAAGAAATTTAATTTGTAGTTCGAAATAAATTCTAAATGCATTTAGGACATTTTTTGCTCACTTTATGTCTCATCCACGATGTTATTTCTCTCTCCAGCAGCGTAGGTTACAATTACATTAGCATGACCAATTATGCAAATTAGGTGATGACGTCATTTAGCGACTTCTAGCGACTTTTAGGACAGCCAATAGCGATTTTCCTTACTGAGGAGTTGGCAACACTGGCTACGGGTGCATCAGGGGTGCGCAGCGGAGTCTCCAATTCGGTGATCCTGGCCTCCAGAGCTGCAAATAAGCTACATTTATTACAAGTATCATTACTGCTAAAGGAGACCGAGCAGTAACTAAACATCTGACACAATGAGCAGGAAAGTGAAGGAGGGACAGGTGAAGAGGCCATGCTGCTAGCGAGTCGGCTACAAGCTAAGCTAAATTAGTGAAACAGTAAAGATACAGTGAGTAAAATCTTTGGCTATAAATTAGCGAGTGAGTACGCAGAGACTGTGCTTCGATGAAGCAAGTGAAGATTATACTATTTAAAAAGAGATTATCTAAAAGTTTTTAATTAAATTGCTATGCAGATAAGCTATTCAAAAACACCACAGTGTGTTAGAACAGGAAAAGAAAGTGATACTCTACCGCAGCGATAACGAACACCAAGTGACAGCGCCACCCAAAGGTCCAAGCAGGCCAGTATTCTACCTTTATTATTATTATTAATATTATTATTATTAGTGGTAGTAGTAGTTACACTTGTAGTCAAGATCGCCCAAACCAAGACCAAGACAGACCGAGTCAAGATCAAGACAAAGTCGAGACAAGACTAAGACCAAGACCAAGACCAAAAAGTCTTTAAACTGCAGCCAGATGCTGCTTCGTTTACGGGTGTCAGGCATATTTATGTGTTGCGATGCACTCGCACAGCCCTCACCGCTGTCCACTGTCTCACTCACTTACTGAGAGAACAGACAGTTTTCAGTTTTATTTGTCATATGCAAGTTAGCACAGGGTCAACATCGCAATGAAATGTATTTGACGAGCAGAAGACAGTCACTCAGCAGAATGGTACAGTAGAAAAAAATAAAATAAAATAAAATGATAAAAAATAAATAGAAAAATAGTAAGAGCAAAATATTAATAAGATGTAGTAAAAGAAAAAAGAGATTTTCAGTTAACTGAATAAATAAATAAATAAATAAATAAATAAATAAATAAATAAATAAATAAATATATATATATATATATATATATATATATATATATATATATATATATATATAGATAGATAGATAGATAGATAGATAGATAGATATAGATATGTACACACTAGTGATTAAATAAAGAAAATCTTAAATAGGAATGTGAGGGGAGGGGGCAGATGGGATATTGCACAGGAATGAGCAGCAGTACAAACTAAACAATACAAAAGTTTTTGTTTTTTGTGGCAGTTGTTACAGTATTGCACTTTTTTTTAAAAGTGGAGTGACCAGTGCAGATTATACAGAGTACTTGTGAAGCTGCAAGGTAGCTTCTGAGTGCGTCCTGTGGAGTGTGTGTGTGTGTGTGTTTAAGTGTTGCGGTTGAGGTGTCGTATGGCTTGATGGTAGAAACTGTTTTTAAGTCTTGTAGTCCGAGCAGACAGACTCCTGTAACGTCTGCCAGATGGTAACAAGGAGAACAGCTGATGTGCTGGGTGGCTGTGGTCCTTGATGATGCTGTGTGCTTTACGGAGGCATTGTTGAAGATAAATGTCCTGAATGGCAGGAAGCCTCATGCCAGTGATGTGCTCTGCTGCCTTCACCACCCTCTGTAGTGATTTACGGCTGCTGGCAGAGCAGCTTCCGTACCAAACTGTAATGCAGCTCGTCAGCAAGCTCTCGATTGCACACCTGTAAAAATTTGAGGTGATGTTGGCGTTCATGCCAAACTTCCTCAGCCTCCTCAGGAAGTAAAGCCGCTGGCGAGCTTTCCTGATAGCAGTGTCTGTGTGAAGGGTCCAGGAGAAGTCCTCGGTGATGTTGACTCCAAGGAATTTGAAGCTGCTGACCCTTTCAACCTTGACACCGTTGATGTGGATGGGCTGGTGTTCCCTGACTGGTTGTTTCCGGTAGTCCACTATAATTTCTCTAGTTTTGCTGATGTTGAGTCAGGTTATTTTCCAGACACCACTCGTACAGCGCCATCACCTCCTCTCTATAGGCCGTCTCATCATTGTCTGTGATGATGAGGCCTATGATGGTTGTTGTAATGTTCTTATACAGCGATCACTTTCTTCTTCTATTCTGAATATCTTATTGATTCCAGAGCGCCCCCTTTGGGTAGCTTCAACAATAGCAGCTATCATTACATCCCCTTTCCAAACAGGTTGGTGTTATAATAACCACAATTCCGAAGAGAACTGTTACTCTGTAACATCTGAACATTCTTGTCTAACATTCAACATGTTATAATTTGTGCAACAAACTACATTCAGTAGTGTTTGTTTTTTTTATAACCAAAAGTTATAAGTCAAAGTCATATAAGTCAAACAAAATAAATCCAAATGTATACCTTGCATTTTCCAGAATGAACCAAATGAGTCCCATATAGCCCTCAAGCACATTAGAACTCTTCACCTTTGACAACTTGAACAGTCAATAACACATTATAACTCAGCAGATCTCAAGTAAGTGTGAACAATTATTATTCTAAATGAATTATTATCCTTTATTTACTTGTGATTTATTATTATTTTTTAACAATTCTTTACCACAACAGTTCACACTTGTTCTATGAGCCTCTCTGTAGGTTTCTTAGGTCTGGTAGACCTTCTCAGTATCTCAGACATTGGGGAAGGTGAAGGAGGCTCACTGTGGTGCTTAACAGGGTTAGCACCTCGTTGTTCAGTTCCAGTCTCTGTGTCCTGATGTTTAACATCCTGTGTCTTTAACAGACTTCTCCGGTTTCTTCTTAACACTTGTCCATTCTCTGTCTGAACAGCAAACGATCTGGGCCCTACTTCGCTGAGAACTGTTGCTTTTTTGTTCCAGAAATCTGGACCTGCAATCCTCACAACATCTCATTCCTGAAGCGGTTCCAGACGCCTTGCAGTTTTGTCATAGTTCCTTTTCTGTCTGTGCTTGAGTTTCATCCTTTTGTCAGTCAGCTTGCTGTCATGTGCATTGTCATTTTCCTTGGAAATGTGTGGAAGTGTGGTGCGTAGCTTGCGATTCATGAGTAGCTCAGCAGGTGATGCCCCACACTCCAGAGATGAAGCTCTGTAGCTTAGCAGAGCCAGGTAAGGGTCAGTCTTACTGTCTCTTGCTTTTTTGAACAATCTCTTTACTATTTGGACTCCTTTTTCTGCCTGTCCATTCGCTTGGGGATACAAGGGACTAGAGGTGATATGTTGAAATCCAGATTGTTTTGCAAAGTCACTAAATTCTCTACAGTCATATTGTGGACCATTGTCACTGATGACACACTGCAGAATTCCAAAAAAGCCCTTCATGTGTGTGATGACTGACTTTGCTGATGTACTGGAAAGCTGTGCCACTTCTGGATAATTAGAATAGTAGTCAATCACCAAAACATAGTCCTTGCCATCCAGATGAAATAAATCCGTGCCTACCTTTTGCCATGGTGCAGTGGGTAGATTTGCTGCCAGCATTGGCTCTTTTGTTTGTTTGTAGTGATGTTTGAGACATGTTTCACATTTCTGTATCATCTCTTCAATATCCCTGTTGATGCCTGGCCAGTAAACTGCTTCTCTCACTCTCCTTTTACATTTCTCCACTCCGAGATGTCCTTCATGGATACGCTGAAGCATGTCCTTCCGCATGGATTGAGGGATGACAATCCGGTTTTGTCTCAGCACCATCCCATTAGCCATGCATAAATCAGCTCGCACAGAGTAGAACCCTGGACAGACTCCTTTTGACCACCCATTCTGTATATGGTGGGATACTTTCTGCAGTATTGGATCTTTTGCAGTCTCCTGTACAATTTGCTGCAACATGACATCTGATGCTGGGAGTGAAGCAATTACCATGTTTACATGTGTTTCAGCCTCCTCGGCTGTACTGATGACTAACCTGTCACCACTTGGTGCTGGTGCTCGGGATAATGCATCCGCGAGTACGATATATTTCCCAGGCGTGTAGATCAGCTCAAAATCATAGCGCTGCAACACCATCATCATGCGCTGAATTCTGGGTGACATGTCGTTGAGGTTCTTTTTTCTGATCGATATGAAAGGTTTGTGATCAGTCTCTGCTGTAAAGGTTGGTAATCCATATACATAGCTGTGAAATTTTCCACACCCAAACACTAAGCCCAAAGTCTCTTTGTCAATTTGAGCATAGCGTTGTTCAGTTTCTGTCATTGATCTGGACGCATATGCTACAGGTTGCCACTTGTCTGTGTTCCTTTGGAGCAGAACTGCTCCCAAGCCATCTTTTGAGGCATGTGTTGAAATTTTTGTTGGCTTTGATGGATTTTAATGTCAGGACCGGCTCTGTAGTTACAGTTTCCTTCAATTTTTTCCACTCTTTCTCATGCCGGGCCGTCCACTCGAACACTGTGTTGTGCTGTAGCAGCTCCCTTAGGCATGCTGTCTTGGAGGTAAGATTAGGAATGAACTTACCCAGAAAGTTGATCATCCCCATTGCTCGCAAGACACCTTTTTTGTCAGTGGGTGCTGGCATATCCAATATGGCTTGTACCTTTGACTGATCAGGTTCCACCCCTTCACTTGTAACCTTATCTCCCAAGAAGGTCATCTCTGAAACACCAAAGAGGCACTTGTCTCTATTCAGTTTAAGTCCATTCTTGTTAACTCTCCACAAAAGTTTCTCCAGCCTTTCATCATGTTGTTGCCTTGTATTTCCCCAGACTACGAGGTCATCTATGTAGACTCTGGTGCCTTCCAGCCCTTCAATCAGGGACTCCATTGCCCTGTGGAAGATCTCTGGTGCTGATTTAATTCCAAAGGGGAGCCTCAAGAAACAGTAACGCCCAAATGGTGTGTTAAAGGTAGTGTACCTGCTGCTTTCTGGGTCTAGCCTCAGCTGCCAAAATCCATGTGATACATCCAGTTTGCTAAAAAACTTAGCTCCTGCCATTTCACTCATTATTTCCTCTCTCTTAGGGATCTGATAATGCTCTCTTTTAATGTTTTCATTTAGATCTTTGGGATCAAGGCAGACTCTTAAGGCACCTGTATTCTTTTTCTTGACACAAGTGATAGAGTTGACCCAGTCTGTAGGCTCTTCCACTCGTTCAATGACACCCATTTGAGTCATTCTTTCAAGCTCTTTTTTCAAACTTGTCCGTAATGGAGCAGGCACTCTTCTTGGGGCATGCACCACAGGCACGGCATCATCCTTGAGCTGGATTTTGTAGGTGTAAGGCAATGTTCCATGTCCTTTGAAGACTGAAGGAAATTTACTGATAATGTCTGAACTTCCTTCATGCCCTTGGCGTTCCAGTCTTTTGCCTTGTTTGGCTTCTTTCATGGCGTCAGTATTAATCTGATAGATCCTCTTTACTAGTCCCAAGTCCTCAGATGTTTTATCTCCTAAAAGTGACTCGTGTCCATCAGGCACGATGGTGAACAAAATGTTATGCTGTTTGCCTTTTGCTGTCACTTTAAATCTGCATCCACCTTTTGTTTGTCCATCCATCCATCTTCATCCGCTTTATCTGGGGCCGGGTCGCGGGGGCAGCAGCCTAAGCAAAGAGGCCCAGACCTCCCTCTCCCCAGCCACCTCCTCCAGCTCATCCGGGGGAACACCAAGGCGTTCCCAGGCCAGCCGAGAGATATAATCTCTCCAGTGTGTCCTGGGTCTGCCCCAGGGCCTCCTCCCGGTGGGACATGCCTGGAACACCTCACCCAGGAGGCGCCCAGGGGGCATCCTTGTCAGATGCCCAAACCACCTCAGCTGGCTCCTTTCGACGTGGAGCAGCAGCGGCTCTACTCTGAGCCCCTCCCGGATGGCCGAACTTCTCACCCTATCTCTAAGGGAGATGCCAGCCACCCTTCGGAGGAAGCTCAGGTCCGCCGCTTGTATCCGCAATCTCGTCCTTTCGGTCACTACCCACAGCTCGTGGCCATAGGTGAGGGTAGGGACGTAGATCGACCGGTAAATTGAGAGCTTCGCTTTTACACTCAGCTCCCTCTTCACCACGACGGACCGGTGCAGCGTCTGCATTACTGCAGCTGCAGCCCCAATCCGTCTGTCGATCTCCGGCTCCCTTCTCCCATCACTCGCGAACAAGACCCCGAGATACTTGAACTCCTCCACTTGGGGCAGGACCTCATCCCCGACCCGGAGTGGGCACTCCACCCTTTTCCGGCTGAGAACCATGGCCTCAGATTTGGAGGTGCTGATCCTCATTCCCGCTGCTTCACACTCGGCTGCGAACCGCTCCAGTGCGAGCTGGAGGCCCTCACCTGATGAAGCCAACAGAAACACATCATCCGCTAAATTCAGAGATGAGATCCTGAGGCCACCAAAGCGAAAGCCCTCTGCCACTTGGCTGCGCCTAGAAATCCTGTCCATAAAAATTATGAACAGAACCGGTGACAAAGGGCAGCCCTGGCGGAGCCCATCACCCACCGGGAACGAGTCCGACTTATTGCCGGCAATGCGAACCAAGCTCTTGCAACGGTTGTATAGGGATCGAATGGCCCGTAGCAATGGGCCAGACACCCCATACTCCCGCAACACCTCCCACAGGACACCCCGAGGGACACGGTCGAATGCCTTCTCCAAGTCCACAAAACACATGTAGACTGGTTGGGCAAACTCCCATGCACCCTCAAGTATCCTCGAGAGGATGAAGAGCTGGTCCAGTGTTCCGCGACCAGGACAAAAACCGCATTGTTCCTCCTGCATCAGAGGTTCGACTAGCAGACGAACTCTCCTTTCCAGCACCCTGGCATAGACTTTCCCGGGGAGGCTGAGGAGTGTGATCCCCCTGTAGTTGGAACACACCCTCCGGTCCCCCTTCTTAAAGATGGGGACCACCACCCCGGTCTGCCAATCCACGGGTACTGCCCCTGATCTCCACGCAACATTGCAGAGGCGTGTCAACCAGGACAGCCCTACAACGTCCAGAGCCTTCAGGAACTCGGGGCGGACCTCATCAACACCAGGGGCTCTGCCACCAAGGAGTTGTTTAACTGCCTCAGTGACCTCGCCCCCGGAAATTGGCGGGTCATTCCCCTCATCCCCAGACTCTGCTTCCTCCTCGGAAGACACGTCAGTGGGATTAAGGAGGTCCTCGAAGTATTCCTTCCACCGCCTGACAATTTTCTCAGTCCGCCAGCACTATACACAGTGCAGGTAGAGCACCGCTTTCCCCTCCTGAGACGCCTGACGGTTTGCCAGAACCTCTTCGAGGCAGTCCGAAAGTCTTTTTCCATGGCCTCTCCGAACTCCTCCCACACCCGAGTTTTTGCTTCAGCCACTGCCCGAGCCACATTCCGCTTGGCCTGTCGATACCTGTCGGCTGCCTCCGGAGTCCCACAGGCTAACCAAGCCCGATAGGACTCCTTCTTCAGCCTGGTGGCTCCCTTCACCTCTGGTGTCCACCATTTGGTTCGGGGATTACCACCACGGCAGGCACCAACCACCTTGCGGCCGCAGCTCAATGCAGCAGCTTCGGCAATGGAGGCGCTGAACATGGTCCATTCGGACTCAATGTCCCCCGCCTCCCTCGGAATGCTGTTGAAGCTCTGCCGGAGGTGTGCGTTGAAGATCTCGCGGACTGGGGCCTCTGCTAGTCGTTCCCAGCACACCCTCACTACGCGTTTAGGTGCACCAGGTCTGTCCAGCGTCCTCCCCCGCCACCTGATCCAACTCACCACCAGGTGGTGATCAGTTGACAGCTCAGCCCCTCTCTTTACCCGAGTGTCCAGAACATATGGTCGCAGGTCTGGTGATACGATTACAAAATCGATCATCGACCTACGGCCTAGAGCGTCCTGGTGCCACGTGCACTTATGGACACTCTTATGTTCGAACAAGGTGTTCGTTATGGCCAAACTGTGATTAGCACAGAAGTCCAATAACAAAGCACCGCTCGGGTTCAGATCAGGGAGGCCGTTCCTCCCAATCACGCCCCTCCAGGTCTCGCTGTCGTTACCCACGTGAGCATTGAAGTCTCCCAGCAGGACAACAGAGTCTCCTCACCTTCCAGCACCCCCCCCCCCCCCCCCCCAGGGACTCTAAGAAGGCTGGGTACTCCGAACTGCCACTCGGCGCATAAGCGCAGATGACAGTCAGGACCCGTTCCCCGACCCTAAGGCGCAGGGAACAAACCCTCTCGTCCACCGGGAAAAACCCCAACGTACCGGCAGCAAGCCGAGGGGATATTAGAATACCCACCCCAGCCCGCCGCCTCTCACCAGGGGCAACTCCAGACTGAGACAGAGTCCAGCCCCTCTCCAGGAGACTGGTTCCAGAGCCCAAGCTGTGCGTATATCTAGCCGGTACCTCTCAACCTCACGCACTAACTCAGGCTCCTTCCCCACCAGAGAGGTGACATTCCATGTCCCTATTGCCAGTCTTGGCAGCCGGGGGTCAGTCCGCCAGGGCCTCCGTTCCTGGCCGCCACCCGGCACACAATGCACCCGACCCCTATGGCGCCTCCTGCGGGTGGTGGGCCTGCGGGAGGATGGGCCCATGTCTCCTCTTCGGGCTGTGGACTAAGGCCCGGCCACCAGACGCTCGCCCTCGGGCACCCTCCCCGGGCCTGGCTCCAGGGCGGGGCCCCGGTAACCCTAACAGGGTAAACTGTTCCCTCTGTGTTTTTTTCATAAGGGTCTGTTTGTATTGGCTGGTTATTGTAGGCCCTCAGTGGCGTGACTTTCTCTGTAAATCTTCTAGGCTTCTCAGTCAGTGCCTTGAAATCCTTCTCGTTGATCAAGTTAGCTTTGGCCCCTGTGTCAATTTTAAATGTTACCAATGTCCCATTGACTAACAGTGGAGCAGTCCATTTATCATCTGTGACTGAACTAACACTTTGGCCAGTGTTAAGTCTTGAAGACTGTGCATTGACATCTTCTTCATGTGACACCATCTTAATAAAAAATGTTTCACTTAGATCATCACTGTCATCTGTGTCTTCCTGCACAGTGTGTACTTTTTGTCCCTTCTTTTTGGAGAGACACATTTTTGCATAATGGTTTTGTCCTTTACATTTTGCACATTTTTTCCGATATGCGGGGCCTTGTTTTGGTCTGTGTTTCTCTCCACATCTCTTGCAAGGGAACATTTCATTGTCACAGGTTTTGTTTTTGTTGTCGTTGTTTTTGAATTTACTCCATGGCTTTCTTTTAATCGACACTGCATTCACTGCCTCATTTTCTTGTTGCACTGCTCCTTGAACAGGCTCTCTAAAAGTCAGTACATGTTGTCGTGCTAGCTCACTGGCTTCACTTATCTTTATAGCACTTTCCAGCGTTAGTTCTGTTTCTCTCAACAGTTTCTCCCGGAGCTTCTTCTCATTAGTTCCAAACACTATTTGATCTCGTATCATAGAGTCTCTGAGATCACCAAAATTACAGGACTGAGCTTTGATCTTGAGGTCTGTGAGAAAAGTATCAAATGACTCACCCTGTTGTTGTAAGCGTGAGCGAAAGAGGTATCTCTCGTATGTTTCATTTTTCTTTGACAGACAGTGCTCGTCAAATTTCTTCATGACTTCATCAAAGTTATCTTTGTCCTTGGGCTGAGCAAACACAAAAGTGTTGAAGACCTCTATTGCTTCTGTGCCAGCGATGGTGAGCAGCATGGCTATTTTCCTTTCATCTGCCTGTCGATCCACTCCGACAGCTGCAATATACAGTTTGAACTGCTGTTTGAATGTCCTCCAACTTGCATCCACGTTTTCAGTCAGTTTCAACGGACTTGGCGGTTTTATTGCATCCATCTTGTTGCGTTGCTTCTTATTCTTGACCCGACTCCTGGTACCATGTAATGTTCTTATTCCTCTATGAATAAAACATCAAGAATTGCTCCTTGTGCTAGCTTCAGCTAGCTGTTTATTGTTTTTCTACAGCGATCACTTTCTTCTTCTATTCTGAATATCTTATTGATTCCAGAGCGCCCCCCTTTGGGTAGCTTCAACAATAGCAGCTATCATTACAGTTGTGTCATCCCCAAACTTGATGATGATGTTGGACATGTGTTTAGCAACACAGTCGTGTGTGAACAGGGAATATAGAAGGTGGCTAAGCACACAACCCTGTGGCGTACTTGTGTTTAGGATGAGTGGTGAGGAGGTGTGCTTACCAACTCTCACCACCTGGGGCCTGTTTGTGAGGAAGTTTAGAATCCATCTGCAGATTGGTTTTCCCAGCCCAAGGTCGACGAGCTTCGTGGCAAGTTTTGAGGGGATGATGGTGTTAAATGCCGAGCTGTAGTCAATGAAGCATCCTTGCATATGTATTCCCTTTTTCCAGGTGAGTGAGGGTGGTGTGCGTTGCCAAGGCGATGGCATCCTCTGTGGCTCTGTTTGTCCGATAGGCAAACTGAAGAGGGTCCAGTGTGTCAGGGAGGGAGGAGCAGATGTGACCTTTGATCAGCTGCTCGAGGCACTTCATGATGATGGATGTCAGTGCAACAGGACGGTAGTCATTCAGACAGGAGACCACTGATTTTTTGGGAACAGGAATGATGGTGGATGCTTTGAGGGACGTGGGGACCACTGACTGCCTCAGGGAGAGGTTGAAGATGTTGGTGAACACCTCTGCCAGCTGGTCGGCACACACTCTGAGAAGCCGGCCTGGGATGCCGTCTGGTCCTGGAGCTTTGTGAGGATTGACCTAGTCCAGAGTTAAAGTTACAGCCTCACTGTCCTCCTGAGGGTAGAGGATCTGCTCTCTGTTGTCTGCGTCAAAACGAGCATAGAAGTTGTTGAGCTCGTCTGCGAGAGATGCAGTGGGCTGAACATTGCCTGTATTGTCCTTCTTGTAGTCAGTGATGCAGCGCAGTCCATTCCACAGTCGCCTGGTGTCAAAGCTGTGGTAGCTGGACTCCATTTTGTCCCTGTAGTCCTTTCTGGCCTTTTTTATGGACTTTCGGAGGTCATACCTGGCTGCTTTATATGCATCAGCGTCCCCAGAGTTAAAGGCAGAGGTCCGCACTTTTAGCTTGGCGCGAACGTCTTTATTTACCCAGGGTTTCTGATTTGGATATATATGCGGACAGTAGTTTTTGTGATGGTATCATCCATGCACTTTCCAATATATCCAATGACAGAGTCTGTGAGTTCATTGATGTTGCCATCAGCTGCATCCACAAATATCTGCCAGTCAGTTGTGTCAAAGCAGTCCTGTAGGACCTCCTCAGCCTCACTGTCCCATTTGTAGATGACCATGGAAGCTGGTTTTTCCGCACGCTTTTTTTTTCCGCACGCTTTTTTATTTTTTTCCGCAAGCTGACTCTTGAGTCTCTCACCCTCTTTGTTTTTCACATAATGATATTATCCTATATCCTCGCATGTGATTGGCCGCGATATGGAGGGATTGGAGCATAGCTGAGCCACTGTGTGAGAGCTGAGCAGCAAAAGGAAATTAAGTCAGGAGCCGGCTCTCACTCAATGGGAGTCGACTCTTCTGAAAGCACTCTCTAACAGAGATGGGCAGTAATGCGTTACTTGTAATGCATTACTGTAATCCGATTACTTTTTTCAAGTAACGAGTAAAGTAAGGGATTACTATTGCAAAAACGGTAATTAGATTACCGTTACTTTCCCGTAGAAACGCTGCGTTGCTGCGTTACTGCGTTACTAAAACCGTGATTTTTTTGCGAGAATGTCTCATGACAGTGACGTAAGCAAGTGCGACATTCGTGGCAACAGCTGTGTGCAGATCAACAGTGGATCATATATCGAGTGCGGGAGAGAGTATGAGCGTGCAGCATTTAAAGCGTGGAAGTACTGACCTTATTTTGAGTTTGATTCCATAAAAAGTGACAAAAACATTAGTGTCCATTGTGCGTGGGAAGACAACTTCTTTTTACAGCGAAAAAAAACCCCTAAACTTCCAAGCAAGCACCGAGTGCGCTATGACGTAATGGGAAATTCACAGAGAAGCTGCCGTATCCTTCCACTGACCGCTGCGGCTCACCTGCACCAGGGTAAACCTCCGCCTACCCCACTCCTGCTTTACAGGTGAAAATAGAGCAACAGGACCGTTAGTCTTTGACTTCATTTATTTTCTGCTGTGTTTTACTTGCATCTATTTGAAAGAGTGAGTGTAAACACGCACAGGCCGCCTTTTCAGCTCTTTGTTATTATGGCAACCTCACCTCCTTTTATGACGAAGAGACACTGAACGCAGAAGCCGTTTTCAATCACCACAGCCACAGTGACAGGGCAGTCCTGAAATCTGCAGTACCCCATACACCTGAAAACCGGTGCCTTTGATCTTGAAGAGAGTTTTTTCACACTGTGTATCCGAAATCCAAAACTGCAATATGGATTAAGGGTTCTGATTCCACTGGCAATTATATTTGTCCACTGCAGTCCTTTAAATAGTCTTCCTGACTGATGTTGCCGTAACTCCTTCCATTTATTCTCATTTATGAAGAAGAAACTTTTCTGCTGTGGCAAACCAGATGTGAAAATTTTTTCTTCTGAAGTGCTACTGTCTGTGTTGACCTTAGCTGTTTCATCTGATTCATTCCTCTGCAACATTCAGATATACATTTAAAAAATATATATAAACACTTTCAATGTTTTTCACTACAGTGTCTCTATGAAAATCCAACAGCATCATTATGTTACAATTTCACTAACGAACCCATAGGAGAAGTTTCAAATTGTCTTAGGAAATTTGTCTTAGTAAGTGAATATGACTAAGAAATATTTATTTTACTTCGAAAGATCATCACAAAAAGATTTTAACTTTAAATTTAAACTTTGGATTACAGTTCAAAACACTTGAAATGTTTAATATAATAATTACATGCTGATAGTGTTTAACAAACATATAAACTCTGTGTTTTCTTTCTCTGTTGTGTATTAAAAACAGCGAAAGTTATGAAATTACCTTAGCATTTGCATTTGAAGACAAAGATTTAGAGTCACTCTCGAGGGATTGTGTGTCTGGGGTATGGATGCCGCTCTCTGCAGTTTTTTGAAGTGCATCCAGGGAAGAGAAAGCGTTTTTGTTTCTTTACAAATTAATGTTTTTCCAAAGCATCACAATGTAATACTGAATAAAATACAAATAATTACCTCTTTTTTTGAAGGTAAAAGTACATTTCCTACAGATTGTGGAGACTTTGGCACAACAACAATGTCTTCCTCATTCTAACGAATCACAAATTAATTAAAACATAACAATTACACTGAAATTTCTGTATGTCTTTGTTAACACACATTATTACAAAATATTCTGAAAAGAATCACTATGTAATAACAGTTTTATAAGGGAAAAAATATTCAGCAAAGGAATATAGTACTATAATTATTGTAAATGAAAAAGTAATATTCTGATTCAGATTTTGGAACTTAATTGGGCAATAACAAGATCAAATGGAGAAATTAGAAGAGTGGAAGACATGGAGTGAAAAGTTAGTCAGCAGCAGGAGGATGAGTTGGTTACTCATTTAAAATGGGGGTCAGATGTGACACTGCGCACTCAGGTCTTTGTGTGGCTCTCCTGTGGGTACTTAACCTCAGTAGTGAAATCTCTATTAATAAAAATAGTGTACATGTACATACGTGTACATTAGTGATGGGCAGATGAAGCTTCATGAAGCACTGAAGCCTTTCATCCAATTGGTTCATCCCAGCGCAAAGCGTCTTGAAGCTCTAGTAGGACATCTACTGGACGAAGAGTGTGGCATTTTGCACACAGCCTGTAAATGTCAACAACAAAAGGAGTGTGTAAAACATGTATATTGTAGTGATGGCAGTATACTGTGTATATTTATACTGGCAGTATGGAAAATGATTATTTGGAAATGCTTAAAATGGAAATGATCATTTACTGTGAGGTGAGGTGTGGTTGGGGTATGGACAGTGGTTGTGCTTTTGTAACATTGAGGTATGGACAGTGATTAGTGTTTAGGGCCTCTATATTCTGAATATATTGTGGGTCAATTTAATTAATGCTTAGCCATATTCAGGCAAGGTCCTCAAGAAAAGACACAGGTAAAACAAATGAATTTCTTCCTTTAAAAAAATATTAAATTAGCCACTATCTATAATTTATTGTCTGACTGACACAATTTCCAAAGAAGAGGTGTGACCTATACATTCCTAAGGTGTTACTCTTTGGTGTTGCAACAGTTCATCACTGTTTTGTAGACTGCATTTGTTCTTAAAGAATTATGGTGAAAGAACTATGCTATTTGTATGATGCCCCTCTCCCTCGATCACATTTGCACTACAAGGCTTGTTCAACATGTTTCAAACCAAATTTTCTCTTAACCTGAAGGCGTGATGGAGAGGCATTTGCTAAAAACTCTGGTTTGACAAACTCACCTGCAAATATCAAATCGAATTACACTTCTCTTCTAAAATGTTTTCTCTCAAAAGCAGAATTTAAAAGAGGAACTGGAGATGATGAAAGTTCAACAAAAGATTCACAGTTTTTTTAGATGAGGAATTGTTGCTATATTTTATGAAGGTAATGCTAAAGCTGCAGCCAGCTTAATGACTCAATAAGTAAGCTGCGAGGTAAGTTGTTGTTATGATGGAGAAAATACATAAATAGCATGTTAAGCCGGACCAATATTCTTGAACTCTTGTTCTTGTTTCTTTGTTTGTTTATTCTTATTTTGAACTCTTCGGCAGAACTGTAATTTGAAAGTATGAGAAAGCATTTACATATGAATACATCACCACTTTTAAAACAAATTGTTCTAACAAAGTAGTAAAAGCACTTTTAGAATGTTAATATAAAGTACTTCCTACTGATACATGTCATGTTTCAATTATGAGATATTCTAATTTCATATTCAATCATTTTGATTTAATGAGTTTGCAATCACTTGGAAAAGTATCAGGAAATTTAGCTGTGATTCTGAGCTACAGTATATCACTATAAAGTTGTCGTGTCGTGTGGTAAATAACTCGAGAGGCTCACACTCTGTAAAGATGTCCCTTTACTTTGATCATACATCTCTTTCATTTCTTACAACTTCTTCTCACCATACTAGAATTCTGTATGTGGTCTGTCATTATATCTTTGAGTCACTCTTGAGAAACAAAAAGAAGGGAGAGGCAATGTTATATTAAGCCAAGAAACGTGGCTTGACAAACTTGTGAATCCTGTGATGTGACATTCTAGAGGTGCCACAACCTCATCAATCATTTCTCACTTACGTCATTAGCCCTAATTCTGCTGAAATATATAAGGACGAAAGGTGTTTTGACAGGAACATAAGGTGAAAGATTTACCAAAGCAAAGAGGTGAACTCCACCATTTTAAAATAAAAAAATTGAAGACATCTACAGATTTAAAAAAAAAAACAGGAATTAAAACATTTCCATTTGATTCCAGTTTTGGTAAGTACAATGGAACATATTTTCTGTACTGTAAATCTGATTTTTTTTTGTATTATGACTTATAAAACTAATGATGTTTGTACCAATATGATTTTTTAAATAGTAATGATTTATCATTTCATTTTAAAGCATAATAATATTAATTACACTTAAAATTCCACTTACTAATTTTTTTAACTTAGTAACATAATGGCAGATTTTGTGTGTGTGTGTTTGTGTATGTGTTGTAGATAGGGATGGGAATTGATAAGAATTTAGGAATTCCAATATTGATATCACTTCTTGAGCTTATTGTAATGTAAGTCTAAAAGGAACCTATAAGCAGAATAAATAGGCAAGCAATTCCAAGGAACTGAATTACTGGAAACCAGTTTGCTGCAAGAACCAGTCCTTCATCCCTAGTTGTGGAGATGAGGAACCAAGTGCACACTCACAGCCAGGCAGCATTGAGCAACAAATGAGCTGTTGATTAGGTTTATTGTGATACAGCCAAAATGGCAAAAATGCTATAATCCAGATGGAGTGACAACTAAAGGGGGAAGACAGACACACAAATTCAGTTAATACAGACCTTCCCAAAGTGTGGGGCCCGCCCCCTAGGGGGGGTGCAGAGCCATGGCAGGGGGAGGGGGGCGCAGTAAGAAAAGGAAAAAAACAAAACGCTTGGACACTGCTAGCACGGGGTGCCCACAGAAACGCAAAGCAGGAGATGAAGCATCGCTGAATATGTTTCCAAACCAACTTAATTCTAAGCCAAAGACTAGAAAATATGGTGAAGCATATCTTCCCTTTGGTTTCACCTGCACAAGTGCCGAGGTAGGTCTCCCCTGCAGAATTGGTTTTCCCTTTGTTGGGAGCAGCACTGGGCTGTTCAAATCACGGACAAACAGTATCCCACATTCTTGATTTTTAGTTCACAAACACTTGCTGTAATGACTAACTACTCCTGACATTTTGGAGATGTTAGCTCTGTATACAGTAGAGTTACAAATAATATCAGGCTGATCCTGCCACGATTTGTTCCCCCTGTCTAAATCACAGACAAACAGTATCCCACAGTTGTTTATGTTTTTAAACCCATTTTGCACAGAGAGGCATTTTTTGAAAAATTTATTGATAGCCATGTTGAATGTTATTACACAGAAGAAAAAAAAAACAACTACACGTAAAATAATCACATGGTGACGCCTCTGCCTTTGTAAATGGAGGGACAGTAACTGATTGTAAAACCTGAAGACAGTCAGATTAACAGTAACAGTATTTCGTCTCGATCTGCCATTCTGCAATTCATCTCATGTAAACAATAACGTGGCGCACAGACTGAGGTGAAAAGAGGCACATACCTTTGATGTTGCCAGATGAACTCTGTATTCCTCGTCTGCAATAAAGGAGTTTTAAAAAAATCTCAGTTTTCGGTGATTCGAAACGCCGTTTACGTGTGGATGAAACAGCTGCGTTTTCAAAAATACCTGTGTAGGTGCGGACATAGCGTAAAAGAGTTAGTAGTTTATTTTATTACTACCTGTTGTTTATTGCAGGTTACTTGTATTTGCTTAATTGTTTACTAAATGTTTGAGGTGTGAAATAAACCGCAATGGAGCAAAATATGAGTGTGTGTGGTTGGAGGATGTGTTAGTGTGTGTGTGTGTGCGTGTGCGTGTGCGTGCGCGCGGGGGAAGGAGGGGGGGCACGAATGTTTTTCGTGTAAAAGAAAGGGGGGCCCAGCAAAAAAAGTTTGGGAACCACTGAGTTAATACAACAGACATGACACAGGAAGCAGGGGAACACTCAGGGAAGAATTCGACTCTAAAGAGAGAACAAGGTTACATATTCTAAGAGAATGAATACATGAAATAATATAAAGTTACAAAACCCTGGGCCCTCATATAAGAATTAAATAAACAACACAAGTCCAGAAACTCAAGTGCAGAGTAAAAAGAACCAGACCATAAAACAAACCTTGACATATGTTTCTTTTACAGATTTAACTGGTTGTACAATGGGTGTTGCACTGATGATATCAGTTTCCTTGCTTCTAGCAGGTAAGCTAAGCGATGCTAAACTTACTGTTGATGCAAAATCAATAAATTGTTGTAGCACTGGAAAGTATAACCTCAAGAATAATTGCTATAGAGAATATGCAGACTGTATTAAAGTTGTGTGTTATAGTAGTTTAATGGTTAAGCATTTCTTTATTTTGAGTGCAGTAACTAAATCTAGTTGAGTTTTTTTAATACCTACAAGTTGTGGGTTCAGTGAACACTCTGAGTGCATGTCTGGCAAATGTTTTTCTTAAAAGAACCCCACAATTTCTCTCTGATTCTTCCCCTCTTGAGTCAGCATTTGGTTTTCCTCACAGCATATGGAATAGCACACTTGCATCATTCCATTTAAAATCATTCAGTTCTGAAAAAGGTCCTCAAAACATTAAGGCACATGATTGAGGCTAGATTTGTGACACTTTTAGCAATATCATTAAAAAATGACGGTATTACAAAAATATTCACACAGAAGGAATAACAGGTAAAGGTTGCCATATATCAAAATATGGCTAACGGTGATACCTTTATTTGCCATAATTAATTTTGGCAAAACATTTATACAGCATGGTCATAAGTTTACCTAGGCTGCACCATTAAAGTTTCACTGCTTGAACTATGTCATATCTCATGACATTGCTTGTTATAGAAAAAATGTGCTAAAAAATTTTTTTATTTCACTAGCTTGACCCACGTTCTCATTTTAGGCTTGAGAGCATTTTTAGTAGATAAAGGTGAATGGCTTAAACATGAATTGAGGTGTGGTTTGGGGAAGGGCTTGGAGAAGACTGGTGGCAGCTCCCGGGCCTGGGAAATCCACATGTACTAATGAGAAGTGAAGAAGTGAAAAGTGAAAGAACTGAAAAAGGGGAAAGAGGGTGGGGCGCAAAAACAAGAACGAACAGCTTGTAGGACAGGGGAATCATATCTACAGATAAGAACGAGAAGGGATGTGTCTGGAGGCGTGGTCCTGCTCCTAAAATTCAGATCATTTAAACTCAAATTAACTTCAGACATTGACACTTGTCGCGAGTAATAAATGTAAAAATTCTAAATGCCTTTCATGTTCCACTATTCTAAACTTTCTTCTTCACCTATGAAACTGAGACAAACTGCTGTGTCCTGTGTATATTAAGGTAATAGTTATAGAATGAAAGTATATTGTTGTACAGTTCATTTAATATACAGAACTAAATTCTTATTCTTTAACATTGCTATTCTATCAGCTTGTCAAGAATGAAAGACAGACACAATCTAGGCACATAAAGGATTCAGCATCAAATATACACATAATCCATTTTTCAACCACTGAAACGCTTGTGCATTTAATCGCAACATAAGACCGAAGTATCACAAAAAAACAATTCAACAAAAAACAAACTTAACAGGAAAATAAACAAAAAATAGCACCAAAACTGACCAAAAAGCAAGACAAAAGAGGAGTATAAATACTGGTGGATAAGATGATTTCAGAAACACAAAGAATGCAAACAATTAAATAACAAAAACAAATAACAAACAAATCCAATCCATTATCTACTTATTTTAACTTAAAAAGTAATAAATCCAAAGCAATTAACTACCCAGGGCAGGGGTCAGCAACCTTTAAGACCCAAAGAGCCATTTGGCCCCGGTTTCCACGCAAAAGAAAACACCGCGAGCCGCAAATACTTTCTGACATCTAAAATGAAGATAACACTGTATATATTGTTTTTTACCTTTATGCTTTGTGTGAACAACTAAGGTGTGTTGCTTATGAAATCCATGAAGTGCTACAGAGAAAATTAAATTTTATTTATGTAATGAACACATTTTGAACTCTTAAAGAAATATAACAAAAGGAAAGCTGAACTAAAATGATCCATGTAGCAAACAAAAACTGTTGTGAGCCGCCACCCTTATATTTCCTTTGGGCTTTTGGAGACTTGACCTGACTTTAAAAAATAATTGGAAAAAAAAGCACTATGCTGCTAAAATATGAAAAATAGATATTTGCAAAATTCTGCCTAAATATGTATTTTACCAGGTTAATGTGTGTGGCGGGGCGTGGTCTGCAGCACCTGAGCAGCACCCACAATCACGCCTCGCCGCCTTAACGTCTGTGCCATCTATGCTGTTGTGTTGGTATGTGTCGGGCTGTGAGCTGAAAAGCTACAGCCAGCTGTATGCGCACAGCGTCTGCAAATCGGGGCTGTACTTTCATCTTTACGCAGGACTGTAAGCCGCCATCTGTGAGGCGTGAGCGGTGTTTGTTTTTAACATAGTTCACGGTGGAGAATAGCTGCTGACAATGTGGATCCGAAGATTCATAACTGGCCTACCTGGGGTTGAAAGTCTCGATAAATGCATGGCATTTCGGCAGGCATACCGGCTTCCACGAGTGTGACGCTTATTTTGAGCGATGAAAAAATAATAAAATAGACTTTTATTTTTATATCTCAATGTCACAATAATCTTCCAATTTAGAACTACAAGTTAAAAAAAAGTAACGTAAATAAAATACACTTCGGCTAAATACTTCTAATTTATTTTCCCAAACCACGCGGAGCTGCACTATAAGGACTAAAGAGCCGCAGGTTGCCAATCCCTGACCTAGGGGAACAAAAAGAAATGGAAAAAAATAACATGTTTTATAAGAATAACTCCAGTCAACTACAGCATTATACAGAAACAATCCATATGTCCCAATCAGTGCAATCAGTCCCGTTGCATTCCAACATACGACTTTGGTTCATATGATCACAAAAGAAATCAAATGCCTCCTAATACTGATAACCTGATTAAAAGAAAGTAGTCAAGAAAATGGAATTTACTGAACATAGAAAGGGAAATATATGTGTGTACAACACACAGGAAGAATCTACTTGGAAAAATGCTAAATGAATATGTCAAACTTCTGACAAATAGCAAATAATGTTTCGGCAATTGGAGATTCAGGGATGCAAAAATGTGTATCAAAACTACTAAAATAACTATCACATGTTGCAAAACCACGACAGCTGCACCAACAACGATGACGACAGATCCAACAACCACAACAGCAACACCAACATCCACGTCTGCAGCTCCAACAACCACAACAGCTGATACAACCACCACTGCAGGTACAACAACCACAACTGCAGCTCCAACAACCACAACAGCTGCACCAACAACAACCACTACCGCACCAAAAACCACCACTGCAGATCCAACAACCACAAAAACCGCACAACCAACCAGAACAGTTGTGCTAACAACTACGACAGAAGCAACAAGAACTACAACAGTTGCTCGAACAACCACGACTGATTCTCCAACAACCACAACTGCAGCTCCAACAACCACAACAGCCACAACAACAACCACGACTGCAGCTCCAACAACAACAACACCCGCTCCAACAACCACAACTGCAGCTCCAACAACCACAACAGCCGCACCAACAACCACGACTGCAACTCCAAAATCAACAACCACCACACCAACAACCACGACTGCAGCTCCAACAACCACGACGGGAGCTCCAACAACCACAATAGCCAAGGCAACAACCACGACTGCAGCTCCAACAACTACAACAGCCGTACTAACAACCACAACTGCAGCTCCAACAACCACAACTGCAGCACCATCAACGACAACAGCCGAGGCAACAACGAAGTCTGCAACTCCAACAATCACAACAGCCGCAACAACAACCACGACTGCAGCTCCAACAACCACAACACCCGCTTCAACAACCACGACTGCAGCTCCAACAACCACAACACCCGCTTCAACAACCACAACTGCAGCTCCAACAACCACAACAGCCGCACCAACAACCACCACTGAAGCTCCAACAACCACAACAGCCGCTCCAACAACCACAACACCCGCTCCAACAACCACAACTGCAGATCCAACAACCACAACAGCCACACCAACAACCGCAACTGCATCTCCAACAACCACGACGGGAGCTCCAACAACCACGACGGGAGCTCCAACAACCACAATAGCCAAGGCAACAACCACGACTGCAGCTCCAACAACTACAAAAGCCGTACCAACAACCACAACTGCAGCTCCAACAACCACAACTGCAGCACCATCAACCACAACAGCCGAGGCAACAACGAAGTCTGCAGCTCCAACAATCACAACAGCCGCAACAACAACCACGACTGCAGCTCCAACAACCACAACACCCGCTCCAACAACCACAACTGCAGCTCCAACAACCACAACAGCCGCACCAACAACCACGACTGCAGCTCCAGCAACCACAACACCCGCTCCAACAACCACGACTGCAGCTCCAACAACCACAACACCCACTCCAACAACCACGACTGCAGCTCCAACAACCACAACAACCGCAACAACAACCATGACTGCAGCTCCAACAACCACGACAGCCGTACCAACAACCACGACTGCAGCTCCAATAACCACAACAGCCACACCGACAACCGCGACTTCAGCTCCAACAACCACGACTGCAGCTCCAACAACCACAACTGCAGCTCCAATATCAACGACCGCCGCACCAACAACCACGACTGCAGTTCCAACAACCACAACTCCCGCTCCAACAACCACGACACCAGCTTCAACAACCACAAATGCCGCACCAACAACCAAAACCGCTGCTCCAACAACCACAACACCCGCTCCAACAACCACGACTGCATCTCCAACAACCACGACAGCCGCACCACCTACCACGACTGCAGCTCCAACAACCACGACGGTAGCTCCAACAACCATGACAGCCGCACGAACAACCACAACTGTAGCTCCAACAACTACAACAGCCGTACCAACAACCACGACTGCAGCTCCAACAACCACGACAGCTGCACCAACTACCACGATTGCAGCTCCAACAACCACAACTGCAGCTCCACCAACCACAACAGCCGCAACAACAACCACAACTGCAGCTCCAACAACCACAACACCCGCTGCAAGAACCACGACCGCATCTCCTACAACCACAACAGCGGCATCAACAACCACGACGGCAGCTCCAACAACCACAACCGCTGCACCAACAACCACGACTGCAGCTCCAACAACCACAACTCCCGCTCCAACAACCACGAGTGCAGCTCCAACAACCACCACTGCAGCTCCAACAACCACAACACCCGCTCCAACAACCACGACACCAGCTTCAACAACCACAAATGCCGCACCAACAACCACAACCGCTGCACCAACAACCACAACACCCGCTCCAACAACCACGACTGCATCTCCAACAACCACGACAGCCGCAACACCTACCACGACTGCAGCTCCAACAACCACGACATCAGCTCCAACAACCACGACGGTAGCTCCAACAACCATGACAGCCGCACGAACAACCACAACTGTAGCTCCAACAACTACAACAGCCGTACCAACAACCACGACTGCAGCTCCAACAACCACGACAGCTGCACCAACTACCACGATTGCAGCTCCAACAACCACAACTGCAGCTCCACCAACCACAACAGCCGCAACAACAACCACGACTGCAGCTCCAACAACCACGACACCCGCTGCAAGAACCACAACCGCATCTCCTACAACCACAACAGCGGCATCAACAACCACGACGGCAGCTCCAACAACGACAACCGCCGCACCAACAACCACGACTGCAGCTCCAACAACCACGACTACCGCTCCAACAACCACGACACCAGCTCCAAAAACCACAAATGCTGCACCAACAACCACAACCGCCGCTCCAACAACCACGAGTGCAGCTCCAACAACCACAACAGCCGCACCAACAACCACAACACCCGCTCCAACAACCACGACTGCATCTCCAACAACCACGACAGCCGCACCACCTACCACGACTGCAGCTCCAACAACCACGAGTGCAGCTCCAACAACCACAACAACCGCACCAACAACCACAACACCCGCTCCAACAACCACGACTGCATCTCCAACAACCACGACAGCCGCACCACCTACCACGACTGCAGCTCCAACAACCACGACGGTAGCTCCAACAACCATGACAGCCGCTCCAACAACCACAACTACAGCTCCAACAACTACATCAGCCGCACCAACAACCACAACGACAGCTCCAACAACCACGACGGTAGCTCCAACAACCATGACAGCCCCACGAACAACCACAACTGTAGCTCCAACAACTACAACAGCCGTACCAACATCCACGACTGCAGCTCCATCAACCACGACAGCTGAACCAACTACCACGATTGCAGCTCCAACAACCACAACTGCAGCTCCAACAACCACAACAGCCGCAACAACAACCACAACTGCAGCTCCAACAACCACAACACCTGCTGCAAGAACCACGACCGGATCTCCTACAACCACAACAGCGGCATCAACAACCACGACTGCAGCTCCAACAACCACAACAGCCGCACCAACAACCACGACTGCAGCTCCAACAACCACAACAGCCGCTCCAACAACCACAACACCTGCTCCAACAACCACAACTGCAGCTCCAATATCAACAACCGCCGCAACAACAACCACGACTGCAGCTCCAACAACCACAACACCCACTCCAACTACCACAACGGCAGCTCCAACAACCACAACAGGCGCACCCACAACCACGACTGCAGCTCCAACAACCACAACAGCCGCACCAACAACAACAAGTGCAGCTCCAACAACGACAACAGGCACACCAACAACCACGACTGCAGCTCCAACAACCACAATAGCCGCACCAACAACCACAACTGAAGCTCCAACAACCACAACAGCCACACCAACAACCACAACTACAGCTCCAACAACCACAACAGCTGCTCCAACAACCACAACTGCAGCTCCAACAACAACAACAGCTGCACCAACAACCACAACGCCCGCACCAACCACCACAGCTAGATATGTTGTTTTCCGATCCACAGGAAGCCAATTTACAGTGGACCTGTTGAATTCGGCGTCTGAAGCTTTTAAAAATCGAGCTACATCAATCAAGAAAGAGGTAATTTTTCACTGTTGTCTAATGCAATGCTGCGTGCCTTCTTTGTGGAAGGCAAAATCAAGGTTGTTTCTTAGGAATACCCATTAAAACACAAAATACTTTTTAAAACAGCCAAAAACAAGTCAACTAGATAACCTTTGCTTCCAACCCTTTAAAACTTTAAAACACTTTTTACTAAGCTTTATACATCAAGTTTTTTTAAGCTTGTATTTCTGGAGTCTTATATTAAAGACTCTTTATATTTGAATAAGGATTTTCAGTGACGAAGTTTAACAAACGCAAATACAGATTCTCTTTCACTCAACTGTCTACTGTCTTTTGCATCTCAAACTCATGCATTGAACCTGACTTTATTGCATTTATTCAACATTAAACACGCTACATTTCTCTCCCTGAGTGAGGAAGAAACACTTCAAAACTGCGTTTAGTATTTTAAGTACTATAATTTAAAAGGCTTTGAATCTCCGACACAAAAAAATCCACATGCATGGTTTATACAAAAGGGTAGCACAGTGGATTGGTGGTAAGCGCTGTTTCTTCCTGGCAAAAAAAGTTGGACTCTGGGATCTTTCTGTGTGGAAATTGCATGTTCTCTTTATTTAAACATGGGTTCTCTAAAAGGACTAAGGCATACTACAGTCTAAAGACATGTTAGGGAGATTACTTGGTAATTCTAAGTTGCCCATACCATTGTATCTTGAAAGGTTTCAAAGCTTTCATATTTTGTCATTTTACAGCCTCATTTCAAAATGGATTATATATCATTTTCACCTCAAAGTTCTACGAACAATACCTCATTATGACAAAAGTATTCACAGTCTTTCGCAGGTGTCTATTTGGGTGTAAATGGTAGTCTTCCTTTCTGTGATAGCCATGTGACAAGCTGGCACGTGGCTAACACAGATGTGGTTGTTGTTGGGTATACCTTGCCACTCAAGCTATTGTAGCTGGAAAAAGTGTATGGATGGTTTCTGGAAATTCTGATCAAGTATTCAAGATTGAATTCAAAATTCAGGACTCTTTATTCGTCATATGCACAGTTATACAAGTATAACATGCAGTGAAATGTAACCTCGACTTTTGCAAAAGCGGGAGGCGAGGAAGAACATTATATATTATATACATTAGGTGAATGTGCAGTAGTAGCATTGTATGCAGCAAGCAGGTGAATTCTGTAAATTAAGTGAATTAAATAAGAATAGACAATGTGAACATATTTAAAATTTGAATTTGAAATGTACATTGGGCCGGTGTAGAAGCTTCTCTTGAGTCTCTCTGTCCTTCCCCGGATGATGCGGAACCTTCTGACAGATTTTGGAAGTTGGAACACTTTGTTGCCAGGATGGGATGGGTCCTTCAGTATCTGCACTGCTTTTGTCCGGCGTCTCCTGGTGTAGGTGTCCTAAAGTGGAGGGAGAGATCCTGCAGCAGCGTTCTGCTGTACGGATCACTCTCTGAAGAGCTTTTTGGTCTGCACCCTTTCCACTGGAGCTCCACTGATGATAATGGCTTGTAGTCTGTGCTGACTCCTTCCGAAGTCCATCACCAGCTCCTTGGTCTTGCCAACGTTCAGCTGGAGATGGTTATCCTGGCACCATGATGCCAGATTCTTCACTTTATCCATGTAGGCCGCCACATCATTGTTGGAGATGGCGCCCAACTCCACTGTGTCGTCAGCAAACTTCACAATGGTGTTGGAGCCATGGATGGCCACACAGTCTGAAGTATAGAGGGAGTAGAGCAGTGGCGAGAGGACACGTTGCTGTGGTACTCCTGTGTTTATGGTGATGTTGTTAGAGACACATCTGCCCACCTTCACCACCTGAGTTCTGCCAGTGAGGATGTCCAACACCCATCCACACAGACAGCTGTTGAGTCCTAGATCCCTCAGCTTTGTGAACAGTCTGCTGGGCACTATTTTGTTAAACACTGAACTGTAATCAACAAACAGCATTCTCACATAGTTACCCTGTTTCTTGTCCACGTGGCTGAGGGTGGTGTGCAGGATTTGGGCAATGGCATCCTCTGTGGATTTGTTGGGTCGGTAGGCGAACTGAAGTGGATCTGTGATGTCTGGGATGGAGGAGGAGATTATGTTCTTCAGCAGCCTCTCGAACACCTTTATTACTAATGAGGTCAGTGCAACTGGTCGGTAATCGTTCAGGGATAAGCGTTTGCAGTTCTTGGGCACAGGGATGATGGTGGATCTTTTGAAGCATGTGGGGACCACAGACTTTGCCAGGGACTCGTTGAAGATGGAAGTGAACACACGTGCTAGCTGGTCAGCACAGTAGCGCAGCAGGCGGCCAGTGATGATGTCTGGCCCCGCCGCTTTCCTTGTGTTCAGTCTCCTCAATGCCGCTCCGACGTCGTCCTCTGCGATGCAGATCACCGATCTCTCGCTGATGACATCACTGTCCTCGTTTGTCTGGGGGTAGTTAGCATTAGCCACTTGGCTGACCTCGTTAAGGGCGTAGAACTGGTTCAGCTCGTGAGTGCAGAGTAGGCGTTGATCGGAGCAGTGTCCCTGGCTTTGTAGTTCGTAATGGTGCGTAGTCCGTGCCACATACTCCGTGTGTCGCCCTGGTGGAAGCGAGGCTCCACGCCCTCCTAGTACTGGCGTTTGGCATCTCTCACCGTATGAGGCTGCTTTGTAGGCGCTCATATCGCCAGTGGTGAGACCCGCGTTGTAGGTGGCGGTCCTGGCGTTCACTGCAGTGCGGATCGATCTGTCCACCCACGGTTTCTGGTTCGGGAATGTGGTGACTCTCGCAGTGGGGATAATCTCGTCCGCTAGAATGTTGACGAAGCATACTGCTACTTCCATGAACTCATTCATGTCGACTGCGCATACTCTGAACATGTCCCAGTCTACGTCGTTTAGTGCATCCTGTAGCGTAGCTTCTGATTGGGCAGACCAACATTTCACCTCCCTCATGGTTACTTCATCCATCCGTATGTTTTGTTTATACTGGAGAATGAGGAAGATGGTGTTGTGGTCAGACTTCCCAAAAGCCAAATGTGAGACAGCTTTGTAGCCCTACTTGTATGGTGTGTAGCAGTGGTGCAAAATTCGATCCGCCCTCGTCGGACATGAGACATGCTGGTAGAAGTTCAGCATGACTTGTCCGAGATTCGCTTTATTAAAGTCTCCTGCTACAATGACGGCTGCGCCCGGGTCCTTGTTTTGAAACGAACTCAGCACATCATGTAGTTCGGACAAAGTCATACCGATGCCCGCTTGGGGTGGGATGTAGACCACCATGGCGGTGACCGAGGTGAACTCACGGGGCAGAAAGAAAGGGCGGCACTTAATGCTCAGGATTTCCAGCAGCCGATGGCGAGCAGCCAGCAGCCGCTGGAGAGAGTAGAAATGCTCCTGGCATCACAACACTTTTTGTTTACCATGAAACACACTCCTTCACCTTTGGTTTTGTTTGACTCTGCCGTTCTGTCCACGCGGAGCACAAAGAATGAATCCGACGGAGTTATGGCCTGGTCCGGCACGGTGGGGGTCAGCCATGTCTCTGTGAGCGCAGAATGTTGCAGTCCCTTATGTCATGTTGGAAGGTGACTCTTGCTCTGAGGTCATCGAGCTTGTTCTCCAGCGACTGTACGTTGGCCAGTAGGATACTGGGCAGTGGTGCGGGATGCACCTGCTGTCTTAGTCTGTTCCGAACGCTAGCATGTTTTCCCCCGGCGCTTCTTTGTTCTATACCTTGGGTGAGCGGCTCGTCCTTTGTTGTTGACTGCACCGCGTAGTATCTCAGGCGGCCAGGATGGGTCGAGTTTAAAAGTGTCCAAGATTAAATGTGCAACTTTGTCACCGATGTTTACAAGTGATCTACTGTCGTTGACTATAAAACTAGAGGATTTGGGGATGTAAACCAGAGCAAAAAATAAGTAAACAACTAAAAAGGTGCATAGTCTGAGCAGAGCGGTTAGGAAGGCATCTGGACCGCTCTGCTCTTGATCTTTGATCAAAATGATTGACAAAATATTGTTATTTTTCATATGTGTTATCGACAGTGTTGTTGTTAATGTATGTTTGGGGGCGTTGCACCCCAGAACCTTCAGAGGTTTTTTAGGGTTCTCCCTGCCAGAATGTTATGTGTGGGACAGTTTTCCTGTATGTGAGCGACTAGCTGTGGTTGTTTCAAAAAGTGTTCAGTAAACGTCCTAAAACTGGCACTTGAGTTTCCAAGAATTTTAATCCTGAGGTTATAACACCTTTTTGGCGACAAGGATAAAAGCCGAACGCGGACAGTTTTGAGTTTTTGCTACAGATTTTGCAGTTGGACTACCGCTTCGCATCTATGGCTACGATCAGATCGCTCATGGAGTTTGCCGAGGGAGACGGCGACTGGATTGAATATGTCGAGAGGCTGGAACACTTCTTCTTGGCAAACGACATTTCGGACGAAGGAAAAAAAAGGTCAGTTCTTCTCAGTGCGTGTGGAGCGAGGACCTACAAGTTGATACGTAACCTGATGACACCTCGGAAACCCGGGGACTTCAGTTTCAAAGAACTGGTGACCTTGGTGCAAAATCATCACTGCCTGAAACCCTCCGTGATTGTTCAGCGGTTCAAATTCCACACTCATTCACGCAAGCCGGGAGTTTCGGTGGCTGTGTATGTGACATAGCTGAAACAGCTATCGGAGCACTATTTGATTTTCCTTCGCCTCACTGTAACAATGACTCTCACCATCAGCAAGAGACTTAATATTTACATTAAACACAACTGAATTGAGCTCCTTGACACAGGGCTCCAAAAAACACTTAGTTTCTCAAGTGGCTCATTTAACAAAGGAAAAAAAGAAATTATATTGCTGATCTTAAAGGACAGGTTAAGCCATGAGGCATCACGAGGATAAAAATTCATATCGCAAGTCCTGTCTTTGGACTGAACCATCAAAACTACTCACTATAGAGGGAAAGTTCTTAGATTTGCTCTTTTAATCCGTCTCCTTTTTAGATATTTTGCTGCACAATTTGTCACTTATACAAACAGATAAACATTGTTTTAAGAAAATCACTTTGTGACTGCAGATCGAACCTGCTTACAAAACGGCATTTGCTTCTTCGTTTCGCTCCTTGGATGTTGTCAACTTCAGGTAATTTCATTATTTTGACATTTGATGTTAAGAGCACTGACTTAAAGCCCAAAATATTCAAAAATATAATTTTTGTTTCATTTAAAGTGAGGGATCAGTCATCAACACCATGGAGCTTCAATTTGGGTCATCGGTTCCAAATGACAGTGACATTAGCAATGTTTTGATCACTCAAGCCTCAAGTGTGACAGGTTTTGACATTGACACAACCTCCATCACTGTCAGTGAAACTGATCCAACTACTACAACTACAGCTCCAACTACTACAACTACAGATGCAACAACTACAACTGCAGCTCCAACAACCACAACAGCTGCACCAACAACCACGACTGCAACGCCAACAACCACAACAAGCGCACCAACAACCACGACTGCAGCTCCAACAACCACGATAGCCGCACCAACAACCACAACTGCAGCTCCAACAACCACAACACCTGCTCCAACAACCACAACAGCCGCACCAACAACCACAACAGCAGCTCCAACACCCACAACACCCGCTCCAACAACCACAACAGCCGCACAAACAATCACGACTGCAGCGCCAACAACCACAACAAGCACACCAACAACCACGACTGCAGCTCCAACAACCACAATAGCCGCACTAACAACCACAACTGCAGCTCCAACAACCACAACACCCGCTCCAACAACCACAACAGCCGCACCAACAACCACAACTGCAGCTCCAACACCCACAACACCCGCTCCAACAACCACAACAGCCGCACAAACAACCACGACTGCAGCGCCAACAACCACGACTGCAGCGCCAACAACCACAACAAGCGCACCAACAACCACGAATGCAGGTCCAACAACCACAACAGCCGAACCAACAACCACAACTGAAGCTCCAACAACCACAACACCCGCTCCAACAACCACAACAGCCGCACAAACAACCACGAATGCAGCTCCAACAACCACAACAGCCGCTCCAACAACCACAACTGAAGCTCGAACAACCACGACTGCAGCTCCAACAACCACGACTGCAGCTCCAACAACCACAACTGAAGCTCCAACAACCACAACAGCTGCTCCAACAACCACGACTGCAGCTCCAACACCCACAACACCCGCTCCAACAACCACAACAGCCGCACAAACAACCACGACTGCAGCGCCAACAACCACAACTGCAGCGCCAACAACCACAACAAGCGCACCAACAACCACGAATGCAGGTCCAACAACCACAACAGCCGAACCAACAACCACAGCTGAAGCTCCAACAACCACAACACCCGCTCCAACAACCACAACAGCCGCACAAACAACCACGAATGCAGCTCCAACAACCACAACAGCCGCACCAACAACCACAACTGCAGCTCCAATAACCACAACAGCCGCTCCAACAACCACAACTGAAGCTCGAACAACCACAACTGCAGCTCCAACAACCACGACTGCAGCTCCCACAACCACAACAAGCGCACCAACAACCACAACTGCAGCTCCAACAACCACAACAGCTGCTCCAACAACCACGACTGCAGCTCCAACAACCACAACAGCTGCACCAACAACCACGACTGCAGCTCCAACAACCACAGCAGTCGCACCAACAACCACGACTGCAGCTCCAATAACCACAACAAGCGCACCAACAACCACGACTGCAGCTCCAACAACTACGACTGCAGCTTCAACAACCACAACAGCCGCACAAACAACCACGACTGCAGCTCCAACAACCACAACAGCCGCACCAACAACCACAACTGCAGCTCCAACAACCACAACAAGCGCACCCCCAACCACGACTGAAGCTCCAACAACCACAACAGCCGCTCCAAACACCACAACTTCAGCTCCAACAACCACGACAGCGACACCAACAACCCTAACTGCAGCTCCAACAACAACAACAAGCTCACCAACAACCACAACTGCAGCTCCAACAACCACAACAGCCGCACCAACAACCACAAGTGCAGCTCCAACAACGACAACAGGCACACCAACAACCACGACTGCAGCTCCAACAACCACAAAAGCCGCACCAACAACCACGACTGCAGCTCCAACAACCACAACAAGCGCACCAACAATCACAACTGCAGCTCCAACAACCACGACTGCAGCTCCAACAACCACAACAGCCGCACCAACAACCACGACTGCAGCTCCAACAACCACAACAAGCGCACCAACAATCACAACTGCAGCTCCAACAACCACGACTGCAGCTCCAACAACCACAACAGCCGCACCAACAACCACGACTGCAGCTCCAACGACCACAACATCCGCACCAACATCCACAACAGCCGCACCAACAACCACAACAGTCGCACCAACAACCACGACTGCAGCTCCAACAACCACAACAGTCACACAAACAACCACGACTGCAGCTCCAACAACCACAACAGTCGCACCAACAACCACGACTGCAGCTCCAACAACCACAACAGCCGCACCAACAACCACGACTACAGCTCCAACAACCACAACAAGCGCACCCACAACCATGACTGCAGCTCCCACAACCACAACACCCTCACCAACAACCACAACTTCAGCTCCAACAACCACAACAGCGACTCCAACAACCCCAACTGCAGCTCCAACAACAACAACAAGCGCACCAACATCCACGACTGCAGCTCCAACAACCACGAGTGCAGCTCCAACAACCACAACAGCCGCACCAACAACCACGACTGCAGCTCCAACGACCACAACATCCGCACCAACATCCACAACAGCCGCACCAACAACCACGACTGCAGCTCCAACAACCACGACTTCAGCTCCAACAACCACAACAGCAACACCAACAACCCCAACTGCAGCTCCAACAACAACAACAGGCACACCAACAACCACAACTGCAGCTCCAACAACCACAACAGCCGCACCAACAACCATGACTGAAGCTCCAACAACCACAACACCCGCTCCAACAACCACAACAGCTGCACCAACAACCACGACTGCAGCTCCAACAACCACAACAGCGACACCAACAACCCCAACTGCAGCTCCAACAACACCAACAAGCGCACCAACAACCACGACTGCAGCTCCAACAACCACAACAGCCGCACCAACAACCACAAGTGCAGCTCCAACAACGACAACAGGCACACCAACAACGACAACAGGCACACCAACAACCACGACTGCAGCTCCAACAACCACAACAGCCGCACCAACAACCACGACTGAAGCTCCAACAACCACAACAGCTGCACCAACAATCACGACTTCAGCACCAACAACCACAACAGCCGTTCCAACAACCACAACTTCAGCTCCAACAACCACAACAGCGACACCAACAACCCCAACTGCACCTCCAACAACAACAACAAGCGCACCAACAACCACGACTGCAGCTCCTACAACCACAACAGCCGCACCAACAACAACAAGTGCAGCTCCAACAACGACAACAGGCACACCAACAACCACGACTGCAGCTCCAACAACCACAACAGCCGCACCAACAACCAGAACTGAAGCTCCAACAACCACAACAGCCACACCAACAACCACAACTGCAGCTCCAACAACCACAACAGCCGCTCCAACAACCACAACTGCAGCTCCAACAACAACAACAGCTGCACCAACAACCACAACGCCCGCACCAACCACCACAGCTAGATATGTTGTTTTCCGATCCACAGGAAGCCAATTTACAGTGGAGCTGTTGAATTCGGCGTCTGAAGCTTTTAAAAATCGAGCTACATCAATCAAGAATCAGGTAATTTTTCACTGTTGTCTAATGCAACGCTGCGTGCCTACTTTGTGGAAGGCAAAATCAAGGTTGTTTCTTAGGAATACCCATTAAAACACAAAATACTTTTTAAAACAACCAAAAACAAGTCAACTAGATAACCTTTGCTTCCAACCCTTTAAAACTTTAAAACACTTTTTACTAAGCTTTATACAAAAAGTTTTTTTAAGCTTATATTTCTGGAGTCTTTTTTACTGGTGGCAAAGCACTTGATATTTGAATAAGGATTTTCAGTGATGAAGTTTAACAAACGCAGATACAGATTCTCTTTCACTCAACTGTCTACTGTCTTTTGCATCTCAAACGCATGCATTGAACCTGACTTTATTGCATTTATTCAACATTAAACACACTACATTTCTCTCCCTGAGTGAGGAAGAAACACTTCAAAACTGCGTTTAGTATTTTAAGTACTATAATTTAAAAGGCTTTGAATCCTCGACACAAAAAAATCCACATGCATGGTTTATGCATGTATTCACAGTCTTTCGCATGTGTCTATTTCAGTATAAATGGTAGTCTTCCTCTTTGTGATAGCTGGCACGTGGCTAACACAGATGTGGTTGTTGTTGGGTATACCTTGCCTCTCATGCTATTGTAGCTGGAAAAAGTGTATGGATGGTTTGTGGAAATTCTGATCAAGTATTCAAGATTCAGTTCAAGGTTCAAGATTCTTTATTCGTCATATGCATAGTTATACAAGTATAACATGCAGTCAAATGTAACCTGACACGCTCCTCGACTTATGCAAAATTGGGGGAGAGGGGGAGCGAGGAAGAACATTATATATTATATACATACATTAGGTGAATGTGCAGTAGTAGCATTGTATGCAGCAAGCAGGTGAGTTCTGTAAATTAAGTGAATTAAATAAGAAGAGACAATCTGAACATTTTACAAAATAGACAATATGAACATATTTAAAATTAAAAAGAATTTGAAATGTACATTGGGCCGGTGTAGAAGCTTCTCTTGAGTCTCTCTATCCTTGCCTGGATGATGTGGAACCTTCTGCCGGATTTCAGAAGTTGGAACAGTTTGTTGCCAGGATGGGACGGGTCCTTCAGTATCTGCACTGTTTAGTCCGGCATCTCCTGGTGTAGGTGTCCTGAAGTGGAGGGAGAGCAATCCTGCAGCAGCGTTCTGCTGTACAGATCACTCTCTGAAGAGCATTTTGGTCCTTAACACAGCTGTTCCCAAACCAGGACGTGATGTTCTGTGTGAGGATGTTCTCCACAGCACCTGCATAGAAAGTCCCGATGATCTCTGGCGAGACCCTGAACTTCCTCAGTTGTCGGAGGTAATACAGGCGCTGCCTAGCCTTTTTGGTCTGGACCTGAATGTGGGTAGACCATGTCAGGTCTAAGCAGATGTGGACACAGAGACTGCACCCTTTCCACTGGAGCTCCACTGATGGTAATGGCTTGTAGTCTGTGCTGACTCCTTCCGAAATCCACCACCAGATCCTTGGTCTTGCCAACGTTCAGCTGGAGATGGTTATCCTGGCACCATGATGCCAGATTCTTCACTTCATACATGTAGGCCGCCTCATCGTTGCTGGAGATGGCGCCCAACTCCACTGTGTCGTCAGCAAACTTCACAATGGTGTTGGAGCCATGGATGGCCACACAGACACGTTGCTGTGGTGCTCCTGTGTTGATGGTGATGCTGTTAGAGATGCATCTGCCCACCCTCACCACCTGAGTTTTGCCAGTGAGGAAGTCCAACACCTATGCACACAGACAGCTTTTGAGTCCTAGATCCCTCAGCTTTGTGAACAGTCTGCCGGGCACTATTTTGTTAAACACTGAACTGTAATCAACAAACAGCATTCTCACATAGTTACCCTGTTTCTTGTCCACGTGGCTGAGGGTAGTGTGAAGGATGTTGGCGATGGCATCCTCTGTGGATCTGTTGGGACAGTAGGCAAACTGGTGCGGATCTGTGGTGTCTGGGATGGAGGAGGAGATTATGTTCTTCAGCAGCCTCTCGAACAGCTTTATTACTTCATTACTGGCCGGTAATCCTTCAGGGATGAGGGTTTGCAGTTCTTTGGCACAGGGATGATGGTGGATCTCTTGAAGCATGGGGGGAACACAGACTTTGCCAGGGACTCGTTGAAGATGGAAGTGAACACACGTGCTAGCTGGTCAGCACAGCAGACGGCCAGTGATGCTGTCTAGCCCCGCCGCTTTCCTTGTGTTCAGTCTTCTCAGTGCCGCTTGGACATCGTGCTCCGCGATGTTGATCACCGATCTCTCGGTGATGACGTCACTGTCCTCGGTTGTCAGGGGGTAGTTAGCATTAGCCACTTGGCTGACCTCATTAAGGGCGTTGAACTGGTTCAGCTCGTTGGTGAATGCAGAGTCGGCATTGATCGGCGCAGTGTCCCTGGCTTTGTAGTTCGTAATGGTGCGTAGTCCGTGCCACATACTCCGTGTGTCGCCCTGGTGGAAGCGAGACTCCACACGCACCCGGTACTGGCGTTTGGCATCTCTCAACGTATGAGGCCGCTTTGTAGGCACTCATATCGCCAGTGGTGATCCCCCCTCGTCGTACACGAGACATGCTGGTAGAAGTTCAGCATGACTTGTCCGAGATTCGCTTTATTAAAGTCTCCTGCTACAATGAGGGCTGTGCCCGGGTCCTTGTTTTGAAATGAACTCAGCACATCAGAACTCAGCACATCATGTAGTTTGGACAAAGCCATGCTGATGCCTGCTTGGGGTGGGATGTAGACCAACGTGGCGGTGACCGAGGTGAACTGACAGGGCAGATAGAAAGGGCGGCACTTAATGTTCAAGAATTCCAGATGTGGCGAGCAGCCGCTGGAAAGAGTAGAAATGCTCCAGGCATCACACCACTTTCTGTTTACCATGAAACACACTCTTCCACCTTTGGTTTTGTTTGACTCTGCCGTTCTGTCTGCACGGAGCACAAAGAATGAATCCGACGGAGTTGTGGTCTGGTCCGGCACGGTGGGGGTCAGCCAATTCTCCGTCAGCACAGAATGTTGCAGTACCTTATGTCATGTTGGAAGGTGACTCTTGCTCTTAGGTCATCGAGCTTGTTTTCCAGCGATTGTACGTTGGCCAGTAGGATGCTGGGCAGTGGTGCGCGATGCGCCTGCTGTCTTAGTCTGTTTCGAACGCCAGTGCGTTTCTCCCGGCGCTTATTTGTTCTACGCCTCGGGTGAGTGGCTCGTCCTTTGTTGTTGACTGCGCTGCGTAGTATCTCAGGCGGCCGGGATGGGTCGGGTTTAAAAGTGTCCAAGATTAAATGTGCAAACTTGTCATCGATGTTTACAAGTGATCTGCTCTCGTAGATTATAAAACTAGAGGATTTTGGGATGTAAACCAGAGCAAAAAGTAATATAATATAATATAATATAATATAATATAATAACGACTAAAAAGGTGCATAGTCTGAGCGAGGTCAAAAAGGCATCTGGACGTGGCCGCGCCATCTTTGACTAAAAAATTTGATAGAATATTGTTGTTTTTCATATGCCTATTTGATTTTCCTTTGCCTCACTGTAACAATGACTCTCACCATCAGCAAGAGACTTAATATTTACATTAAACACAACTGAATTGAGTTTCTTGGTATAGGGCTCCAAAAAATTCGTTTCTCAAGTGGCTCATTTAACAAAGAAAAAAAAAGAAATTGTACTGCTGATCTTAAAGGACAGGTTAAGCTAGACCTTCCCAAAAGTGTGGGGCCCGCCCCCTAGGGGGGGCGCAGAGCCATTGCAGATGGGGGCGTGGTATGAAAATGGAAAAAAACAAAAACAACACTTGGACACTGCTAGCACGGGGCACCTACACAAACGCAAAACAGGAGATAAAGCACAGCTGAATATATTTCCAAACCAACGTCATTCTAAACCAAAGACTGGAAAATATGGTGAAGCATATCTTCCCTTTGGTTTCACCTGCACAAGTGCCAAGGTAGCTCTCCCCTGCAGAATTGGTTTTCCCTTCGTCGGGAGCACGCGCTGGGCTCTTCAAATCACGGACAAACAGTATCCCACATTCTTGATTTTTAGTTCACAAACACTTGTTGTAATGACTAATATAGATAGAGACAAAATACTGTTAATCTGAGTGTTTGCCATTCTGCAATTCATCTCATGTAAACAAAAACGTGGCACACAGCGTGACGTGAAAAAGGCACATACCTTTGAAGTTGCGTGACGAACTCTGTATTCCTCGTCCACACATAAACGCAAAGAAGGAGTTTTAAAAAATCGCAGTTTTCGGTGATTCGAAACGCTGTTTGCATGTGGATGAAACAGCTGCGTTTGCAAAAATCCCCCTGTAGGTGTGGACGTAGGGTAAAAGAGTTACTAGTTTATTTTCTTACTACCGGTAATGTATTGCAGATTGCTTGTATTTGCTTAATTGTTCACTAAATGTTTGAGGTGTGAAACAAACCGCAATGGAGAAAATATGGGTGTGTGTGGTTGGAGGATGTGTTTGTGCACGCGGAGGGGGGGGCGCGAACATTTTTCTTGTAAAACAAAGGGGGGCTAGCAAAACAAGTTTGGGAACCACTGGGTTAAGCCATGAGGCATCACGAGGAAAAGAAATTCATATCGCAAGTCCTGTCTTTGGACTGAACCATCAAAACTACTCACTATAGAGGGAAAGTTCTTAGATTTGCTCTTTTAATCCGTCTCCTTTTTAGATATTTTACTGCAATATTTGTTACTTATACAAACAGATAAACATTGTTTAAAGAAAATCGCTTTGTGACTGCAGATTGAACCTGCTTACAAAACGGCATTTGCTTCTTCGTTTCACTCCTTGGATGTTCTCGACTTCAGGTAATTTCATTATTTTGACATTTGATGTTAAGAGCACTGACTTAAAGCCCTAAATATTCAAAAATATAATTTTTGTTTCATTTAAAGTGAGGGATCAGTCATCAACACCATGGAGCTTCAATTTGGGTCATCGGTTCCAAATGACAATGACATTAGCAATGTTTTGATCAGTCAAGCCTCAATTGTGACAGGTTTTGACATTGAGACAACCTCCATCACTGTCAGTGAAACGTATCCAACTACTACAACTACAGCCCCAACTCTTACAACTACAGATGCAACAACTACGACTGCAGCTCCAACAACCACAACAGCCGCAACAACAACCACAACTGCAAATCCAACAACCACGACTGCAGCTCCAACATCAACAACCGCCGCACCAACAACCACGACTGCAGCTCCAACAACCACAACAAGTGCACCCACAACCACGACTGCAGCTCCAACAACCACAACAAGCGCACCAACAACCACGACTGCAGCTCCAACAACCACAACAGCCGCACCAACAACCACGACTGAAGCTCCAACAACCACAACAGCCGCACCAACAACCACGACTGCAGCTCCAACAACCACTACAGCCGCACCAACAACCACGACTGCAGCTCCAACAACCACAACAGCCGCACCAACAACCACGACTGCAGCTCCAACAACCACAACAGCCGCACCAACCACCACAACAGCCGCACCAACAACCACGACTGCAGCTCCAACAACCACGACTGCAGTTCCAACAACCACGACTGCAGCTCCAACAACCACAACAGCCGCCCCAACAACCACGACTGCAGCTCCAACAACCACGACTGCAGCTCCAACAACCACAACAGCCGCACCAACAACCACGACTGCAGCTTCAACAACCACGACTGCAGCTCCAACAACCACAACAGCCGCACCAACAACCACAACTGCAGCTCCAACCACCACAACAGCCGCACCAAAAACCACAACTGCAGCTCCAACAACCACAACAGCCACACCAACAACCACGACTGAAGCTCCAACAACCACAACAGCTGCACCAACAATCACGACTTCAGCACCAACAACCACAACAGCCGTTCCAACAACCACAACTTCAGCTCCAACAACCACAACAGCGACACCAACAACCCCAACTGCACCTCCAACAACAACAACAAGCGCACCAACAACCACGACTGCAGCTCCTACAACCACAACAGCCGCACCAACAACAACAAGTGCAGCTCCAACAACGACAACAGGCACACCAACAACCACGACTGCAGCTCCAACAACCACAACAGCCGCACCAACAACCACAACTGAAGCTCCAACAACCACAACAGCCACACCAACAACCACAACTGCAGCTCCAACAACCACAACAGCCGCTCCAACAACCACAACTGCAGCTCCAACAACAACAACAGCTGCACCAACAACCACAACGCCCGCACCAACCACCACAGCTAGATATGTTGTTTTCCGATCCACAGGAAGCCAATTTACAGTGGAGCTGTTGAATTCGGCGTCTGAAGCTTTTAAAAATCGAGCTACATCAATCAAGAATCAGGTAATTTTTCACTGTTGTCTAATGCAACGCTGCGTGCCTACTTTGTGGAAGGCAAAATCAAGGTTGTTTCTTAGGAATACCCATTAAAACACAAAATACTTTTTAAAACAACCAAAAACAAGTCAACTAGATAACCTTTGCTTCCAACCCTTTAAAACTTTAAAACACTTTTTACTAAGCTTTATACAAAAAGTTTTTTTAAGCTTATATTTCTGGAGTCTTTTTTTACTGGTGGCAAAGCACTTGATATTTGAATAAGGATTTTCAGTGATGAAGTTTAACAAACGCAGATACAGATTCTCTTTCACTCAACTGTCTACTGTCTTTTGCATCTCAAACGCATGCATTGAACCTGACTTTATTGCATTTATTCAACATTAAACACACTACATTTCTCTCCCTGAGTGAGGAAGAAACACTTCAAAACTGCGTTTAGTATTTTAAGTACTATAATTTAAAAGGCTTTGAATCCTCGACACAAAAAAATCCACATGCATGGTTTATACATGTATTCACAGTCTTTCGCATGTGTCTATTTCAGTATAAATGGTAGTCTTCCTCTTTGTGATAGCTGGCACGTGGCTAACACAGATGTGGTTGTTGTTGGGTATACCTTGCCTCTCATGCTATTGTAGCTGGAAAAAGTGTATGGATGGTTTGTGGAAATTCTGATCAAGTATTCAAGATTCAGTTCAAGGTTCAAGATTCTTTATTCGTCATATGCATAGTTATACAAGTATAACATGCAGTCAAATGTAACCTGACACGCTCCTCGACTTATGCAAAATTGGGGGAGAGGGGGAGCGAGGAAGAACATTATATATTATATACATACATTAGGTGAATGTGCAGTAGTAGCATTGTATGCAGCAAGCAGGTGAGTTCTGTAAATTAAGTGAATTAAATAAGAAGAGACAATCTGAACATTTTACAAAATAGACAATATGAACATATTTAAAATTAAAAAGAATTTGAAATGTACATTGGGCCGGTGTAGAAGCTTCTCTTGAGTCTCTCTATCCTTGCCTGGATGATGTGGAACCTTCTGCCGGATTTCAGAAGTTGGAACAGTTTGTTGCCAGGATGGGACGGGTCCTTCAGTATCTGCACTGTTTAGTCCGGCATCTCCTGGTGTAGGTGTCCTGAAGTGGAGGGAGAGCAATCCTGCAGCAGCGTTCTGCTGTACAGATCACTCTCTGAAGAGCATTTTGGTCCTTAACACAGCTGTTCCCAAACCAGGACGTGATGTTCTGTGTGAGGATGTTCTCCACAGCACCTGCATAGAAAGTCCCGATGATCTCTGGCGAGACCCTGAACTTCCTCAGTTGTCGGAGGTAATACAGGCGCTGCCTAGCCTTTTTGGTCTGGACCTGAATGTGGGTAGACCATGTCAGGTCTAAGCAGATGTGGACACAGAGACTGCACCCTTTCCACTGGAGCTCCACTGATGGTAATGGCTTGTAGTCTGTGCTGACTCCTTCCGAAATCCACCACCAGATCCTTGGTCTTGCCAACGTTCAGCTGGAGATGGTTATCCTGGCACCATGATGCCAGATTCTTCACTTCATACATGTAGGCCGCCTCATCGTTGCTGGAGATGGCGCCCAACTCCACTGTGTCGTCAGCAAACTTCACAATGGTGTTGGAGCCATGGATGGCCACACAGACACGTTGCTGTGGTGCTCCTGTGTTGATGGTGATGCTGTTAGAGATGCATCTGCCCACCCTCACCACCTGAGTTTTGCCAGTGAGGAAGTCCAACACCTATGCACACAGACAGCTTTTGAGTCCTAGATCCCTCAGCTTTGTGAACAGTCTGCCGGGCACTATTTTGTTAAACACTGAACTGTAATCAACAAACAGCATTCTCACATAGTTACCCTGTTTCTTGTCCACGTGGCTGAGGGTAGTGTGAAGGATGTTGGCGATGGCATCCTCTGTGGATCTGTTGGGACAGTAGGCAAACTGGTGCGGATCTGTGGTGTCTGGGATGGAGGAGGAGATTATGTTCTTCAGCAGCCTCTCGAACAGCTTTATTACTTCATTACTGGCCGGTAATCCTTCAGGGATGAGGGTTTGCAGTTCTTTGGCACAGGGATGATGGTGGATCTCTTGAAGCATGGGGGGAACACAGACTTTGCCAGGGACTCGTTGAAGATGGAAGTGAACACACGTGCTAGCTGGTCAGCACAGCAGACGGCCAGTGATGCTGTCTAGCCCCGCCGCTTTCCTTGTGTTCAGTCTTCTCAGTGCCGCTTGGACATCGTGCTCCGCGATGTTGATCACCGATCTCTCGGTGATGACGTCACTGTCCTCGGTTGTCAGGGGGTAGTTAGCATTAGCCACTTGGCTGACCTCATTAAGGGCGTTGAACTGGTTCAGCTCGTTGGTGAATGCAGAGTCGGCATTGATCGGCGCAGTGTCCCTGGCTTTGTAGTTCGTAATGGTGCGTAGTCCGTGCCACATACTCCGTGTGTCGCCCTGGTGGAAGCGAGACTCCACACGCACCCGGTACTGGCGTTTGGCATCTCTCAACGTATGAGGCCGCTTTGTAGGCACTCATATCGCCAGTGGTGATCCCCCCTCGTCGTACACGAGACATGCTGGTAGAAGTTCAGCATGACTTGTCCGAGATTCGCTTTATTAAAGTCTCCTGCTACAATGAGGGCTGTGCCCGGGTCCTTGTTTTGAAATGAACTCAGCACATCAGAACTCAGCACATCATGTAGTTTGGACAAAGCCATGCTGATGCCTGCTTGGGGTGGGATGTAGACCAACGTGGCGGTGACCGAGGTGAACTGACAGGGCAGATAGAAAGGGCGGCACTTAATGTTCAAGAATTCCAGATGTGGCGAGCAGCCGCTGGAAAGAGTAGAAATGCTCCAGGCATCACACCACTTTCTGTTTACCATGAAACACACTCTTCCACCTTTGGTTTTGTTTGACTCTGCCGTTCTGTCTGCACGGAGCACAAAGAATGAATCCGACGGAGTTGTGGTCTGGTCCGGCACGGTGGGGGTCAGCCAATTCTCCGTCAGCACAGAATGTTGCAGTACCTTATGTCATGTTGGAAGGTGACTCTTGCTCTTAGGTCATCGAGCTTGTTTTCCAGCGATTGTACGTTGGCCAGTAGGATGCTGGGCAGTGGTGCGCGATGCGCCTGCTGTCTTAGTCTGTTTCGAACGCCAGTGCGTTTCTCCCGGCGCTTATTTGTTCTACGCCTCGGGTGAGTGGCTCGTCCTTTGTTGTTGACTGCGCTGCGTAGTATCTCAGGCGGCCGGGATGGGTCGGGTTTAAAAGTGTCCAAGATTAAATGTGCAAACTTGTCATCGATGTTTACAAGTGATCTGCTCTCGTAGATTATAAAACTAGAGGATTTTGGGATGTAAACCAGAGCAAAAAGTAATATAATATAATATAATATAATATAATATAATAACGACTAAAAAGGTGCATAGTCTGAGCGAGGTCAAAAAGGCATCTGGACGTGGCCGCGCCATCTTTGACTAAAAAATTTGATAGAATATTGTTGTTTTTCATATGCCTATTTGATTTTCCTTTGCCTCACTGTAACAATGACTCTCACCATCAGCAAGAGACTTAATATTTACATTAAACACAACTGAATTGAGTTTCTTGGTATAGGGCTCCAAAAAATTCGTTTCTCAAGTGGCTCATTTAACAAGAAAAAAAAAGAAATTGTACTGCTGATCTTAAAGGACAGGTTAAGCTAGACCTTCCCAAAAGTGTGGGGCCCGCCCCCTAGGGGGGGCGCAGAGCCATTGCAGATGGGGGCGTGGTATGAAAATGGAAAAAACAAAAACAACACTTGGACACTGCTAGCACGGGGCACCTACACAAACGCAAAACAGGAGATAAAGCACAGCTGAATATATTTCCAAACCAACGTCATTCTAAACCAAAGACTGGAAAATATGGTGAAGCATATCTTCCCTTTGGTTTCACCTGCACAAGTGCCAAGGTAGCTCTCCCCTGCAGAATTGGTTTTCCCTTCGTCGGGAGCACGCGCTGGGCTCTTCAAATCACGGACAAACAGTATCCCACATTCTTGATTTTTAGTTCACAAACACTTGTTGTAATGACTAATATAGATAGAGACAAAATACTGTTAATCTGAGTGTTTGCCATTCTGCAATTCATCTCATGTAAACAAAAACGTGGCACACAGCGTGACGTGAAAAAGGCACATACCTTTGAAGTTGCGTGACGAACTCTGTATTCCTCAGTCCACACATAAACGCAAAGAAGGAGTTTTAAAAAATCGCAGTTTTCGGTGATTCGAAACGCTGTTTGCATGTGGATGAAACAGCTGCGTTTGCAAAAATCCCCCTGTAGGTGTGGACGTAGGGTAAAAGAGTTACTAGTTTATTTTCTTACTACCGGTAATGTATTGCAGATTGCTTGTATTTGCTTAATTGTTCACTAAATGTTTGAGGTGTGAAACAAACCGCAATGGAGAAAATATGGGTGTGTGTGGTTGGAGGATGTGTTTGTGCACGCGGAGGGGGGGGCGCGAACATTTTTCTTGTAAAACAAAGGGGGGCTAGCAAAACAAGTTTGGGAACCACTGGGTTAAGCCATGAGGCATCACGAGGAAAAGAAATTCATATCGCAAGTCCTGTCTTTGGACTGAACCATCAAAACTACTCACTATAGAGGGAAAGTTCTTAGATTTGCTCTTTTAATCCGTCTCCTTTTTAGATATTTTACTGCAATATTTGTTACTTATACAAACAGATAAACATTGTTTAAAGAAAATCGCTTTGTGACTGCAGATTGAACCTGCTTACAAAACGGCATTTGCTTCTTCGTTTCACTCCTTGGATGTTCTCGACTTCAGGTAATTTCATTATTTTGACATTTGATGTTAAGAGCACTGACTTAAAGCCCTAAATATTCAAAAATATAATTTTTGTTTCATTTAAAGTGAGGGATCAGTCATCAACACCATGGAGCTTCAATTTGGGTCATCGGTTCCAAATGACAATGACATTAGCAATGTTTTGATCAGTCAAGCCTCAATTGTGACAGGTTTTGACATTGAGACAACCTCCATCACTGTCAGTGAAACGTATCCAACTACTACAACTACAGCCCCAACTCTTACAACTACAGATGCAACAACTACGACTGCAGCTCCAACAACCACAACAGCCGCAACAACAACCACAACTGCAAATCCAACAACCACGACTGCAGCTCCAACATCAACAACCGCCGCACCAACAACCACGACTGCAGCTCCAACAACCACAACAAGTGCACCCACAACCACGACTGCAGCTCCAACAACCACAACAAGCGCACCAACAACCACGACTGCAGCTCCAACAACCACAACAGCCGCACCAACAACCACGACTGCAGCTCCAACAACCACAACAGCCGCACCAACAACCACGACTGCAGCTCCAACAACCACTACAGCCGCACCAACAACCACGACTGTAGCTCCAACAACCACAACAGCCGCACCAACAACCACGACTGCAGCTCCAACAACCACAACAGCCGCACCAACCACCACAACAGCCGCACCAACAACCACGACTGCAGCTCCAACAACCACGACTGCAGTTCCAACAACCACGACTGCAGCTCCAACAACCACAACAGCCGCCCCAACAACCACGACTGCAGCTCCAACAACCACGACTGCAGCTCCAACAACCACAACAGCCGCACCAACAACCACGACTGCAGCTCCAACAACCACGACTGCAGCTCCAACAACCACAACAGCCGTTCACCAACAACCACAACTTCAGCTCCAACCACCACAACAGCGCACCAACAACCACAACTGCAGCTCCAACAACCACAACAAGCCACACCAACAACCACGACTGCAGCTCCTACAACCACAACAGCCGCACCAACAACAACGACTGGCAGCTCCAACAACCACAACAGCCGCACCAACAACCACGACTGCAGCTCCAACAACCACGACAAGCCGCACCAACAACCACGAACTGCAGGCTCCAACAACCACGAACAGCCGACACCAACAACCACGACTGCAGCTCCAACAACCACAACAGCCCGCACCAACAACCACGACTGCAGTTCCAACAACCACGACTGCAGCTCCAACAACCACAACAGCCGCACCAACAACCACGACGGCAGCACCAACACCACGACTGCAGCTCCAACAACCACGACTGCAGCTCCAACAACCACAACAGCCGCACCAACAACCACGACTGCAGCTCCAACAACCACGACTGCAGCTCCAACAACCACAACAGCCGCACCAACAACCACAACGGCAGCACCAACAACCACGACTGCAGTTCCAACAACCACGACTGCAGCTCCAACAACCACAACGGCCGCACCAACTACCACGACTGCAGCTACAACAACCACAACAGCCGCACCAACAACCACAACGGCAGCACCAACAACCACGACTGCAGCTCCAACAACCACGACTGCAACTCCAACAACCACAACAGCCGCACCAACAACCACGACTGCAGCTCCAACAACCACAACAGCCGCACCAACAACCACGACTGCAGCTCCAACAACCACGACTGCAGTTCCAACAACCACGACTGCAGCTCCAACAACCACAACAGCCGCACCAAACAACCACGGCTGCAGCACCAACAACCACGACTGCAGCTCCAACAACCACAACAGCCACACCAACAACCACGACTGCAGCTCCAACAACCACGACTGCAGTTCCATCAACCACGACTGCAGCTCCAACAACCACAACAGCCGCACCAACAACCACGACTGCAAGCTCCAACAACCACGACTGCAGCTCCAACAACCACAACAGCCGCACCAACAACCACAACTGCAGCTCCAACAACCACGACTGCAGCTCCAACAACCACGACAAGCGCACCAACAACCACGACTTGCAGCTCCAACAACCACAACAACCGCACCAACAACCACGACTGCAGCTCCAACAACCACAACAACCGCACCAACAACCACGACTGCAGCTCCAACAACCACGACAGCCGCACCAACAACCACGACTGCAGCTCCAACAACCACAACAAGCGCACCAACAACCACGACTGCAGCTCCAACAACCACAACAGCCGCACCAACAACCACGACTGCAGTTCCAACAACCACGACTGCAGCTCCAACAACCACAACAGCCGCACCAACAACCACGACGGCAGCACCAACAACCACGACTGCAGCTCCAACAACCACGACTGCAGCTCCAACAACCACAACAGCCGCACCAACAACCACGGACTGCAGCTCCAACCAACCACAACAGCCGCACCCAACTACCACGACTGCAGCTCCAACAACCACAACAGCCGCACCAACAACCACAACGGCAGCACCAACAACCACGACTGCAGTTCCAACAACCACGACTGCAGCTCCAACAACCACAACGGCCGCACCAACTACCACGACTGCAGCTCCAACAACCACAACAGCCGCACCAACAACCACAACGGCAGCACCAACAACCACGACTGCAGCTCCCAACCAACCACGACTGCAACTCCAACAACACACAACAGCCGCACCAACAACCACGACTGCAGCTCCAACAACCACAACAGCCGCACCAACAACCACGACTGCAGCTCCAACAACCACGACTGCAGCTCCAACAACCACGACTGCAGCTCCAACAACCACAACAGCCGCACCAACAACCACGACTGCAGCACCAACAACCACGACTGCAGCTCCAACAACCACAACAGCCGCACCAACAACCACGACTGCAGCTCCAACAACCACGACTGCAGTTCCAACAACCACGACTGCAGCTCCAACAACCACAACAGCCGCGCCAACAACCACGACTGCAGCTCCAACAACCACGACTGCAGCTCCAACAACCACAACAGCCGCACCAACAACCACAACTGCAGCTCCAACAACCACGACTGCAGCTCCAACCACCACGACAGCCGCACCAACAACCACAACGGCAGCACCAACACCACGACTGCAGCTCCAACAACCACGACTGCAGCTCCAACAACCACAACAGCCGCACCAACAACCACGACTGCAGCTCCAACAACCACAACAGCCGCACCAACAACCACGACTGCAGCTCCAACAACCACGACTGCAGCTCCAACAACCACAACAGCCGCACCACAACCCACAACTGCAGCTCCAACCACCACAACAGCCGCAACAAACACCACGACTGCAGCTCCAACCACCACGACAGCCGCACCAACAACCACAACGGCAGCACCAACAACCACGACTGCAGCTCCAACAACCACGACTGCAACTCAACAACCAACACCGCACAACAACCCGACTGCAGCTCCAACACAAACAGCCGCACCAACAACCACGACTGCAGCTCCAACAACCACGACCTGCAGCTCCAACAACCACAACAGCCGCACCAACAACCACGACTGCAGCTCCAACAACCACGACAACCGCACCAACAACCACGACTGCAGCTCCAACAACCACAACAACCGCACCAACAACCACAACTGCAGCTCCAACAACACAACAGCCGCACCAACAACCACGACTGCAGCTCCAACAACCACAACAAGCGCACCAACAACCACGACTGCAGCTCCAACAACCACAAGAGCCGCACCAACAACCACGACTGCATTTCCAACAACCACGACTGCAGCTCCAACAACCCAACAGCCGCACCAACAACCACGATGGCAGCCAACAACCACGACTGCAGCTCCAACAACCACAACAGCCGCACCAACAACCACGACTGCAGCTCCAACAACCACAACAGCCGCACCAACTACCACTACACCTGCTCCAACAACCAAAACAGCCGCACCAACAACCACGACTGCAGCTCCAACAACCACAACAGCCGCACCAACAACCACGACTGCAGCTCCAACAACCACAACAGCCGCACCAACAACCACAACGGAGCACAACAACCACGACTGCAGCTCCAACCACCACAACAGTCGCACCAACACCACAACTGCAGCTCCAACAACCACAAAAAACAACCACGACTGCAGCTCCAACAACCACAACTGCCGCACCAACAACCACGACTGCAGCTCCAACAACCACAACAGCCGCACCAACAACCACGACTGCAGCTCCAACAACCACGACAAGCGCACCAACAACCACGACTGCAGCTCCAACAACGATGACAGCCGCATGAACAACACAACTGCAGCTCCAACAACACAAACAGCCGCACCAACAACCACAACTGCAGCTCCAACAACCACAACAAGCGCACCAACACCACGACTGCAGCTCCAACAACCACAACAGCCGCACCAACAACCACGACTGCAGCTCCAACAACCACAACAGCCGCACCAACAACCACAAGTACAGCTCCAACAACGACAACAGGCACACCAACAACCACGACTGAAGCTCCAACAACCACAACAGCTGCCACCAACAACCAGACTTTCAGCTCCAACAACCACAACAGCCGCTCCAACAACCACAACTTCAGTCTCCAACAAACACAACAAGCGACACCAACAACCCCAACTGCACCTCCAACAACAACAACAAGCGCACCAACAACCACAACTGCAGCTCCAACAACCACAACAGCGACACCAACAACCCCAACTGCACCTCCAACAACAACAACAAGCGCACCAACAACCACGACTGCAGCTCCAACAACCACAACAGCCGCACCAACAACCACAACTGCAGCTCCAACAACCACAACAGCCGCACCAACAACCACAACAGCCGCTCCAACAACCACAACTGCAGCTCCAACAACAACAACAGCTGCACCAACAACCACAACATCCGCACCAACCACCACAGCTAGATATGTTGTTTTCCGATCCATAAGGAAGCCAATTTACAGTGGACCTGTTGAATTCGGCGTCTGAAGCTTTTAAAAATCGAGCTACATCAATCAAGAATCAGGTAATTTTTCACTGTTGTCTAATGCAACGCTGCGTGCCTACTTTGTGGAAGGCAAAATCAAGGTTGTTTCTTAGGAATACCCATTAAAACACAAAATACTTTTTAAAACAACCAAAAACAGTCAACTAGATAACCTTTGCTTCCAACCCTTTAAAACTTTAAAACACTTTTTACTAAGCTTTATACAAAAGTTTTTTTAAGCTTATATTTCTGGAGTCTTTTTTTACTGGTGGCAAAGCACTTGATATTTGAATAAGGATTTTCAGTGATGAAGTTTAACAAACGCAGATACAGATTCTCTTTCACTCAACTGTCTACTGTCTTTTGCATCTCAAACGCATGCATTGAACCTGACTTTATTGCATTTATTCAACATTAAACACACTACATTTCTCTCCCTGAGTGAGGAAGAAACACTTCAAAACTGCATTTAGTATTTTAAGTACTATAATTTAAAAGGCTTTGAATCCTCCGACACAAAAAAAATCCACATGCATGGTTTATGCATGTATTCACAGTCTTTCGCATGTGTCTATTTCAGTATAAATGGTAGTCTTCCTCTTTGTGATAGCTGGCACGTGGCTAACACAGATGTGGTTGTTGTTGGGTATACCTTGCCTCTCATGCTATTGTAGCTGGAAAAAGTGTATGGATGGTTTGTGGAAATTCTGATCAAGTATTCAAGATTCAGTTCAAGGTTCAAGATTCTTTATTCGTCATAATGCATAGTTATACAAGTATAACATGCAGTCAAATGTAACCTGACACGCTCCTTCGACTTATGCAAAATTGGGGGAGAGGGGGAGCGAGGAAGAACATTATATATTATATACATACTTAGGTGAATGTGCAGTAGTAGCATGTATGCAGCAAGCAGTGAGTTCTGTAAATTAAGTGAATTAAATAATAAGAGACAATATGAACATATTTAAAATTAAAAAAGAATTTGAAATGTACATTGGGCCCGGTGTAGAAGCTTCTCTTGAGTCTCTCTATCCTTGGCCTGGATGATGTGGAACCTTCTGCCGGATTTCAGAAGTTGGAACAGTTTGTTGCCAGGATGGGACGGGTCCTTCAGTATCTGCACTGTTTAGTCCGGCATCTCCTGGTGTAGGTGTCCTGAGTGGAGGGAGAGCATCCTGCAGCAGCGTTCTGCTGTACAGATCACTCTCTGAAGAGCATTTTGGTCCTTAACACAGCTGTTCCCAAACCAGGACGTGATGTTCTGTGTGAGGATGTTCTCCACAGCACCTGCATAGAAAGTCCCGATGATCTCTGGCGAGACCCTGACTTCCTCAGTTGTCGGAGGTAATACAGGCGCTGCCTAGCCTTTTTGGTCTGGACCTGAATGTGGGTAGACCATGTCAGGTCTAAGCAGATGTGGACACAGAGACTGCAACCCTTTCCACTGAGCTCCACTGATGGTAATGGCTTGTAGTCTGTGCTGACTCCTTCCGAAATCCACCACCAGATCCTTGGTCTTACCAACGTTCAGCTGGAGATGGTTATCCTGGCACCATGATGCCAGATTCTTCACTTCATACATGTAGGCCGCCTCATCGTTGCTGGAGATGGCGCCCAACTCCACTGTGTCGTCAGCAAACTTCACAATGGTGTTGGAGCCATGGATGGCCACACAGACACGTTGCTGTGGTGCTCCTGTGTTGATGGTGATGCTGTTAGAGATGCATCTGCCCACCCTCACCACCTGAGTTTTGCCAGTGAGGAAGTCCAACACCTATGCACACGACAGCTTTTGAGTCCTAGATCCCTCAGCTTTGTGAACAGTCTGCCGGGCACTATTTTGTTAAACACTGAACTGTAATCAACAAACAGCATTCTCACATAGTTACCCTGTTTCTTGTCCACGTGGCTGAGGGTAGTGTGAAGGATGTTGGCGATGGCATCCTCTGTGGATCTGTTGGGACAGTAGGCAAACTGGTGCGGATCTGTGGTGTCTGGGATGGAGGAGGAGATTATGTTCTTCAGCAGCCTCTCGAACAGCTTTATTACTTCATTACTGGCCGGTAATCCTTCAGGGATGAGGGTTTGCAGTTCTTTGGCACAGGAGTGATGGTGGATCTCTTGAAGCATGGGGGGAACACAGACTTTGCCAGGGACTCGTTGAAGATGGAAGTGAACACACGTGCTAGCTGGTCAGCACAGCAGACGGCCAGTGATGCTGTCTAGCCCCGCCGCTTTCCTTGTGTTCAGTCTTCTCAGTGCCCGCTTGGACATCGTGCTCCGCGATGTTGATCACCGATCTCTCGGTGATGACGTCACTGTCCTCGGTTGTCCAGGGGGTAGTTAGCATTAGCCACTTGGCTGACCTCATTAAGGGCGTTGAACTGGTTCAGCTCGTTGGTGAATGCAGAGTCGGCATTGATCGGCGCAGTGTCCCTGGCTTTGTAGTTCGTAATGGTGCGTAGTCCGTGCCACATACTCCGTGTGTCGCCCTGGTGGAAGCGAGACTCCACACGCACCCGGTACTGGCGTTTGGCATCTCTCAACGTATGAGGCCGCTTTGTAGGCACTCATATCGCCAGTGGTGATCCCCCCTCGTCGTACACGAGACATGCTGGTAGAAGTTCAGCATGACTTGTCCGAGATTCGCTTTATTAAAGTCTCCTGCTACAATGAGGGCTGTGCCGGGTCCTTGTTTTGAAATGAACTCAGCACATCAGAACTCAGCACATCATGTAGTTTGGACAAAGCCATGCTGATGCCTGCTTGGGGTGGGATGTAGACCAACGTGGCGGTGACCGAGGTGAACTGACAGGGCAGATAGAAAGGGCGGCACTTAATGTTCAAGAATTCCAGATGTGGCGAGCAGCCGCTGGAAAGAGTAGAAATGCTCCAGGCATCACACCACTTTCTGTTTACCATGAAACACACTCTTCCACCTTTGGTTTTGTTTGACTCTGCCGTTCTGTCTGCACGGAGCACAAAGAATGAATCCGACGGAGTTGTGGGTCTGGTCCGGCACGGTGGGGGGTCAGCCAATTCTCCGTCAGCACAGAATGTTGCAGTACCTTATGTCATGTTGGAAGGTGACTCTTGCTCTTAGGGTCATCGAGCTTGTTTTCCAGCGATTGTACGTTGGCCAGTAGGATGCTGGGCAGTGGTGCGCGATGCGCCTGCTGTCTTAGTCTGTTTCGAACGCCAGTGCGTTTCTCCCGGCGCTTATTTGTTCTACGCCTCGGGTGAGTGGCTCGTCCTTTGTTGTTGACTGCGCTGCGTAGTATCTCAGGCGGCCGGGATGGGTCGGGTTTAAAAGTGTCCAAGATTAAATGTGCAAACTTGTCATCGATGTTTACAAGTGATCTGCTCTCGTAGATTATAAAACTAGAGGATTTTGGGATGTAAACCAGAGCAAAAAGTAATATAATATAATATAATATAATATAATATAATAACGACTAAAAAAGGTGCATAGTCTGAGCGAGGTCAAAAAGGCATCTGGACGTGGCCGCGCCATCTTTGACTAAAAAATTTGATAGAATATTGTTGTTTTTCATATGCCTATTTGATTTTCCTTTGCCTCACTGTAACAATGACTCTCACCATCAGCAAGAGGACTTAATATTTACATTAAAACACAACTGAATTGAGTTTCTTGGTATAGGGCTCCAAAAATTCGTTTCTCAAGTGGCTCATTTAACAAAGAAAAAAAAGAAATTGTACTGCTGATCTTAAAGGACAGGTTAAGCTAGACCTTCCCAAAAGTGTGGGGCCCGCCCCCTAGGGGGGGCGCAGAGCCATTGCAGGATGGGGGCGTGGTATGAAAATGGAAAAAAACAAAAACAACACTTGGACACTGCTAGCACGGGGCACCTACACAAACGCAAAACAGGGAGATAAAGCACAGCTGATATATTTCCAAACCAACGTCATTCTAAACCAAAGACTGGAAAATATGGTGAAGCATATCTTCCCTTTGGTTTCACCTGCACAAGTGCCAAGGTAGCTCTCCCCTGCAGAATTGGTTTTCCCTTCGTCGGGAGCACGCGCTGGGCTCTTCAAATCACGGACAAACAGTATCCCACATTCTTGATTTTTAGTTCACAAACACTTGTTGTAATGACTAATATAGATAGAGACAAAATACTGTTAATCTGAGTGTTTGCCATTCTGCAATTCATCTCATGTAAACAAAAACGTGGCACACAGCGTGACGTGAAAAAGGCACATACCTTTGAAGTTGCGTGACGAACTCTGTATTCCTCGTCCACACATAAACGCAAAGAAGGAGTTTTAAAAAATCGCAGTTTTCGGTGATTCGAAACGCTGTTTGCATGTGGATGAAACAGCTGCGTTTGCAAAAATCCCCCTGTAGGTGTGGACGTAGGGTAAAAGAGTTACTAGTTTATTTTCTTACTACCGGTAATGTATTGCAGATTGCTTGTATTTGCTTAATTGTTCACTAAATGTTTGAGGTGTGAAACAAACCGCAATGGAGAAAATATGGGTGTGTGTGGTTGGAGGATGTGTTTGTGCACGCGGAGGGGGGGGCGCGAACATTTTCTTGTAAAACAAAGGGGGGCTAGCAAAACAAGTTTGGGACCACTGGGTTAAGCCATGAGGCATCACGAGGAAAAGAAATTCATATCGCAAGTCCTGTCTTTGGACTGAACCATCAAAACTACTCACTATAGAGGGAAAGTTCTTAGATTTGCTCTTTTAATCCGTCTCCTTTTTAGATATTTTACTGCAATATTTGTTACTTATACAAACAGGATAAACATTGTTTAAAGAAAATCGCTTTGTGACTGCAGATTGAACCTGCTTACAAAACGGCATTTGCTTCTTCGTTTCACTCCTTGGATGTTCTCGACTTCAGGTAATTTCATTATTTTGACATTTGATGTTAAGAGCACTGACTTAAAGCCCTAAATATTCAAAAATATAATTTTTGTTTCATTTAAAGTGAGGGATCAGTCATCAACACCATGGAGCTTCAATTTGGGTCATCGGTTCCAAATGACAATGACATTAGCAATGTTTTGATCAGTCAAGCCTCAATTGTGACAGGTTTTGACATTGAGACAACCTCCATCACTGTCAGTGAAACGTATCCAACTACTACAACTACAGCCCCAACTCTTACAACTACAGATGCAACAACTACGACTGCAGCTCCAACAACCACAACAGCCGCAACAACAACCACAACTGCAACTCCAACAACCACGACTGCAGCTCCAACATCAACAACCGCCGCACCAACAACCACGACTGCAGCTCCAACAACCACAACAAGTGCACCCACAACCACGACTGCAGCTCCAACAACCACAACAAGGCGCACCAACAACACGACTGCAGCTCCAACAACCACAACAGCCGCACCAACAACCACGACTGCAGCTCCAACAACCACAACAGCCGCACCAACAACCACGACTGCAGCTCCAACAACCACAACAGCCGCACCAACAACCACGACTACAGCTCCAACAACCACAACAAGCGCACCCACAACCATGACTGCAGCTCCCACAACCACAACACCCTCACCAACAACCACAACTTCAGCTCCAACAACCACAACAGCGACTCCAACAACCCCAACTGCAGCTCCAACAACAACAACAAGCGCACCAACATCCACGACTGCAGCTCCAACAACCACGAGTGCAGCTCCAACAACCACAACAGCCGCACCAACAACCACGACTGCAGCTCCAACGACCACAACATCCGCACCAACATCCACAACAGCCGCACCAACAACCACGACTGCAGCTCCAACAACCACGACTTCAGCTCCAACAACCACAACAGCAACACCAACAACCCCAACTGCAGCTCCAACAACAACAACAGGCACACCAACAACCACAACTGCAGCTCCAACAACCACAACAGCCGCACCAACAACCATGACTGAAGCTCCAACAACCACAACACCCGCTCCAACAACCACAACAGCTGCACCAACAACCACGACTGCAGCTCCAACAACCACAACAGCGACACCAACAACCCCAACTGCAGCTCCAACAACACCAACAAGCGCACCAACAACCACGACTGCAGCTCCAACAACCACAACAGCCGCACCAACAACCACAAGTGCAGCTCCAACAACGACAACAGGCACACCAACAACGACAACAGGCACACCAACAACCACGACTGCAGCTCCAACAACCACAACAGCCGCACCAACAACCACGACTGCAGCTCCAACACCACAACAGCCGCACCAACAATCACGACTTCAGCACCAACAACCACAACAGCCGTTCCAACAACCACAACTTCAGCTCCAACAACCACAACAGCGACACCAACAACCCCAACTGCACCTCCAACAACAACAACAAGCGCACCAACAACCACGACTGCAGCTCCAACAACCACAACAGCCGCACCAACAACAACAAGTGCAGCTCCAACAACGACAACAGGCACACCAACAACCACGACTGCAGCTCCAACAACCACAACAGCCGCACCAACAACCAGAACTGAAGCTCCAACAACCACAACAGCCACACCAACAACCACAACTGCAGCTCCAACAACCACAACAGCCGCTCCAACAACCACAACTGCAGCTCCAACAACCACAACAGCTGCACCAACAACCACAACGCCCGCACCAACCACCACAGCTAGATATGTTGTTTTCCGATCCACAGGAAGCCAATTTACAGTGGAGCTGTTGAATTCGGCGTCTGAAAGCTTTTAAAAATCGAGCTACATCAATCAAGAATCAGGTAATTTTTCACTGTTGTCTAATGCAACGCTGCGTGCCTACTTTGTGGAAGGCAAAATCAAGGTTGTTTCTTAGGAATACCCATTAAAACACAAAATACTTTTTAAAACAACCAAAAACAAGTCAACTAGATAACCTTTGCTTCCAACCCTTTAAAACTTTAAAACACTTTTTACTAAGCTTTATACAAAAAGTTTTTTAAGCTTATATTTCTGGAGTCTTTTTTACTGGTGGCAAAGCACTTGATATTTGAATAAGGATTTTCAGTGATGAAGTTTAACAAACGCAGATACAGATTCTCTTTCACTCAACTGTCTACTGTCTTTTGCATCTCAAACGCATGCATTGAACCTGACTTTATTGCATTTATTCAACATTAAACACACTACATTTCTCTCCCTGAGTGAGGAAGAAACACTTCAAAACTGCGTTTAGTATTTTAAGTACTATAATTTAAAAGGCTTTGAATCCTCGACACAAAAAAAATCCACATGCATGGTTTATAGCATGTATTCACAGTCTTTCGCATGTGTCTATTTCAGTATAAATGGTAGTCTTCCTCTTTGTGATAGCTGGCACGTGGCTAACACAGATGTGGTTGTTGTTGGGTATACCTTGCCTCTCATGCTATTGTAGCTGGAAAAAGTGTATGGATGGTTTGTGGAAATTCTGATCAAGTATTCAAGATTCAGTTCAAGGTTCAAGATTCTTTATTCGTCATATGCATAGTTATACAAGTATAACATGCAGTCAAATGTAACCTGACACGCTCCTCGACTTATGCAAAATTGGGGGAGAGGGGGAGCGAGGAAGAACATTATATATTATATACATACATTAGGTGAATGTGCAGTAGTAGCATTGTATGCAGCAAGCAGGTGAGTTCTGTAAATTAAGTGAATTAAATAAGAAGAGACAATATGAACATATTTAAAATTAAAAAGAATTTGAAATGTACATTGGGCCGGTGTAGAAGCTTCTCTTGAGTCTCTCTATCCTTGCCTGGATGATGTGGAACCTTCTGCCGGATTTCAGAAGTTGGAACAGTTTGTTGCCAGGATGGGACGGGTCCTTCAGTATCTGCACTGTTTAGTCCGGCATCTCCTGGTGTAGGTGTCCTGAAGTGGAGGGAGAGCAATCCTGCAGCAGCGTTCTGCTGTACAGATCACTCTCTGAAGAGCATTTTGGTCCTTAACACAGCTGTTCCCAAACCAGGACGTGATGTTCTGTGTGAGGATGTTCTCCACAGCACCTGCATAGAAAGTCCCGATGATCTCTGGCGAGACCCTGAACTTCCTCAGTTGTCGGAGGTAATACAGGCGCTGCCTAGCCTTTTTGGTCTGGACCTGAATGTGGGTAGACCATGTCAGGTCTAAGCAGATGTGGACACAGAGACTGCACCCTTTCCACTGGAGCTCCACTGATGGTAATGGCTTGTAGTCTGTGCTGACTCCTTCCGAAATCCACCACCAGATCCTTGGTCTTACCAACGTTCAGCTGGAGATGGTTATCCTGGCACCATGATGCCAGATTCTTCACTTCATACATGTAGGCCGCCTCATCGTTGCTGGAGATGGCGCCCAACTCCACTGTGTCGTCAGCAAACTTCACAATGGTGTTGGAGCCATGGATGGCCACACAGACACGTTGCTGTGGTGCTCCTGTGTTGATGGTGATGCTGTTAGAGATGCATCTGCCCACCCTCACCACCTGAGTTTTGCCAGTGAGGAAGTCCAACACCTATGCACACAGACAGCTTTTGAGTCCTAGATCCCTCAGCTTTGTGAACAGTCCTGCCGGGCACTATTTTGTTAAACACTGAACTGTAATCAACAAACAGCATTCTCACATAGTTACCCTGTTTCTTGTCCACGTGGCTGAGGGTAGTGTGAAGGATGTTGGCGATGGCATCCTCTGTGGATCTGTTGGGACAGTAGGCAAACTGGTGCGGATCTGTGGTGTCTGGGATGGAGGAGGAGATTATGTTCTTCAGCAGCCTCTCGAACAGCTTTATTACTTCATTACTGCCGGTAATCCTTCAGGGATGAGGGTTTGCAGTTCTTTGGCACAGGGATGATGGTGGATCTCTTGAAGCATGGGGGGAACACAGACTTTGCCAGGGACTCGTTGAAGATGGAAGTGAACACACGTGCTAGCTGGTCAGCACAGCAGACGGCCAGTGATGCTGTCTAGCCCCGCCGCTTTCCTTGTGTTCAGTCTTCTCAGTGCCGCTTGGACATCGTGCTCCGCGATGTTGATCACCGATCTCTCGGTGATGACGTCACTGTCCTCGGTTGTCAGGGGGTAGTTAGCATTAGCCACTTGGCTGACCTCATTAAGGGCGTTGAACTGGTTCAGCTCGTTGGTGAATGCAGAGTCGGCATTGATCGGCGCAGTGTCCCTGGCTTTGTAGTTCGTAATGGTGCGTAGTCCGTGCCACATACTCCGTGTGTCGCCCTGGTGGAAGCGAGACTCCACACGCACCCGGTACTGGCGTTTGGCATCTCTCAACGTATGAGGCCGCTTTGTAGGCACTCATATCGCCAGTGGTGATCCCCCCTCGTCGTACACGAGACATGCTGGTAGAAGTTCAGCATGACTTGTCCGAGATTCGCTTTATTAAAGTCTCCTGCTACAATGAGGGCTGTGCCCGGGTCCTTGTTTTGAAATGAACTCAGCACATCAGAACTCAGCACATCATGTAGTTTGGACAAAGCCATGCTGATGCCTGCTTGGGGTGGGATGTAGACCACGTGGCGGTGACCGAGGTGAACTGACAGGGCAGATAGAAAGGGCGGCACTTAATGTTCAAGAATTCCAGATGTGGCGAGCAGCCGCTGGAAAGAGTAGAAATGCTCCAGGCATCACACCACTTTCTGTTTACCATGAAACACACTCTTCCACCTTTGGTTTTGTTTGACTCTGCCGTTCTGTCTGCACGGAGCACAAAGAATGAATCCGACGGAGTTGTGGTCTGGTCCGGCACGGTGGGGGTCAGCCAATTCTCCGTCAGCACAGAATGTTGCAGTACCTTATGTCATGTTGGAAGGTGACTCTTGCTCTTAGGTCATCGAGCTTGTTTTCCAGCGATTGTACGTTGGCCAGTAGGATGCTGGGCAGTGGTGCGCGATGCGCCTGCTGTCTTAGTCTGTTTCGAACGCCAGTGCGTTTCTCCGGCGCTTATTTGTTCTACGCCTCGGGTGAGTGGCTCGTCCTTTGTTGTTGACTGCGCTGCGTAGTATCTCAGGCGGCCGGGATGGGTCGGGTTTAAAAGTGTCCAAGATTAAATGTGCAAACTTGTCATCGATGTTTACAAGTGATCTGCTCTCGTAGATTATAAAACTAGAGGATTTTGGGATGTAAACCAGAGCAAAAAGTAATATAATATAATATAATATAATATAATATAATAACGACTAAAAAGGTGCATAGTCTGAGCGAGGTCAAAAAGGCATCTGGACGTGGCCGCGCCATCTTTGACTAAAAAATTTGATAGAATATTGTTGTTTTTCATATGCCTATTTGATTTTCCTTTGCCTCACTGTAACAATGACTCTCACCATCAGCAAGAGACTTAATATTTACATTAAACACAACTGAATTGAGTTTCTTGGTATAGGGCTCCAAAAAATTCGTTTCTCAAGTGGCTCATTTAACAAAGAAAAAAAAAGAAATTGTACTGCTGATCTTAAAGGACAGGTTAAGCTAGACCTTCCCAAAAGTGTGGGGCCCGCCCCCTAGGGGGGGCGCAGAGCCATTGCAGATGGGGGCGTGGTATGAAAATGGAAAAAAACAAAACAACACTTGGACACTGCTAGCACGGGGCACCTACACAAACGCAAAACAGGAGATAAAGCACAGCTGAATATATTTCCAAACCAACGTCATTCTAAACCAAAGACTGGAAAATATGGTGAAGCATATCTTCCCTTTGGTTTCACCTGCACAAGTGCCAAGGTAGCTCTCCCCTGCAGAATTGGTTTTCCCTTCGTCGGGAGCACGCGCTGGGCTCTTCAAATCACGGACAAACAGTATCCCACATTCTTGATTTTTAGTTCACAAACACTTGTTGTAATGACTAATATAGATAGAGACAAAATACTGTTAATCTGAGTGTTTGCCATTCTGCAATTCATCTCATGTAAACAAAAACGTGGCACACAGCGTGACGTGAAAAAGGCACATACCTTTGAAGTTGCGTGACGAACTCTGTATTCCTCGTCCACACATAAACGCAAAGAAGGAGTTTTAAAAAATCGCAGTTTTCGGTGATTCGAAACGCTGTTTGCATGTGGATGAAACAGCTGCGTTTGCAAAAATCCCCCTGTAGGTGTGGACGTAGGGTAAAAGAGTTACTAGTTTATTTTCTTACTACCGGTAATGTATTGCAGATTGCTTGTATTTGCTTAATTGTTCACTAAATGTTTGAGGTGTGAAACAAACCGCAATGGAGAAAATATGGGTGTGTGTGGTTGGAGGATGTGTTTGTGCACGCGGAGGGGGGGGCGCGAACATTTTTCTTGTAAAACAAAGGGGGGCTAGCAAAACAAGTTTGGGAACCACTGGGTTAAGCCATGAGGCATCACGAGGAAAAGAAATTCATATCGCAAGTCCTGTCTTTGGACTGAACCATCAAAACTACTCACTATAGAGGGAAAGTTCTTAGATTTGCTCTTTTAATCCGTCTCCTTTTTAGATATTTTACTGCAATATTTGTTACTTATACAAACAGATAAACATTGTTTAAAGAAAATCGCTTTGTGACTGCAGATTGAACCTGCTTACAAAACGGCATTTGCTTCTTCGTTTCACTCCTTGGATGTTCTCGACTTCAGGTAATTTCATTATTTTGACATTTGATGTTAAGAGCACTGACTTAAAGCCCTAAATATTCAAAAATATAATTTTTGTTTCATTTAAAGTGAGGGATCAGTCATCAACACCATGGAGCTTCAATTTGGGTCATCGGTTCCAAATGACAATGACATTAGCAATGTTTTGATCAGTCAAGCCTCAATTGTGACAGGTTTTGACATTGAGACAACCTCCATCACTGTCAGTGAAACGTATCCAACTACTACAACTACAGCCCAACTCTTACAACTACAGATGCAACAACTACGACTGCAGCTCCAACAACCACAACAGCCGCAACAACAACCACAACTGCAAATCCAACAACCACGACTGCAGCTCCAACATCAACAACCGCCGCACCAACAACCACGACTGCAGCTCCAACAACCACAACAAGTGCACCCACAACCACGACTGCAGCTCCAACAACCACAACAAGCGCACCAACAACCACGACTGCAGCTCCAACAACCACAACAGCCGCACCAACAACCACGACTGAAGCTCCAACAACCACAACAGCCGCACCAACAACCACGACTGCAGCTCCAACAACCACAACAGCCGCACCAACAACCACGACTACAGCTCCAACAACCACAACAAGCGCACCCACAACCATGACTGCAGCTCCCACAACCACAACACCCTCACCAACAACCACAACTTCAGCTCCAACAACCACAACAGCGACTCCAACAACCCCAACTGCAGCTCCAACAACAACAACAAGCGCACCAACATCCACGACTGCAGCTCCAACAACCACGAGTGCAGCTCCAACAACCACAACAGCCGCACCAACAACCACGACTGCAGCTCCAACGACCACAACATCCGCACCAACATCCACAACAGCCGCACCAACAACCACGACTGCAGCTCCAACAACCACGACTTCAGCTCCAACAACCACAACAGCAACACCAACAACCCCAACTGCAGCTCCAACAACAACAACAGGCACACCAACAACCACAACTGCAGCTCCAACAACCACAACAGCCGCACCAACAACCATGACTGAAGCTCCAACAACCACAACACCCGCTCCAACAACCACAACAGCTGCACCAACAACCACGACTGCAGCTCCAACAACCACAACAGCGACACCAACAACCCCAACTGCAGCTCCAACAACACCAACAAGCGCACCAACAACCACGACTGCAGCTCCAACAACCACAACAGCCGCACCAACAACCACAAGTGCAGCTCCAACAACGACAACAGGCACACCAACAACGACAACAGGCACACCAACAACCACGACTGCAGCTCCAACAACCACAACAGCCGCACCAACAACCACGACTGAAGCTCCAACAACCACAACCAGCTGCACCAACAATCACGACTTCAGCACCAACAACCACAACAGCCGTTCCAACAACCACAACTTCAGCTCCAACAACCACAACAGCGACACCAACAACCCCAACTGCACCTCCAACAACAACAACAAGCGCACCAACAACCACGACTGCAGCTCCTACAACCACAACAGCCGCACCAACAACAACAAGTGCAGCTCCAACAACGACAACAGGCACACCAACAACCACGACTGCAGCTCCAACAACCACAACAGCCGCACCAACAACCACGACTGCAGCTCCAACAACCACAACAGCCACACCAACAACCACAACTGCAGCTCCAACAACCACAACAGCCGCTCCAACAACCACAACTGCAGCTCCAACAACAACAACAGCTGCACCAACAACCACAACGCCCGCACCAACCACCACAGCTAGATATGTTGTTTTCCGATCCACAGGAAGCCAATTTACAGTGGAGCTGTTGAATTCGGCGTCTGAAGCTTTTAAAAATCGAGCTACATCAATCAAGAATCAGGTAATTTTTCACTGTTGTCTAATGCAACGCTGCGTGCCTACTTTGTGGAAGGCAAAATCAAGGTTGTTTCTTAGGAATACCCATTAAAACACAAAATACTTTTTAAAACAACCAAAAACAAGTCAACTAGATAACCTTTGCTTCCAACCCTTTAAAACTTTAAAACACTTTTTACTAAGCTTTATACAAAAAGTTTTTTTAAGCTTATATTTCTGGAGTCTTTTTTTACTGGTGGCAAAGCACTTGATATTTGAATAAGGATTTTCAGTGATGAAGTTTAACAAACGCAGATACAGATTCTCTTTCACTCAACTGTCTACTGTCTTTTGCATCTCAAACGCATGCATTGAACCTGACTTTATTGCATTTATTCAACATTAAACACACTACATTTCTCTCCCTGAGTGAGGAAGAAACACTTCAAAACTGCGTTTAGTATTTTAAGTACTATAATTTAAAAGGCTTTGAATCCTCGACACAAAAAAATCCACATGCATGGTTTATACATGTATTCACAGTCTTTCGCATGTGTCTATTTCAGTATAAATGGTAGTCTTCCTCTTTGTGATAGCTGGCACGTGGCTAACACAGATGTGGTTGTTGTTGGGTATACCTTGCCTCTCATGCTATTGTAGCTGGAAAAAGTGTATGGATGGTTTGTGGAAATTCTGATCAAGTATTCAAGATTCAGTTCAAGGTTCAAGATTCTTTATTCGTCATATGCATAGTTATACAAGTATAACATGCAGTCAAATGTAACCTGACACGCTCCTCGACTTATGCAAAATTGGGGGAGAGGGGGAGCGAGGAAGAACATTATATATTATATACATACATTAGGTGAATGTGCAGTAGTAGCATTGTATGCAGCAAGCAGGTGAGTTCTGTAAATTAAGTGAATTAAATAAGAAGAGACAATCTGAACATTTACAAAATAGACAATATGAACATATTTAAAATTAAAAAGAATTTGAAATGTACATTGGGCCGGTGTAGAAGCTTCTCTTGAGTCTCTCTATCCTTGCCTGGATGATGTGGAACCTTCTGCCGGATTTCAGAAGTTGGAACAGTTTGTTGCCAGGATGGGACGGGTCCTTCAGTATCTGCACTGTTTAGTCCGGCATCTCCTGGTGTAGGTGTCCTGAAGTGGAGGGAGAGCAATCCTGCAGCAGCGTTCTGCTGTACAGATCACTCTCTGAAGAGCATTTTGGTCCTTAACACAGCTGTTCCCAAACCAGGACGTGATGTTCTGTGTGAGGATGTTCTCCACAGCACCTGCATAGAAAGTCCCGATGATCTCTGGCGAGACCCTGAACTTCCTCAGTTGTCGGAGGTAATACAGGCGCTGCCTAGCCTTTTGGTCTGGACCTGAATGTGGGTAGACCATGTCAGGTCTAAGCAGATGTGGACACAGAGACTGCACCCTTTCCACTGGAGCTCCACTGATGGTAATGGCTTGTAGTCTGTGCTGACTCCTTCCGAAATCCACCACCAGATCCTTGGTCTTGCCAACGTTCAGCTGGAGATGGTTATCCTGGCACCATGATGCCAGATTCTTCACTTCATACATGTAGGCCGCCTCATCGTTGCTGGAGATGGCGCCCAACTCCACTGTGTCGTCAGCAAACTTCACAATGGTGTTGGAGCCATGGATGGCCACACAGACACGTTGCTGTGGTGCTCCTGTGTTGATGGTGATGCTGTTAGAGATGCATCTGCCCACCCTCACCACCTGAGTTTTGCCAGTGAGGAAGTCCAACACCTATGCACACAGACAGCTTTTGAGTCCTAGATCCCTCAGCTTTGTGAACAGTCTGCCGGGCACTATTTTGTTAAACACTGAACTGTAATCAACAAACAGCATTCTCACATAGTTACCCTGTTTCTTGTCCACGTGGCTGAGGGTAGTGTGAAGGATGTTGGCGATGGCATCCTCTGTGGATCTGTTGGGACAGTAGGCAAACTGGTGCGGATCTGTGGTGTCTGGGATGGAGGAGGAGATTATGTTCTTCAGCAGCCTCTCGAACAGCTTTATTACTTCATTACTGGCCGGTAATCCTTCAGGGATGAGGGTTTGCAGTTCTTTGGCACAGGGATGATGGTGGATCTCTTGAAGCATGGGGGGAACACAGACTTTGCCAGGGACTCGTTGAAGATGGAAGTGAACACACGTGCTAGCTGGTCAGCACAGCAGACGGCCAGTGATGCTGTCTAGCCCCGCCGCTTTCCTTGTGTTCAGTCTTCTCAGTGCCGCTTGGACATCGTGCTCCGCGATGTTGATCACCGATCTCTCGGTGATGACGTCACTGTCCTCGGTTGTCAGGGGGTAGTTAGCATTAGCCACTTGGCTGACCTCATTAAGGGCGTTGAACTGGTTCAGCTCGTTGGTGAATGCAGAGTCGGCATTGATCGGCGCAGTGTCCCTGGCTTTGTAGTTCGTAATGGTGCGTAGTCCGTGCCACATACTCCGTGTGTCGCCCTGGTGGAAGCGAGACTCCACACGCACCCGGTACTGGCGTTTGGCATCTCTCAACGTATGAGGCCGCTTTGTAGGCACTCATATCGCCAGTGGTGATCCCCCCTCGTCGTACACGAGACATGCTGGTAGAAGTTCAGCATGACTTGTCCGAGATTCGCTTTATTAAAGTCTCCTGCTACAATGAGGGCTGTGCCCGGGTCCTTGTTTTGAAATGAACTCAGCACATCAGAACTCAGCACATCATGTAGTTTGGACAAAGCCATGCTGATGCCTGCTTGGGGTGGGATGTAGACCAACGTGGCGGTGACCGAGGTGAACTGACAGGGCAGATAGAAAGGGCGGCACTTAATGTTCAAGAATTCCAGATGTGGCGAGCAGCCGCTGGAAAGAGTAGAAATGCTCCAGGCATCACACCACTTTCTGTTTACCATGAAACACACTCTTCCACCTTTGGTTTTGTTTGACTCTGCCGTTCTGTCTGCACGGAGCACAAAGAATGAATCCGACGGAGTTGTGGTCTGGTCCGGCACGGTGGGGGTCAGCCAATTCTCCGTCAGCACAGAATGTTGCAGTACCTTATGTCATGTTGGAAGGTGACTCTTGCTCTTAGGTCATCGAGCTTGTTTTCCAGCGATTGTACGTTGGCCAGTAGGATGCTGGGCAGTGGTGCGCGATGCGCCTGCTGTCTTAGTCTGTTTCGAACGCCAGTGCGTTTCTCCCGGCGCTTATTTGTTCTACGCCTCGGGTGAGTGGCTCGTCCTTTGTTGTTGACTGCGCTGCGTAGTATCTCAGGCGGCCGGGATGGGTCGGGTTTAAAAGTGTCCAAGATTAAATGTGCAAACTTGTCATCGATGTTTACAAGTGATCTGCTCTCGTAGATTATAAAACTAGAGGATTTTGGGATGTAAACCAGAGCAAAAAGTAATATAATATAATATAATATAATATAATAACGACTAAAAAGGTGCATAGTCTGAGCGAGGTCAAAAAGGCATCTGGACGTGGCCGCGCCATCTTTGACTAAAAAATTTGATAGAATATTGTTGTTTTTCATATGCCTATTTGATTTTCCTTTGCCTCACTGTAACAATGACTCTCACCATCAGCAAGAGACTTAATATTTACATTAAACACAACTGAATTGAGTTTCTTGGTATAGGGCTCCAAAAAATTCGTTTCTCAAGTGGCTCATTTAACAAAGAAAAAAAAAGAAATTGTACTGCTGATCTTAAAGGACAGGTTAAGCTAGACCTTCCCAAAAGTGTGGGGCCCGCCCCCTAGGGGGGGCGCAGAGCCATTGCAGATGGGGGCGTGGTATGAAAATGGAAAAAAACAAAAACAACACTTGGACACTGCTAGCACGGGGCACCTACACAAACGCAAAACAGGAGATAAAGCACAGCTGAATATATTTCCAAACCAACGTCATTCTAAACCAAAGACTGGAAAATATGGTGAAGCATATCTTCCCTTTGGTTTCACCTGCACAAGTGCCAAGGTAGCTCTCCCCTGCAGAATTGGTTTTCCCTTCGTCGGGAGCACGCGCTGGGCTCTTCAAATCACGGACAAACAGTATCCCACATTCTTGATTTTTAGTTCACAAACACTTGTTGTAATGACTAATATAGATAGAGACAAAATACTGTTAATCTGAGTGTTTGCCATTCTGCAATTCATCTCATGTAAACAAAAACGTGGCACACAGCGTGACGTGAAAAAGGCACATACCTTTGAAGTTGCGTGACGAACTCTGTATTCCTCATCCACACATAAACGCAAAGAAGGAGTTTTAAAAAATCGCAGTTTTCGGTGATTCGAAACGCTGTTTGCATGTGGATGAAACAGCTGCGTTTGCAAAAATCCCCCTGTAGGTGTGGACGTAGGGTAAAAGAGTTACTAGTTTATTTTCTTACTACCGGTAATGTATTGCAGATTGCTTGTATTTGCTTAATTGTTCACTAAATGTTTGAGGTGTGAAACAAACCGCAATGGAGAAAATATGGGTGTGTGTGGTTGGAGGATGTGTTTGTGCACGCGGAGGGGGGGGGCGCGAACATTTTTCTTGTAAAACAAAGGGGGGCTAGCAAAACAAGTTTGGGAACCACTGGGTTAAGCCATGAGGCATCACGAGGAAAAGAAATTCATATCGCAAGTCCTGTCTTTGGACTGAACCATCAAAACTACTCACTATAGAGGGAAAGTTCTTAGATTTGCTCTTTTAATCCGTCTCCTTTTTAGATATTTTACTGCAATATTTGTTACTTATACAAACAGATAAACATTGTTTAAAGAAAATCGCTTTGTGACTGCAGATTGAACCTGCTTACAAAACGGCATTTGCTTCTTCGTTTCACTCCTTGGATGTTCTCGACTTCAGGTAATTTCATTATTTTGACATTTGATGTTAAGAGCACTGACTTAAAGCCCTAAATATTCAAAAATATAATTTTTGTTTCATTTAAAGTGAGGGATCAGTCATCAACACCATGGAGCTTCAATTTGGGTCATCGGTTCCAAATGACAATGACATTAGCAATGTTTTGATCAGTCAAGCCTCAATTGTGACAGGTTTTGACATTGAGACAACCTCCATCACTGTCAGTGAAACGTATCCAACTACTACAACTACAGCCCCAACTCTTACAACTACAGATGCAACAACTACGACTGCAGCTCCAACAACCACAACAGCCGCAACAACAACCACAACTGCAAATCCAACAACCACGACTGCAGCTCCAACATCAACAACCGCCGCACCAACAACCACGACTGCAGCTCCAACAACCACAACAAGTGCACCCACAACCACGACTGCAGCTCCAACAACCACAACAAGCGCACCAACAACCACGACTGCAGCTCCAACAACCACAACAGCCGCACCAACAACCACGACTGAAGCTCCAACAACCACAACAGCCGCACCAACAACCACGACTGCAGCTCCAACAACCACTACAGCCGCACCAACAACCACGACTGCAGCTCCAACAACCACAACAGCCGCACCAACAACCACGACTGCAGCTCCAACAACCACAACAGCCGCACCAACCACCACAACAGCCGCACCAACAACCACGACTGCAGCTCCAACAACCACGACTGCAGCTCCAACAACCACGACTGCAGCTCCAACAACCACAACAGCCGCCCCAACAACCACGACTGCAGCTCCAACAACCACGACTGCAGCTCCAACAACCACAACAGCCGCACCAACAACCACGACTGCAGCTTCAACAACCACGACTGCAGCTCCAACAACCACAACAGCCGTTCCAACAACCACAACTTCAGCTCCAACAACCACAACAGCGACACCAACAACCCCAACTGCACCTCCAACAACAACAACAAGCGCACCAACAACCACGACTGCAGCTCCTACAACCACAACAGCCGCACCAACAACAACAAGTGCAGCTCCAACAACGACAACAGGCACACCAACAACCACGACTGCAGCTCCAACAACCACAACAGCCGCACCAACAACCAGAACTGAAGCTCCAACAACCACAACAGCCACACCAACAACCACAACTGCAGCTCCAACAACCACAACAGCCGCTCCAACAACCACAACTGCAGCTCCAACAACAACAACAGCTGCACCAACAACCACAACGCCCGCACCAACCACCACAGCTAGATATGTTGTTTTCCGATCCACAGGAAGCCAATTTACAGTGGAGCTGTTGAATTCGGCGTCTGAAGCTTTTAAAAATCGAGCTACATCAATCAAGAATCAGGTAATTTTTCACTGTTGTCTAATGCAACGCTGCGTGCCTACTTTGTGGAAGGCAAAATCAAGGTTGTTTCTTAGGAATACCCATTAAAACACAAAATACTTTTTAAAACAACCAAAAACAAGTCAACTAGATAACCTTTGCTTCCAACCCTTTAAAACTTTAAAACACTTTTTACTAAGCTTTATACAAAAAGTTTTTTAAGCTTATATTTCTGGAGTCTTTTTTTACTGGTGGCAAAGCACTTGATATTTGAATAAGGATTTTCAGTGATGAAGTTTAACAAACGCAGATACAGATTCTCTTTCACTCAACTGTCTACTGTCTTTTGCATCTCAAACGCATGCATTGAACCTGACTTTATTGCATTTATTCAACATTAAACACACTACATTTCTCTCCCTGAGTGAGGAAGAAACACTTCAAAACTGCGTTTAGTATTTTAAGTACTATAATTTAAAAGGCTTTGAATCCTCGACACAAAAAAATCCACATGCATGGTTTATGCATGTATTCACAGTCTTTCGCATGTGTCTATTTCAGTATAAATGGTAGTCTTCCTCTTTGTGATAGCTGGCACGTGGCTAACACAGATGTGGTTGTTGTTGGGTATACCTTGCCTCTCATGCTATTGTAGCTGGAAAAAGTGTATGGATGGTTTGTGGAAATTCTGATCAAGTATTCAAGATTCAGTTCAAGGTTCAAGATTCTTTATTCGTCATATGCATAGTTATACAAGTATAACATGCAGTCAAATGTAACCTGACACGCTCCTCGACTTATGCAAAATTGGGGGAGAGGGGGAGCGAGGAAGAACATTATATATTATATACATACATTAGGTGAATGTGCAGTAGTAGCATTGTATGCAGCAAGCAGGTGAGTTCTGTAAATTAAGTGAATTAAATAAGAAGAGACAATCTGAACATTTTACAAAATAGACAATATGAACATATTTAAAATTAAAAAGAATTTGAAATGTACATTGGGCCGGTGTAGAAGCTTCTCTTGAGTCTCTCTATCCTTGCCTGGATGATGTGGAACCTTCTGCCGGATTTCAGAAGTTGGAACAGTTTGTTGCCAGGATGGGACGGGTCCTTCAGTATCTGCACTGTTTAGTCCGGCATCTCCTGGTGTAGGTGTCCTGAAGTGGAGGGAGAGCAATCCTGCAGCAGCGTTCTGCTGTACAGATCACTCTCTGAAGAGCATTTTGGTCCTTAACACAGCTGTTCCCAAACCAGGACGTGATGTTCTGTGTGAGGATGTTCTCCACAGCACCTGCATAGAAAGTCCCGATGATCTCTGGCGAGACCCTGAACTTCCTCAGTTGTCGGAGGTAATACAGGCGCTGCCTAGCCTTTTTGGTCTGGACCTGAATGTGGGTAGACCATGTCAGGTCTAAGCAGATGTGGACACAGAGACTGCACCCTTTCCACTGGAGCTCCACTGATGGTAATGGCTTGTAGTCTGTGCTGACTCCTTCCGAAATCCACCACCAGATCCTTGGTCTTGCCAACGTTCAGCTGGAGATGGTTATCCTGGCACCATGATGCCAGATTCTTCACTTCATACATGTAGGCCGCCTCATCGTTGCTGGAGATGGCGCCCAACTCCACTGTGTCGTCAGCAAACTTCACAATGGTGTTGGAGCCATGGATGGCCACACAGACACGTTGCTGTGGTGCTCCTGTGTTGATGGTGATGCTGTTAGAGATGCATCTGCCCACCCTCACCACCTGAGTTTTGCCAGTGAGGAAGTCCAACACCTATGCACACAGACAGCTTTTGAGTCCTAGATCCCTCAGCTTTGTGAACAGTCTGCCGGGCACTATTTTGTTAAACACTGAACTGTAATCAACAAACAGCATTCTCACATAGTTACCCTGTTTCTTGTCCACGTGGCTGAGGGTAGTGTGAAGGATGTTGGCGATGGCATCCTCTGTGGATCTGTTGGGACAGTAGGCAAACTGGTGCGGATCTGTGGTGTCTGGGATGGAGGAGGAGATTATGTTCTTCAGCAGCCTCTCGAACAGCTTTATTACTTCATTACTGGCCGGTAATCCTTCAGGGATGAGGGTTTGCAGTTCTTTGGCACAGGGATGATGGTGGATCTCTTGAAGCATGGGGGGAACACAGACTTTGCCAGGGACTCGTTGAAGATGGAAGTGAACACACGTGCTAGCTGGTCAGCACAGCAGACGGCCAGTGATGCTGTCTAGCCCCGCCGCTTTCCTTGTGTTCAGTCTTCTCAGTGCCGCTTGGACATCGTGCTCCGCGATGTTGATCACCGATCTCTCGGTGATGACGTCACTGTCCTCGGTTGTCAGGGGGTAGTTAGCATTAGCCACTTGGCTGACCTCATTAAGGGCGTTGAACTGGTTCAGCTCGTTGGTGAATGCAGAGTCGGCATTGATCGGCGCAGTGTCCCTGGCTTTGTAGTTCGTAATGGTGCGTAGTCCGTGCCACATACTCCGTGTGTCGCCCTGGTGGAAGCGAGACTCCACACGCACCCGGTACTGGCGTTTGGCATCTCTCAACGTATGAGGCCGCTTTGTAGGCACTCATATCGCCAGTGGTGATCCCCCCTCGTCGTACACGAGACATGCTGGTAGAAGTTCAGCATGACTTGTCCGAGATTCGCTTTATTAAAGTCTCCTGCTACAATGAGGGCTGTGCCCGGGTCCTTGTTTTGAAATGAACTCAGCACATCAGAACTCAGCACATCATGTAGTTTGGACAAAGCCATGCTGATGCCTGCTTGGGGTGGGATGTAGACCAACGTGGCGGTGACCGAGGTGAACTGACAGGGCAGATAGAAAGGGCGGCACTTAATGTTCAAGAATTCCAGATGTGGCGAGCAGCCGCTGGAAAGAGTAGAAATGCTCCAGGCATCACACCACTTTCTGTTTACCATGAAACACACTCTTCCACCTTTGGTTTTGTTTGACTCTGCCGTTCTGTCTGCACGGAGCACAAAGAATGAATCCGACGGAGTTGTGGTCTGGTCCGGCACGGTGGGGGTCAGCCAATTCTCCGTCAGCACAGAATGTTGCAGTACCTTATGTCATGTTGGAAGGTGACTCTTGCTCTTAGGTCATCGAGCTTGTTTTCCAGCGATTGTACGTTGGCCAGTAGGATGCTGGGCAGTGGTGCGCGATGCGCCTGCTGTCTTAGTCTGTTTCGAACGCCAGTGCGTTTCTCCCGGCGCTTATTTGTTCTACGCCTCGGGTGAGTGGCTCGTCCTTTGTTGTTGACTGCGCTGCGTAGTATCTCAGGCGGCCGGGATGGGTCGGGTTTAAAAGTGTCCAAGATTAAATGTGCAAACTTGTCATCGATGTTTACAAGTGATCTGCTCTCGTAGATTATAAAACTAGAGGATTTTGGGATGTAAACCAGAGCAAAAAGTAATATAATATAATATAATATAATATAATATAATATAATATAATAACGACTAAAAAGGTGCATAGTCTGAGCGAGGTCAAAAAGGCATCTGGACGTGGCCGCGCCATCTTTGACTAAAAAATTTGATAGAATATTGTTGTTTTTCATATGCCTATTTGATTTTCCTTTGCCTCACTGTAACAATGACTCTCACCATCAGCAAGAGACTTAATATTTACATTAAACACAACTGAATTGAGTTTCTTGGTATAGGGCTCCAAAAAATTCGTTTCTCAAGTGGCTCATTTAACAAAGAAAAAAAAAGAAATTGTACTGCTGATCTTAAAGGACAGGTTAAGCTAGACCTTCCCAAAAGTGTGGGGCCCGCCCCCTAGGGGGGGCGCAGAGCCATTGCAGATGGGGGCGTGGTATGAAAATGGAAAAAAACAAAAACAACACTTGGACACTGCTAGCACGGGGCACCTACACAAACGCAAAACAGGAGATAAAGCACAGCTGAATATATTTCCAAACCAACGTCATTCTAAACCAAAGACTGGAAAATATGGTGAAGCATATCTTCCCTTTGGTTTCACCTGCACAAGTGCCAAGGTAGCTCTCCCCTGCAGAATTGGTTTTCCCTTCGTCGGGAGCACGCGCTGGGCTCTTCAAATCACGGACAAACAGTATCCCACATTCTTGATTTTTAGTTCACAAACACTTGTTGTAATGACTAATATAGATAGAGACAAAATACTGTTAATCTGAGTGTTTGCCATTCTGCAATTCATCTCATGTAAACAAAAACGTGGCACACAGCGTGACGTGAAAAAGGCACATACCTTTGAAGTTGCGTGACGAACTCTGTATTCCTCGTCCACACATAAACGCAAAGAAGGAGTTTTAAAAAATCGCAGTTTTCGGTGATTCGAAACGCTGTTTGCATGTGGATGAAACAGCTGCGTTTGCAAAAATCCCCCTGTAGGTGTGGACGTAGGGTAAAAGAGTTACTAGTTTATTTTCTTACTACCGGTAATGTATTGCAGATTGCTTGTATTTGCTTAATTGTTCACTAAATGTTTGAGGTGTGAAACAAACCGCAATGGAGAAAATATGGGTGTGTGTGGTTGGAGGATGTGTTTGTGCACGCGGAGGGGGGGGCGCGAACATTTTTCTTGTAAAACAAAGGGGGGCTAGCAAAACAAGTTTGGGAACCACTGGGTTAAGCCATGAGGCATCACGAGGAAAAGAAATTCATATCGCAAGTCCTGTCTTTGGACTGAACCATCAAAACTACTCACTATAGAGGGAAAGTTCTTAGATTTGCTCTTTTAATCCGTCTCCTTTTTAGATATTTTACTGCAATATTTGTTACTTATACAAACAGATAAACATTGTTTAAAGAAAATCGCTTTGTGACTGCAGATTGAACCTGCTTACAAAACGGCATTTGCTTCTTCGTTTCACTCCTTGGATGTTCTCGACTTCAGGTAATTTCATTATTTTGACATTTGATGTTAAGAGCACTGACTTAAAGCCCTAAATATTCAAAAATATAATTTTTGTTTCATTTAAAGTGAGGGATCAGTCATCAACACCATGGAGCTTCAATTTGGGTCATCGGTTCCAAATGACAATGACATTAGCAATGTTTTGATCAGTCAAGCCTCAATTGTGACAGGTTTTGACATTGAGACAACCTCCATCACTGTCAGTGAAACATATCCAACTACTACAACTACAGCCCCAACTCTTACAACTACAGATGCAACAACTACGACTGCAGCTCCAACAACCACAACAGCCGCAACAACAACCACAACTGCAAATCCAACAACCACGACTGCAGCTCCAACATCAACAACCGCCGCACCAACAACCACGACTGCAGCTCCAACAACCACAACAAGTGCACCCACAACCACGACTGCAGCTCCAACAACCACAACAAGCGCACCAACAACCACGACTGCAGCTCCAACAACCACAACAGCCGCACCAACAACCACGACTGAAGCTCCAACAACCACAACAGCCGCACCAACAACCACGACTGCAGCTCCAACAACCACTACAGCCGCACCAACAACCACGACTGTAGCTCCAACAACCACAACAGCCGCACCAACAACCACGACTGCAGCTCCAACAACCACAACAACCGCACCAACCACCACAACAGCCGCACCAACAACCACGACTGCAGCTCCAACAACCACGACTGCAGTTCCAACAACCACGACTGCAGCTCCAACAACCACAACAGCCGCCCCAACAACCACGACTGCAGCTCCAACAACCACGACTGCAGCTCCAACAACCACAACAGCCGCACCAACAACCACGACTGCAGCTTCAACAACCACGACTGCAGCTCCAACAACCACAACAGCCGCACCAACAACCACAACTGCAGCTCCAACCACCACAACAGCCGCACCAAAAACCACAACTGCAGCTCCAACAACCACAACAACCACACCAACAACCACGACTGCAGCTCCAACAACCACAACAGCCGCACCAACAACCACGACTGCAGCTCCAACAACCACAACAGCCGCACCAACAACCACGACTGCAGCTCCAACAACCACGACAAGCGCACCAACAACCACGACTGCAGGTCCAACAACCACGACAACCGCACCAACAACCACGACTGCAGCTCCAACAACCACAACAACCGCACCAACAACCACGACTGCAGCTCCAACAACCACGACAGCCGCACCAACAACCACGACTGCAGCTCCAACAACCACAACAAGCGCACCAACAACCACGACTGCAGCTCCAACAACCACAACAGCCGCACCAACAACCACGACTGCAGTTCCAACAACCACGACTGCAGCTCCAACAACCACAACAGCCGCACCAACAACCACGACGGCAGCACCAACAACCACGACTGCAGCTCCAACAACCACGACTGCAGCTCCAACAACCACAACAGCCGCACCAACAACCACGACTGCAGCTCCAACAACCACAACAGCCGCACCAACTACCACGACTGCAGCTCCAACAACCACAACAGCCGCACCAACAACCACAACGGCAGCACCAACAACCACGACTGCAGTTCCAACAACCACGACTGCAGCTCCAACAACCACAACGGCCGCACCAACTACCACGACTGCAGCTACAACAACCACAACAGCCGAACCAACAACCACAACGGCAGCACCAACAACCACGACTGCAGCTCCAACAACCACGACTGCAACTCCAACAACCACAACAGCCGCACCAACAACCACGACTGCAGCTCCAACAACCACAACAGCCGCACCAACAACCACGACTGCAGCTCCAACAACCACGACTGCAGTTCCAACAACCACGACTGCAGCTCCAACAACCACAACAGCCGCACCAACAACCACGGCTGCAGCACCAACAACCACGACTGCAGCTCCAACAACCACAACAGCCGCACCAACAACCACGACTGCAGCTCCAACAACCACGACTGCAGTTCCATCAACCACGACTGCAGCTCCAACAACCACAACAGCCGCACCAACAACCACGACTGCAGCTCCAACAACCACGACTGCAGCTCCAACAACCACAACAGCCGCACCAACAACCACAACTGCAGCTCCAACAACCACGACTGCAGCTCCAACAACCACGACAAGCGCACCAACAACCACGACTGCAGGTCCAACAACCACGACAACCGCACCAACAACCACGACTGCAGCTCCAACAACCACAACAACCGCACCAACAACCACGACTGCAGCTCCAACAACCACGACAGCCGCACCAACAACCACGACTGCAGCTCCAACAACCACAACAAGCGCACCAACAACCACGACTGCAGCTCCAACAACCACAACAGCCGTACCAACAACCACGACTGCAGTTCCAACAACCACGACTGCAGCTCCAACAACCACAACAGCCGCACCAACAACCACGACGGCAGCACCAACAACCACGACTGCAGCTCCAACAACCACGACTGCAGCTCCAACAACCACAACAGCCGCACCAACAACCACGACTGCAGCTCCAACAACCACAACAGCCGCACCAACTACCACGACTGCAGCTCCAACAACCACAACAGCCGCACCAACAACCACAACGGCAGCACCAACAACCACGACTGCAGTTCCAACAACCACGACTGCAGCTCCAACAACCACAACGGCAGCACCAACAACCACGACTGCAGCTCCAACAACCACGACTGCAACTCCAACAACCACAACAGCCGCACCAACAACCACGACTGCAGCTCCAACAACCACAACAGCCGCACCAACAACCACGACTGCAGCTCCAACAACCACGACTGCAGTTCCAACAACCACGACTGCAGCTCCAACAACCACAACAGCCGCACCAACAACCACGGCTGCAGCACCAACAACCACGACTGCAGCTCCAACAACCACAACAGCCGCACCAACAACCACGACTGCAGCTCCAACAACCACGACTGCAGTTCCATCAACCACGACTGCAGCTCCAACAACCACAACAGCCGCAGCAACAACCACGACTGCAGCTCCAACAACCACGACTGCAGCTCCAACAACCACAACAGCCGCACCAACAACCACAACTGCAGCTCCAACAACCACGACTGCAGCTCCAACCACCACGACAGCCGCACCAACAACCACAACAGCAGCACCAACAACCACGACTGCAGCTCCAACAACCACGACTGCAACTCCAACAACCACAACAGCCGCACCAACAACCACGACTGCAGCTCCAACAACCACAACAGCCGCACCAACAACCACGACTGCAGCTCCAACAACCACGACTGCAGCTCCAACAACCACAACAGCCGCACCAACAACCACAACTGCAGCTCCAACCACCACAACAGCCGCACCAAACACCACGACTGCAGCTCCAACCACCACGACAGCCGCACCAACAACCACAACGGCAGCACCAACAACCACGACTGCAGCTCCAACAACCACGACTGCAACTCCAACAACCACAACAGCCGCACCAACAACCACGACTGCAGCTCCAACAACCACGACTGCAGCTCCAACAACCACAACAGCCGCACCAACAACCACGACTGCAGCTCCAACAACCACGACAACCGCACCCACAACCACGACTGCAGCTCCAACAACCACAACAACCGCACCAACAACCACAACTGCAGCTCCAACAACCACAACAGCCGCACCAACAACCACGACTGCAGCTCCAACAACCACAACAAGCGCACCAACAACCACGACTGCAGCTCCAACAACCACAAGAGCCGCACCAACAACCACGACTGCATTTCCAACAACCACGACTGCAGCTCCAACAACCACAACAGCCGCACCAACAACCACGATGGCAGCACGAACAACCACGACTGCAGCTCCAACAACCACGACTGCAGCTCCAACAACCACAACAGCCGCACCAACAACCACGACTGCAGCTCCAACAACCACAACAGCCGCACCAACTACCACGACTGCAACTCCAACAACCACAACAGCCGCACCAACAACCACGACTGCAGCTCCAACAACCACAACAGCCGCATCAACTACCACGACTGCAGCTCCAACAACCACAACAGCCGCACCAACAACCACAACGGGAGCACCAACAACCACGACTGCAGCTCCAACCACCACAACAGTCGCACCAACAACCACAACTGCAGCTCCAACAACCACAAAAACAACCACGACTGCAGCTCCAACAACCACAACTGCCGCACCAACAACCACGACTGCAGCTCCAACAACCACAACAGCCGCACCAACAACCACGACTGCAGCTCCAACAACCACGACAAGCGCACCAACAACCACGACTGCAGCTCCAACAACCATGACAGCCGCAGGAACAACCACAACTGCAGCTCCAACAACCACAACAGCCGCACCAACAACCACAACTGCAGCTCCAACAACCACAACAAGCGCACCAACAACCACGACTGCAGCTCCAACAACCACAACAGCCGCACCAACAACCACGACTGCAGCTCCAACAACCACAACAGCCGCACCAACAACCACAAGTACAGCTCCAACAACGACAACAGGCACACCAACAACGACAACAGGCACACCAACAACCACGACTGAAGCTCCAACAACCACAACAGCTGCACCAACAACCACGACTTCAGCTCCAACAACCACAACAGCCGCTCCAACAACCACAACTTCAGCTCCAACAACCACAACAGCGACACCAACAACCCCAACTGCACCTCCAACAACAACAACAAGCGCACCAACAACCACAACTTCAGCTCCAACAACCACAACAGCGACACCAACAACCCCAACTGCACCTCCAACAACAACAACAAGCGCACCAACAACCACGACTGCAGCTCCTACAACCACAACAGCCGCACCAACAACAACAAGTGCAGCTCCAACAACCACAACAGCCACACCAACAACCACAACTACAGCTCCAACAACCACAACAGCCGCTCCAACAACCACAACTGCAGCTCCAACAACAACAACAGCTGCACCAACAACCACAACATCCGCACCAACCACCACAGCTAGATATGTTGTTTTCCGATCCATAAGAAGCCAATTTACAGTGGACCTGTTGAATTCGGCGTCTGAAGCTTTTAAAAATCGAGCTACATCAATCAAGAATCAGGTAATTTTTCACTGTTGTCTAATGCAACGCTGCGTGCCTACTTTGTGGAAGGCAAAATCAAGGTTGTTTCTTAGGAATACCCATTAAAACACAAAATACTTTTTAAAACAACCAAAAACAAGTCAACTAGATAACCTTTGCTTCCAACCCTTTAAAACTTTAAAACACTTTTTACTAAGCTTTATACAAAAAGTTTTTTTAAGCTTATATTTCTGGAGTCTTTTTTTACTGGTGGCAAAGCACTTGATATTTGAATAAGGATTTTCAGTGATGAAGTTTAACAAACGCAGATACAGATTCTCTTTCACTCAACTGTCTACTGTCTTTTGCATCTCAAACGCATGCATTGAACCTGACTTTATTGCATTTATTCAACATTAAACACACTACATTTCTCTCCCTGAGTGAGGAAGAAACACTTCAAAACTGCATTTAGTATTTTAAGTACTATAATTTAAAAGGCTTTGAATCCCCGACACAAAAAAATCCACATGCATGGTTTATACATGTATTCACAGTCTTTCGCATGTGTCTATTTCAGTGTAAATGGTAGTCTTCCTCTTTGTGATAGCTGGCACGTGGCTAACACAGATGTGGTTGTTGTTGGGTATACCTTGCCTCTCATGCTATTGTAGCTGGAAAAAGTGTATGGATGGTTTGTGGAAATTCTGATCAAGTATTCAAGATTCAGTTCAAGGTTCAAGATTCTTTATTTGTCATATGCATAGTTATACAAGTATAACATGCAGTCAAATGTAACCTGACATGCTCCTTGACTTATGCAAAATTGGGGGAGAGGGGGAGCGAGGAAGAACATTATATATTATATACATACATTAGGTGAATGTGCAGTAGTAGCATTGTATGCAGCAAGCAGGTGAGTTCTGTAAATTAAGTGAATTAAATAAGAATAGACAATCTGAACATTTTACAAAATAGACAATATGAACATATTTAAAATTAAAAAAGAATTTGAAATGTACATTGGGCCGGTGTAGAAGCTTCTCTTGAGTCTTTCTATCCTTGCCTGGATGATGTGGAACCTTCTGCCGGATTTCAGAAGTTGGAACAGTTTGTTGCCAGGATGGGACGGGTCCTTCAGTATCTGCACTGTTTAGTCCGGCATCTCCTGGTGTAGGTGTCCTGAAGTGGAGGGAGAGCAATCCTGCAGCAGCGTTCTGCTGTACAGATCACTCTCTGAAGAACATTTTGGTCCTTAACACAGCTGTTCCCAAACCAGGACGTGATGTTCTGTGTGAGGATGTTCTCCACAGCACCTGCATAGAAAGTCCCGATGATCTCTGGCGAGACCCTGAACTTCCTCAGTTGTCGGAGGTAATACAGGCGCTGCCTAGCCTTTTTGGTCTGGACCTGAATGTGGGTAGACCATGTCAGGTCTAAGCAGATGTGGACACAGAGACTGCACCCTTTCCACTGGAGCTCCACTGATGGTAATGGCTTTTAGTCTGTGCTGACTCCTTCCGAAATCCACCACCAGATCCTTGGTCTTGCCAACGTTCAGCTGGAGATGGTTATCCTGGCACCATGATGCCAGATTCTTCACTTCATACATGTAGGCCGCCTCATCGTTGCTGGAGATGGCGCCCAACTCCACTGTGTCGTCAGCAAACTTCACAATGGTGTTGGAGCCATGGGTGGCCACACAGACACGTTGCTGTGGTGCTCCTGTGTTGATGGTGATGCTGTTAGAGATGCATCTGCCCACCCTCACCACCTGAGTTTTGCCAGTGAGGAAGTCCAACACCTATGCACACAGACAGCTTTTGAGTCCTAGATCCCTCAGCTTTGTGAACAGTCTGCCGGGCACTATTTTGTTAAACACTGAACTGTAATCAACAAACAGCATTCTCACATAGTTACCCTGTTTCTTGTCCACGTGGCTGAGGGTAGTGTGAAGGATGTTGGCGATGGCATCCTCTGTGGATCTGTTGGGACAGTAGGCAAACTGGTGCGGATCTGTGGTGTCTGGGATGGAGGAGGAGATTATGTTCTTCAGCAGCCTCTCGAACAGCTTTATTACTTCATTACTGGCTGGTAATCCTTCAGGGATGAGGGTTTGCAGTTCTTTGGCACAGGGATGATGGTGGATCTCTTGAAGCATGGGGGGAACACAGACTTTGCCAGGGACTCGTTGAAGATGGAAGTGAACACACGTGCTAGCTGGTCAGCACAGCAGACGGCCAGTGATGCTGTCTAGCCCCGCCGCTTTCCTTGTGTTCAGTCTTCTCAGTGCCGCTTGGACATCGTGCTCCGCGATGTTGATCACCGATCTCTCGGTGATGACGTCACTGTCCTCGGTTGTCAGGGGGTAGTTAGCATTAGCCACTTGGCTGACCTCATTAAGGGCGTTGAACTGGTTCAGCTCGTTGGTGAATGCAGAGTCGGCATTGATCGGCGCAGTGTCCCTGGCTTTGTAGTTCGTAATGGTGCGTAGTCCGTGCCACATACTCCGTGTGTCGCCCTGGTGGAAGCGAGACTCCACACGCACCCGGTACTGGCGTTTGGCATCTCTCAACGTATGAGGCCGCTTTGTAGGCACTCATATCGCCAGTGGTGATCCCCCCTCGTCGTACACGAGACATGCTGGTAGAAGTTCAGCATGACTTGTCCGAGATTCGCTTTATTAAAGTCTCCTGCTACAATGAGGGCTGTGCCCGGGTCCTTGTTTTGAAATGAACTCAGCACATCAGAACTCAGCACATCATGTAGTTTGGACAAAGCCATGCTGATGCCTGCTTGGGGTGGGATGTAGACCAACGTGGCGGTGACCGAGGTGAACTGACAGGGCAGATAGAAAGGGCGGCACTTAATGTTCAAGAATTCCAGATGTGGCGAGCAGCCGCTGGAAAGAGTAGAAATGCTCCAGGCATCACACCACTTTCTGTTTACCATGAAACACACTCTTCCACCTTTGGTTTTGTTTGACTCTGCCGTTCTGTCTGCACGGAGCACAAAGAATGAATCCGACGGATTTGTGGTCTGGTCCGGCACGGTGGGGGTCAGCCAATTCTCCGTCAGCACAGAATGTTGCAGTACCTTATGTCATGTTGGAAGGTGACTCTTGCTCTTAGGTCATCGAGCTTGTTTTCCAGCGATTGTACGTTGGCCAGTAGGATGCTGGGCAGTGGTGCGCGATGCGCCTGCTGTCTTAGTCTGTTTCGAACGCCAGTGCGTTTCTCCCGGCGCTTATTTGTTCTACGCCTCGGGTGAGTGGCTCGTCCTTTGTTGTTGACTGCGCTGCGTAGTATCTCAGGCGGCCGGGATGGGTCGGGTTTAAAAGTGTCCAAGATTAAATGTGCAAACTTGTCATCGATGTTTACAAGTGATCTGCTCTCGTAGATTATAAAACTAGAGGATTTTGGGATGTAAACCAGAGCAAAAAGTAATATAATATAATATAATATAATATAATAACGACTAAAAAGGTGCATAGTCTGAGCGAGGTCAAAAAGGCATCTGGACGTGGCCGCGCCATCTTTGACTAAAACATTTGATAGAATATTGTTGTTTTTCATATGCCTATTTGATTTTCCTTTGCCTCACTGTAACAATGACTCTCACCATCAGCAAGAGACTTAATATTTACATTAAACACAACTGAATTGAGTTTCTTGGCATAGGGCTCCAAAAAATTCGTTTCTCAAGTGGCTCATTTAACAAAGAAAAAAAAAGAAATTGTACTGCTGATCTTAAAGGACAGGTTAAGCTAGACCTTCCCAAAAGTGTGGGGCCCGCCCCCTAGGGGGGGCGCAGAGCCATTGCAGGGGGGGCGTGGTATGAAAATGGAAAAAAAACAAAAACAACACTTGGACACTGCTAGCACGGGGCACCTACACAAACGCAAAACAGGAGATAAAGCACAGCTGAATATATTTCCAAACCAACGTCATTCTAAACCAAAGACTGGAAAATATGGTGAAGCATATCTTCCCTTTGGTTTCACCTGCACAAGTGCCAAGGTAGCTCTCCCCTGAATTGGTTTTCCCTTCGTCGGGAGCACGCGCTGGGCTCTTCAAATCACGGACAAACAGTATCCCACATTCTTGATTTTTAGTTCACAAACACTTGTTGTAATGACTAATATAGATAGAGACAAAATACTGTTAATCTGACTGTTTGCCATTCTGCAATTCATCTCATGTAAACAAAAACGTGGCACACAGCGTGACGTGAAAAAGGCACATACCTTTGAAGTTGTGTGACGAACTCTGTATTCCTCGTCCACACATAAACGCAAAGAAGGAGTTTTAAAAAATCGCAGTTTTCGGTGATTCGAAACGTTGTTTGCATGTGGATGAAACAGCTGCGTTTGCAAAAATCCCCCTGTAGGTGTGGACGTAGGGTAAAAGAGTTACTAGTTTATTTTCTTACTACCGGTAATGTATTGCAGATTGCTTGTATTTGCTTAATTGTTCACTAAATGTTTGAGGTGTGAAACAAACCGCAATGGAGAAAATATGGGTGTGTGTGGTTGGAGGATGTGTTTGTGCACGCGGAGGGGGGGGGCGCGAACATTTTTCTTGTAAAACAAAGGGGGGCTAGCAAAACAAGTTTGGGAACCACTGGGTTAAGCCATGAGGCATCACGAGGAAAAGAAATTCATATCGCAAGTCCTGTCTTTGGACTGAACCATCAAAACTACTCACTATAGAGGGAAAGTTCTTAGATTTGCTCTTTTAATCCGTCTCCTTTTTAGATATTTTGCTGCACAATTTGTTACTTATACAAACAGATAAACATTGTTTAAAGAAAATCGCTTTGTGACTGCAGATTGAACCTGCTTACCAAACGGCATTTGCTTCTTCGTTTCACTCCTTGGATGTTCTCGACTTCAGGTAATTTCATTATTTTGACATCTGATGTTAAGAGCACTGACTTAAAGCCCTAAATATTCAAAAATATAATTTTTGTTTCATTTAAAGTGAGGGATCAGTCATCAACACCATGGAGCTTCAATTTGGGTCATCGGTTCCAAATGACAATGACATTAGGAATGTTTTGATCAGTCAAGCCTCAGTTGTGACAGGTTTTGACATTGAGACAACCTCCATCACTGTCAGTGAAACTTATCCAACTACTACAACTACAGCCCCAGCTCTTACAACTACAGATGCAACAACTACGACTGCAGCTCCAACAACCACAACAGCCGCACCAACAACCACAACTGCAGCTCCAACCACCACAACAGCCGCACCAACAACCACGACTGCAGCTCCAACAACCACAACAGCCGCACCAACAACCACGACTGCAGCTCCAAAAACCACGACTGCAGCTCAAACCACCACAACAGCCGCACCAACAACCACGACTGCAGCTCCAACAACCACGACAGCCGCACCAACAACCACAACTGCAACTCCAACAACCACAACAGCCGCAGCAACAACCACAACAGCCGCAGCAACAACCACAACTGCAGCTCCAACAACCACAACAGCCGCACCAACAACCACAACTGCAGCTCCAACAACCACGACTGCAGCTCCAACAACCACAACAGGCGCACCAACAACCACGACTGCAGCTCCAACAACCACAACAGCCGCACCAACAACCACGACTGCAGCTCCAACAACCACGACTGCAGCTCCAACCACCAAAACAGCCGCACCAACAACCACGACTGCAGCTCCAACAACCACGACTGCAGCTCCAACAACCACGACAGCCGCACCAACAACCACAACTGCAACTCCAACAACCACAACTGCAGCTCCAACAACCACGACAGCCGCACCAACAACCACAACTGCAACTCCAACAACCACAACAGCCGCAGCAACAACCACAACTGCAGCTCCAACAACCACGACAGCCGCACCAACAACCACGACTGCAGCTCCAACAACCACAACAGGCGCACCAACAACCACGACTGCAGCTCCAACAACCACAACAGCTGCACCAACAACCACGACTGCAGCTCCAACAACCACAACAGCCGCACCAACAACCACGACTGCAGCTCCAACAACCACAACAGCCGCAGCAACAACCACGACTGCAGCTCCAACCACCACAACAGCCGCACCAACAACCACGACTGCAGCTCCAACAACCACAACAGCCGCACCAACAACCACGACAGCAGCTCCAACAACCACAACAGCCGCACCAACAACCACGACTGCAGCTCCAACAACCACGACTGCAGCTCCAACAACCACAACACCCACTGCAACAACCACAACACCCACTGCAACAACCACAACAGCCGCACCAACAACCACAACTGCAGCTCCAACCACCACAACAGCCGCACCAACAACCACGACTGCAGCTCCAACAACCACAACAGCCGCACCAACAACCACGACTGCAGCTCCAACAACCACGACTGCAGCTCAAACCACCACAACAGCCGCACCAACAACCACGACTGCAGCTCCAACAACCACGACAGCCGCACCAACAACCACAACTGCAACTCCAACAACCACAACAGCCGCAGCAACAACCACAACAGCCGCAGCAACAACCACAACTGCAGCTCCAACAACCACAACAGCCGCACCAACAACCACAACTGCAGCTCCAACAACCACGACTGCAGCTCCAACAACCACAACAGGCGCACCAACAACCACGACTGCAGCTCCAACAACCACAACAGCCGCACCAACAACCACGACTGCAGCTCCAACAACCACGACTGCAGCTCCAACCACCACAACAGCCGCACCAACAACCACGACTGCAGCTCCAACAACCACGACTGCAGCTCCAACAACCACGACAGCCGCACCAACAACCACAACTGCAACTCCAACAACCACAACTGCAGCTCCAACAACCACGACAGCCGCACCAACAACCACAACTGCAACTCCAACAACCACAACAGCCGCAGCAACAACCACAACTGCAGCTCCAACAACCACGACAGCCGCACCAACAACCACGACTGCAGCTCCAACAACCACAACAGGCGCACCAACAACCACGACTGCAGCTCCAACAACCACAACAGCTGCACCAACAACCACGACTGCAGCTCCAACAACCACAACAGCCGCACCAACAACCACGACTGCAGCTCCAACAACCACAACAGCCGCAGCAACAACCACGACTGCAGCTCCAACCACCACAACAGCCGCACCAACAACCACGACTGCAGCTCCAACAACCACAACAGCCGCACCAACAACCACGACAGCAGCTCCAACAACCACAACAGCCGCACCAACAACCACGACTGCAGCTCCAACAACCACGACTGCAGCTCCAACAACCACAACAGCTGCACCAACAACCACGACTGCAGCTCCAACAACCACAACAGCCGCACCAACAACCACGACTGCAGCTCCAACAACCACAACAGCCGCAGCAACAACCACGACTGCAGCTCCAACCACCACAACAGCCGCACCAACAACCACGACTGCAGCTCCAACAACCACAACAGGCGCACCAACAACCATGACAGCAGCTCCAACAACCACAACAGCCGCACCAACAACCACGACTGCAGCTCCAACAACCACGACTGCAGCTCCAACAACCACAACAGGCGCACCAACAACCACGACTGCAACTCCAACAACCACAACTGCCGCACCAACAACCACGACTGCAGCTCCGACAACCACGACTGCAGTTCCAACAACCACAACTGCAGCTCCAACAACCACAACAGCCGCACCAACAACCACGACTGCAGCTCCAACAACCACGACAGCCGCAGCAACAACCACAACTGCAGCTCCAACAACCACAACAGCCGCACCAACAACCACGACTGCAGCTCCAACAACCACGACTGCAGCTCCAACAACCACAACAGGCGCACCAACAACCACGACTGCAGCTCCAACAACCACGACAGCCGCACCAACAACCACGACTGCAGCTCCAACAACCACAACAGCCGCACCAACAACCACGACTGCAGCTCCAACAACCACAACAGCCGCAGCAACAACCACGACTGCAGCTCCAACCACCACAACAGCCGCACCAACAACTACGACTGCAGCTCCAACAACCACGACTGAAGCTCCAACAACCACGACAGCCGCACCAACAACCACAACTGCAACTCCAACAACCACAACAGCCGCACCAACAACCACGACTGCAGCTCCAACAACCACAACAGCCGCAGCAACAACCACAACTGCAGCTCCAACAACCACGACTGCAACTCCAACCACCACAACAGCCGCACCAACAACCACGGCTGCAGCTCCAACAACCACGACTGCAGCTCCAACAACCACGACAGCCGCACCTCCGACAACAACAACAAGCGCACCAACAACCACGACAGCAGCTCCAACAACCACGACTGCAGCTCCAACAACCACAACAGCTGCACCAACAACCACGACTGCAGCTCCAACAACCACAACAGCCGCACCAACAACCACGACTGCAGCTCCAACAACCACAACAGCCGCAGCAACAACCACGACTGCAGCTCCAACCACCACAACAGCCGCACCAACAACCACGACTGCAGCTCCAACAACCACAACAGGCGCACCAACAACCATGACAGCAACTCCAACAACCACAACAGCCGCACCAACAACCACGACTGCAGCTCCAACAACCACGACTGCAGCTCCAACAACCACAACAGCCGCACCAACAACCACGACTGCAGCTCCAACAACCACGACAGCCGCAGCAACAACCACGACTGCAGCTCCAACAACCACGACTGCAGCTCCAACAACCACAACAGGCGCACCAACAACCACGACTGCAGCTCCAACAACCACGACAGCCGCACCAACAACCACGACTGCAGCTCCAACAACCAAAACAGCCGCACCAACAACCACGACTGCAGCTCCAACAACCACAACAGCCGCAGCAACAACCACGACTGCAGCTCCAACCACCACAACAGCCGCACCAACAACTACGACTGCAGCTCCAACAACCACGACTGCAGCTCCAACAACCACGACAGCCGCACCAACAACCACAACTGCAACTCCAACAACCACAACAGCCGCACCAACAACCACGACTGCAGATCCAACAACCACAACAGCCGCAGCAACAACCACAACTGCAGCTCCAACAACCACGACTGCAACTCCAACCACCACAACAGCCGCACCAACAACCACGACTGCAGCTCCAACAACCACGACTGCAGCTCCAACAACCACGACAGCCGCACCTCCGACAACAACAACAAGCGCACCAACAACCACGACAGCAGCTCCAACAACCACAACAGCCGCACCAACAACCACGACTGCAGCTCCAACAACCACGACTGCAGCTCCAACAACCACAACAGGCGCACCAACAACCACGACTGCAACTCCAACAACCACAACTGCCGCACCAACAACCACGACTGCAGCTCCGACAACCACGACTGCAGTTCCAACAACCACAACTGCAGCTCCAACAACCACAACAGCCGCACCAACAACCACGACTGCAGCTCCAACAACCACGACAGCCGCAGCAACAACCACAACTGCAGCTCCAACAACCACAACAGCCGCACCAACAACCACGACTGCAGCTCCAACAACCACGACTGCAGCTCCAACAACCACAACAGGCACACCAACAACCACGACTGCAGCTCCAACAACCACGACAGCCGCACCAACAACTACGACTGCAGCTCCAACAACCACAACAGCCGCACCAACAACCACGACTGCAGCTCCAACAACCACAACAGCCGCAGCAACAACCACGACTGCAGCTCCAACCACCACGACAGCCGCACCAACAACCACGACTGCAGCTCCAACAACCACAACAGCCTCACCAACAACCACGACTGCAGCTCCAACAACCACGACAGCCGCACCAACAACCACGACTGCAGCTCCAATAACCACGACAAGCGCACCAACAACCACGACTGCAGCTCCAACAACCACAACAGCCGCACCGACAACCACGACTGCAGCTCCAACAACCACTACAGCCGCACCAACAACCACGACTGCAGCTCCAACAACCACAACAGACGCACCAACAACCACGACTACAGCTCCAACAACCACAACTGCAACTCCAACCACCACAACAGCCGCACCAACAACCACGACTGCAGCTCCAACAACCACGACTGCAGCTCCAACAACCACGACAGCCGCACCAACAACCACAACTGCAACTCCAACAACCACAACAGCCGCACCAACAACCACGACTGCAGATCCAACAACCACAACAGCCGCAGCAACAACCACAACTGCAGCTCCAACAACCACGACTGCAACTCCAACCACCACAACAGCCGCACCAACAACCACGACTGCAGCTCCAACAACCACGACTGCAGCTCCAACAACCACGACAGCCGCACCAACAACCACAACTGCAGCTCCAACAACCACAACAGCCGCACCAACAACCACAACTGCAGCTCCAACAACCTCAACAGACGCACCAACAACCACAACTGCAGCTCCAACAACCACAACAGCCGCACCGACAACCACGACTGCAGCTCCAACAACCACTACAGCCGCACCAACAACCACGACTGCAGCTCCAACAACCACGACTGCAGCTCCAACCACCACAACTGCAACTCCAACAACCACAACAGCCGCACCAACAACCACAACTGCAACTCCAACAACCACAACAGCCGCAGCAACAACCACAACTGCAGCTCCAACAACCACAACAGCCGCACCAACAACCACAACTGCAGCTCCAACAACCACGACTGCAGCTCCAATAACCACAACAGCCGCACCAACAACCACGACTGCAGCTCCAACAACCACAACAGCCGCACCAACCACCACAACAGCCGCACCAACAACCATGACTGCAGCTCCAACAACCACAACAGCCGCAGCAACAACCACAACTGCAGCTCCAACAACCACAACACCCACTCCAACTACCACAACTGCAGCTCCAACAACCACGACAAGCGCTCCAACCACCACAACAGCCGCACCAACAACCACGACTGCAGCTCCAACAACCACGACTGCAGCTCCAACAACCACGACAGCCGCACCAACAACCACAACTGCAACTCCAACAACCACAACAGCCGCAGCAACAACCACGACTGCAGCTCCAACAACCACTACAGCCGCACCAACAACCACAACTGCAGCTCCAACAACCACAACAGCCACACCAACAACCACAACTGCAGCTCCAACAACCACGACTGCAGCTCCAACAACCACAACAGGCGCACCAACAACTACGACTGCAGCTCCAACAACCACAACTGCCGCACCAACAACCACGACTGCAGCTCCAACAACCACGACTGCAGCTCCAACAACCACAACATCCGCAGCAACAACCACGACTGCAGCTCCAACAACCACAACAGCCGCAGCAACAACCACGACTGCAGCTCCAACAACCACTACAGCCGCACCAACAACCACGACTGAAGCTCCAACAACCACGACAGCCGCACCAACAACCACAACTGCAACTCCAACAACCACAACAGCCGCAGCAACAACCACAACTGCAACTCCAACAACCACAACAGCCGCACCAACAACCACAACTGCAGCTCCAACAACCACAACAGCCACACCGACAACCACGACTGCAGCTCCAACAACCACTACAGCCGCACCAACAACCACGACTGCAGCTCCAACAACCACAACAGCCGCACCAACAACCACGACTGCAACTCCAAAAACCACAACAGCCGCACCAACAACCACGACTGCAGCTCCAACAACCACGACTGGAGCTCCAACAACCACGACTGCAGCTCCAACCACCACAACAGCCGCACCAACAACCACGACTGCAGCTCCAACAACCACAACAGCCGCACCAACCACCACAACAGCCGCACCAACAACCACGACTGCAGCTCCAACAACCGCAACAGCCGCAGCAACAACCACAACTGCAGCTCCAACAACCACGACTGCAGCTCCAACAACCACAACTGGCGCACCAACAACCACGACTGCAGCTCCAACAACCACAACTGCCGCACCAACAACCACGACTGCAGCTCCAACAACCACGACTGCAGCTCCAACAACCACAACATCCGCAGCAACAACCACGACTGCAGCTCCAACAACCACAACAGCCGCAGCAACAACCACGACTGCAGCTCCAACAACCACTACAGCCGCACCAACAACCACGACTGCAGCTCCAACAACCACGACAGCCGCACCAACAACCACAACTGCAACTCCAACAACCACAACAGCCGCAGCAACAACCACAACTGCAACTCCAACAACCACAACAGCCGCACCAACAACCACAACTGCAGCTCCAACAACCACAACAGCCGCACCGACAACCACGACTGCAGCTCCAACAACCACTACAGCCGCACCAACAACCACGACTGCAGCTCCAACAACCACAACAGCCGCACCAACAACCACGACTGCAGCTCCAACAACCACAACAGCCGCACCAACAACCACGACTGCAGCTCCAACAACCACTACAGCCGCACCAACAACCACGACTGCAGCTCCAACAACCACGACAGCCGCACCAACAACCACAACTGCAACTCCAACAACCACAACAGCCGCAGCAACAACCACAACTGCAACTCCAACAACCACAACAGCCGCACCAACAACCACAACTGCAGCTCCAACAACCACAACAGCCGCACCGACAACCACGACTGCAGCTCCAACAACCACTACAGCCGCACCAACAACCACGACTGCAGCTCCAACAACCACAACAGCCGCACCAACAACCACGACTGCAGCTCCAACAACCACAACAGCCGCACCAACAACCACGACTGCAGCTCCAACAACCACGACTGGAGCTCCAACAACCACGACTGCAGCTCCAACCACCACAACAGCCGCACCAACAACCACGACAGCAGCTCCAACAACCACAACAGCCGCACCAACCACCACAACAGCCGCACCAACAACCACGACTGCAGCTCCAACAACCACAACAGCCGCAGCAACAACCACAACTGCAGCTCCAACAACCACAACAGCCGCACCAACAACCACGACTGCAGCTCCAACAACCACGACTGCAGCTCCAACAACCACGACTGCAGCTCCAACCACCGCAACAGCCGCACCAACAACCACGACTGCAGCTCCAACAACCACGACTGCAGCTCCAACAACCACGACAGCCGCACCAACAACCACGACTGCAGCTCCAACAACCACAACAGCCGCAGCAACAACCACAACTGCAGCTCCAACAACCACGACTGCAGCTCCAACCACCACAACAGCCGCACCAACAACCACGACTGCAGCTCCAACAACCACGACTGCAGCTCCAACAACCACGACAGCCGCACCGACAACCACAACTGCAACTCCAACAACCACAACAGCCGCAGCAACAACCACAACTGCAGCTCCAACAACCACAACAGCCGCACCAACAACCACAACTGCAGCTCCAACAACCACAACAGCCACACCAACAACCACAACTGCAGCTCCAACAACCACGACTGCAGCTCCAACAACCACAACAGGCGCACCAACAACCACGACTGCAGCTCCAACAACCACAACTGCCGCACCAACAACCACGGCTGCAGCTCCAACAACCACGACTGCAGCTCCAACAACCACAACAGCCGCAGCAACAACCACGACTGCAGCTCCAACAACCACGAAAGCCGCAGCAACAACCACAACTGCAACTCCAACAACCACAACAGCCGCACCAACAACCACAACTGCAACTCCAACAACCACAACAGCCGCAGCAACAACCACAACTGCAACTCCAACAACCACAACAGCCGCACCAACAACCACAACTGCAGCTCCAACAACCACAACAGCCGCACCAACAACCACGACTGCAGCTCCAACAACCACGACTGCAGCTCCAACAACCACAACAGCCGCACCAACAACCACGACTGCAGCTCCAACAACCACGACTGCAGCTCCAACAACCACAACAGGCGCACCAACAACCACGACTGCAGCTCCAACAACCACAACAGCCGCACCAACAACCACGACTATAGCTCCAACAACCACAACAGCCGCACCAACAACCACAACTGCAGCTCCAACAACCACAACAACCGCACCAACAACCACGACTGCATCTCCAACAACCACGACTGCAGCTCCAACAACCACAACAGCCGCAGCAACAACCACAACTGCAGCTCCAACAACCACAACAGCCGCACCAACAACCACAACTGCAGCTCCAACAACCACAACAGCCACACCAACAACCACAACTGCAGCTCCAACAACCACGACTGCAGCTCCAACAACCACAACAGGCGCACCAACAACCACGACTGCAGCTCCAACAACCACAACTGCCGCACCAACAACCACGACTGCAGCTCCAACAACCACGACAGCCGCACCAACAACCACAACTGCAACTCCAACAACCACAACAGCCGCAGCCACAACCACAACTGCAACTCCAACAACCACAACAGCCGCACCAACAACCACAACTGCAGCTCCAACAACCACAACAGCCGCACCAACAACCACGACTGCAGCTCCAACAACCACGACTGCAGCTCCAACCACCACAACAGCCGCACCAACAACCACGACTGCAGCTCCAACAACCACGACTGCAGCTCCAACAACCACGACAGCCGCACCAACAACCACAACTGCAACTCCAACAACCACCACAACCGCAGCAACAACCACAACTGCAGCTCCAACAACCACAACAGCCGCACCAACAACCACAACTGCAGCTCCAACAACCACAACAGCCGCACCAACAACCACGACTGCAGCTCCGACAACCACGACAAGCGCACCAACAACCACGACTGCAGCTCCAACAACCACGACAGCCGCACCGACAACCACAACTGCAACTCCAACAACCACAACAGCCGCAGCAACAACCACAACTGCAGCTCCAACAACCACAACAGCCGCACCAACAACCACGACTGCAGCTCCAACAACCACAACACCGGCTCCAACATCCACAACTGCAGTTCCAACAACCATAACACCCGCTCCAACTACCACGAGTGCAGCTCCAGCAAGCACAACAGCCGCACCAACAACCATGACTGCAGCTCCAACAACCAGAACAGCAACACCAACAACCACAACCACAGCTCCAACAACCACAACAGCATCTCTGACAACCATAACAGCCGCAACAACAACTACGACTGCACCTCCAACATTGACCGCCCCTTCCCCATCAACCACCACAGCCCCGCCCTCCACCACAGCCCTTCCATTTACCATGACCGCTCCTTCAACAACCACAACAGCAGTTCAAAACACAAAAACCCCTCCAACAACTGGCAGGGATACAGTAATGAGATATGTCACATTCAGGTCACTTCAGAGCAATTTTGAAATAGACTTGTTGAATTCATCATCTGCAGCCTTTACAAGTCGATCTTTAATGATAAAGAAACAGGTCAGTAACTTTTTCCCAAAATCCTTTGTGAAATTAATTTCCTCTCAGTACTAGGTTAATGCCCTTTTCCAACAATATTTTCATGTTGAGTTTTTTTGTTTAACTACATAAGCACCTCTACCATGACCGTCATCCTAACACATCAGTCCGTTTCAATCCCTACAGAGCACTTCAGTTCAATATAATTTCTTTTTTGTTATTCTTCATTCAAAGGGATGAACTTTCCACACACAAGGAGATGTCTATAATGTTCATACGTATGTCAAATATTTAAAAAAAAACAACAGAAAAAATAGTTTTAAGAAAATCTCTTTTGTGTGTGTAGATTGAACCTGCTTACATTGAGGCCTTCCTCTCTTCTTTTGTCTCCTTGAAAGTGGTGAGCTTCAGGTAATTTCCACATTTTGACATATCATGTAGGGCATTGACCTAAAAAGCTAATATGCAAAACAATAACTTGTGTTTCTGCATTTGCAGGAAGGGATCAGTCATAAACACCATGGAACTTCAGTTTGTAAACTTTTCTGTCCCAAATGACACTGAGATTAGGAATGTTTTGATCAGGCAAGCCTCAAATGTGAACGGCTTTGACATCGAAAGGGCCTCCATCAACATCAGTGACACTGCTCCAACAACAGCCACTCCACCAGAAACAACTGCAACTACAACAACAGTTGCAGCAACTCCAACCACTATCCCAACTACAAAAGCACCAACTGGACCTGTCCAAATTGTTCTGTTTCTACAGTTCCTTGAACCATATGTACCTGATCTCGCAGATCCTACCAGCAGTGCATATCAAGATCGCAAAAAACGAGTTGAAGAGACGGTGAGTAATATTTGAACTTAATACAAATTACATATTGACTGAAACAGTATCTAGAGAACAAATCTAGGAGCAAAAGATAGATGTATTTCAAATTATGTATTTTAAATAAGGGTTTTTAGATAATGTAATTTTGAAGTTGTTTCACCTGGTTTAAATTTTCTTTTTGTGTTTATTTTTTTGCAGTGTGATAGAATATACAGAGCAAAATTTTTTAACTTCATCCGTGCCATTTTGGTTGGGTTCAGGTAGATGTTTTTTAATATTGGTTATTTTCACACACTTATTAATTAAATTTCATTTTGAATGTTAAAAGTGACATGTAACATCTGCCTCACTCTCTTTCATGACACAGATCTGTTATAGTCCAAAAACGAGTGGATAGAACTGAGGCATTGGTGGAGCTTGTGTTCAATCAAACAATTCCCAATGCACAAGTCCCAGATAATATTACTATTGTTGAAGCTTTAAGAGATGCTATTAACAGTTCCAGCATTAATTTCACCATCCAAATAGTTCCTGAGACAGTATCAGTAACTTCTGGTGAGTATTAGAAAATGCAAACAAAAGTTAGTTTGGTAATTAATCAGTGATAAATAAATTATTTTAGTCTGTACAGAAATATATATTAATCTATTTTTGAAAAATATTTTATAGTTCCTGTCATTGTCACGGACAATTCCACCACACCTCTACCCACCACTGTCACTTCCACTACTGCTGCACCGACTACTAATTCCACTACTGCTGCACTGACTACTAGGTCCACTACTGCTGCACTGACTACTAGGTCCACTACAGCTTCAGCTACAACTGTTGTACTTACAACTACAGTTTCAAGTGGAGTATCCCACAAGATTAATCCCAGAATTGCTTTCCTCCTGGTGCTGTTGTTATGCCTTCTATCAAGCCAGCAATAGCATCTGTGCTGGTTTCCATGTGAAAGGCCAACAGAACACGATCTCTTTTAATAACATGAAAAAAATGTAATGTCAGCAGAAATCTGATATGTTATTATTTATAAGGGTTGTTGGGTTTGTTCAGGTGCACTTTAGTTGGACACATCAGAAAGAGTAGCTCTAGTATGTTTATCTACATTAAAATATTTTCGGGTGGGAATGACCCTGCCCTGAACAGCATTTTTTCATTCTTTACATCAATTCATTGTTTCTAAATGCTTGTAAAATTATATATTTTGAGTTCTATTTCATATATATCATACACAGTATATATCACAAATTACATGTAATAGTGTTAAGAATAGATCTTCAGGTGTCCCAAAACATGCACTGTCACTTTTCTTATTTATACAAATGTATTTAAAAAAGTATCTTTACATGTATTCTGTGAAATTTCTTTTAATTTGCACATTTTCTGTAAGAAAAGTCAAAATGACCAGAATACATCTTTATGAGAAATTAACACTGTTAATTATCACTATTTAGGTTTGGGTAAATAAAAAGCGAATCAGGAAACTTTCAAGATGTGCAACAACTGCATGTAAAAAGCTTTAATAAAAACAGAATATTTACGGATTGGTTTCTGTTATGTCGTTTCCTTAAATGAATATTTGCAATAATTTCTCACAACCTGATAGTGTCAGACTCAGATATGTCGGGGGGTGAGCTTGCAAGAGAGAGCCATACCTTTCAAATATGTCCATCGATCCATTCATCCATCCATCCATTTTCTTCCACTCATCTGGGGCCGGGTCGCGGGGATAGCAGCCTTAGCAGAGAAGCCCAGACCTCCCTCTTCCCAGCCACCTCCTCCAGCTTGTCTGGGGAAAACCAAGGCATTCCCAGGCCAGTCGAGAGATATAATCTCTCCAGCATGTCCTGGGTCTGCCCTAGGCCTTCTCCCGGTGGGATATGCCTGGATCATACACCTCCCTCACCCAGGAGGTGCCCAGGAGACATCCTTGTCAGATGCCCGAACCACCTCAACTGGCTCCTTTTGATGTGGAGGACCAGGATCTCTAAGGAGAGGACAGCCACCCTTCGGAGGAAGCCCATTTTTGCCACTTGTATCCAAGATCTCGTTCTTTCGGTCACTACCCACAGCTCGTGACCATAGGTGAGAGTAGGGATACAAATCAACTGGTAAATTGAGAGCTTTGTTTTTACACTTCCCTCTTAACCATGATGGACTGGTACAGCATCCATATCACTGCAGCCGCAGCACCAGTCCACCTGACAATCTCCTGCTCCCTTCTCCCATTACTCGTGAACAAGACCCTTCATCTCCTCCACTTGGGGCAGGAACTCGTGCCTGACCTGGCGTGGGCACTCCACCCTTTTCCACCTGAGGACCATTGCCTAAGATTTGGAGGTGCTGATTGTCATTCCCACAGCTTCACGCTCAGCTGCGAACTGTTCAAGTGTGAGCTGGAGGCTATTAAATTCGGTTCTTTGGAATTCTTTTGGCGAAAGAGAAAGACTTCCGACTCAGAGTGGTCGAAGCTCAAAAAATGATCTTTATTGTACATTTCCGGAAACGGAGAACTGCAGACACGAGCACGCACCCCCAGTTCTAAAGGCATTGCCAGCCAAAATACGTATATATAATTCTGCTATACGTCACACACAGACACACACAGTTTCATTCAAAACAACTCCTTCTGGTCAGACTAGTGTGTGTGTGTGTGTGTGTGTGTGTGTGTGTGTGTGCGTGTGTGTGTGTTACTTAGTTCTGCTTTTTCTGTCTGATTTCCTGTATTTTATTAATATGCCTCTGCAGCTCTGCACTAAACTTCCTGTTTCTTAACTCCCCCTTACTAAAGCCTCTGTTGCTAGGCGACCTGTCACCCTCTGACCTAGTTCTTTCTCACATCTGGCCTTGGTTTATAAAGGCCTCTATTATTAAAATACATAAAACAATGTCATCAGAAAATAAGCACTAAGAATATATATATATTTTGTAACAAGGCCATCACCCAATGAAGCCAACAGAACCACATCATCCACAAAAAGCAGAGATGACATTCTGAGACGACTCAAGTGAAAGCCTTCCACCACTTGGCTATGCCTAGAAATTCTGTCCATAAAAATTATGAACAGAATCTGTGACAAAGGGCAGCCGTGCCAGAGCCCATTACCCACCGGGAATGAGTCCAACTTATTGCCGGCTATGCAGACCGAGCTCTTGCAGTGGTTGTATAAGGATCGAATGACCCATAGCAATGGGCCAAACATCCCATACTCCAGGAGCACCCCCCACAGGACACTCATATGGACACGGACGAATGCTTTCTCCAAATCCACAAAACACATGTAGACTGGTTGTGCAAACTTCCATGCACCCTCAAGTATCCGTAAGAGAATAAAGAGCTGGTCCAGTGTTTTACAACCAGGATGAAAACCGCATTATTCCTCCTGTATCCGAGGATCGACTAAGAAACAAACTTTCCTTTCCAGCACCCTACCTTCCCAGGGAAGCTGAGGAGTGTGATGCCCCTATGGTTGGAACACACGCTCTGGTCCCCTTTCTTAAAGATGGGAACCATCTGCCAATCCAGAGGTATTGCCCCTGATCTCCATGTAACATTGTACCAACCAGCACTCAGGGCGGACCTCATCCACCCCAGGGGCTCTGCCAACAAAGAGTTGTTTAACTGCCTCAGTGACCTTGCCCCCGGGTCATCCCCTTCATCCCCACACTCTGTTTGCTCCATGGTAGACGTACCAGTGGGATTAAGGAGGTCCTCGAAGTATTCCTTCCACTGCCTGACAATTTTCTCAGTCAAAGTCAGTAGCGCTCCACCCGCACTATACAGAGTGCAGGTAGAGCACCGCTTTCCCCTCCCGAGTCACCTGACGGTTTGCTGGAACCTCTTTGAGGCAGTTCAAAAGCCTTTTTCCATGGTGTTGTGGGGCCTTCTCAAATGTAGGCATAGTCAGGGAGTGTTTGGAGTGTGTACTTTATTATGCCAGCCTCCCAAGTGCACAAAGGATTATTTACAAAAAGAATGAACAAATAACTCAATCCAAAATAAAACAAAACAAAAAATCTATTAGCAAAGCTCAAGTGGCTGAAGCAGCCGACTTGTTACCCTCACAGTATCCATCTGACAGACTCCCAGGTAGCTCTGATAGCCTATCCATATACTCCATTGCCCCTCCCACTAGTCATAATATTTATCCTTCAAGGCAATTTTCTTCATAAAACAATATTTTTCTCTGCTCATTTCCTACTGTGTTTTCTATAACAGTCACAAATACATTTATGACTAGTTTCAGACAACCTGCAATGTCACGTAATAAGAAAAAACCCAAACAAAGAATAATGGCATTCACATGACGCTCTAAGCACACGCGAACCTACTATTTACACACAAATATGGCCTCTCCGAACTCCTCCCACACCCAATTTTTTCTTCATCCACTGCCTGAGCCACATTCCACTTGGACTAAATAAATATTATGCTAAATTAATAGCCAGGTTCCAGGTTCATATCTTGGGGGGGCTTTTGGGGGAGATCTGCATAATAGCTTTGCTGGTTTGCTTCTTGTGTCTGTGCCCGTTGGATTTTGGATGGATAGAACTACTCGATCTGGCTCAATCTCGAGGAACATGGATGGTTGGTACCCTAGGGATACTTCAAAGGGTGAGAGGCTTGTAGCAGATGAGATAAGAAAACTGTGTGCATATTCTACCCATGGGAGTTGTGAAGACCAGGTAGAAGGGTTTTGAGTTGTGACACAATGGAAATCTCCTTCCAATTCCTGAACTAGTCTTTTGGTTTGGCTATTAGTCTGTGGGTGGAATCCAGAACTGGCCTTTGCTCCCAGACTGGTGCAGACCTGAGAAGTGAACTTCTGTCTAAAACTATTTCTAGAGGATTGCCAAGAGATAGAAAACAACAGTAAGTAATTTAGCAGTTTCAGACGCAGTTGGTAGTTTATGAGGGCAACAAAGTGTGCTGAAAATCTGTCTGTTATGGAGAGGATAACCATATTTCCAGAGGAAGTGGGTAAACTGTCAACAAAGTCCATGGCGATGTGAGACCATGGTTAGTGAGGAGTGGCTGGTGGCCGGAGGAATCCTGAAGGACACTAGGTGCTATTTTTGCTGCATGTGCAGATGGAACAGGTGACTCTGTACTCTTTAATATCTCTTTCAAAAGTATTCCACCAAAAGTACTGTTTAATCAAAAAAGGGTTCTGCTCACTCTGGGATTACAGGTGAACCTGGCAGTGTGAGCCCCGCTGAACGAGCAGAAGTGGGAACTTAGCGTAGATTTGGTGGACTGGTACTGGGGCCTGGCTCATTCAGAAGTTTCTGGTGGATGATTTCCTCAATGTCCCACATGAGGGAACCCACTTTGCAGCTGGATGGGAGGATGTTTTTTATGGCTCTGGTTGGTCAGGGTTGGTGGAGAATTGGGAACAGGTTTGAGCTTTCTGGAACATGGATAAACAGAAATGGAGAAATTAAAGCGGCCAAAAAACAGAGACCAATAGTCTTGGCAAACATTGAGCCTATTGGCAGCTCTCGGGTAAATTGCATTTTTGCAATCAGTTCAGATAATTAAATGTTGTTCAGGTTTCTCTAACCAAAGACAACACTCTTTAAAGGCTGGCTTAACTGCTAGCAGTTTACACGTTTTCAGTGGGAGAAACATTTTGTTACTCATCCAAGTGACTTTTTCAGTCTCAGCTGACTGCAGATTTCCCCAATCTTATAAACAGTACATTGCATAATGACAAACTGGTGATAGCTAGTTTGTCTTTTCCACCACATAGTAGTGGTGGAAAAGACAAACTAGCTATCACCAGTTTTATCACCAGAAGACAAACTAGCTATCACCAGTTGTATCACCAGAAGACAAACTAGCTATCACCAATTTGTCTGTCTGTATCTGGAAGTCTCATAGGAGCTTAGTTTGGTCATTCTCAACCGCCACCTCCAGATTTCTTATATGCTATGCCAGTCACTTGGCTATGGTGTTGTATGCCCTTCCTGCTAGCATCTTCCACCCTGCTGTTATGTGCTGGATTGTCTCAGGGGCATTTTTAAACATCCTGCGCCTGGGGTATGTCTGGTGTGGTAGGCTCCTGTCTCAATGGATCTTATTTCTGAACTGCTGATGATTGCTCCATTCCATATTCAGTATTGATAGCCAGTATTGTCAGTTTATAGCATTGGAGACAGGGCATCTCCTTGGTATATCGTGCACTTGATGGTGACGTGTGCTATTGGCCTGAAGTTGGTTTCAAGTGTTGTTCAACACATTCCCTTTGAATTCTTGATGAACTTAAGGCTCTGTTGATCTTGTATAATTCCAGGATCCATGAGTGGGGCATCGAGTCATAGGCTTTCTTGTAGTCAATCCAGGCAATGCACAGATGAGTTTAGCCAGTTTAATCTTGCAGTTTATTTGGTACTGAGGCTATCACGATCCTGGGTCTTTTGACCCAGCTTTTTTGAGTTTTGGTTTATTCTGATGTTTATGTTTTGTTTAAGTTATCTAAGTTAATTTGTTTATTAGTTTCCCCTTGTTTTTTCAACCCCTGTGAAGTCTCCCTTGCCCTTCGTGTGTTTCATGTCTGTGTGTCTTATGTTGTCAAGTTCGTGTTGTCATGTCTGCATCTCATTATGTTTCCTGTTTTATTTTGAAGGGGTCCTGTGTTCCTATGTTCAATGTTTTTAGTTTTACTCTCCCCTTGTGAGGTCATTATGTTCATGTGTGTCAGCTGTTTCTCCATGTGTTCCCACTTCCCTCATTAACCTCCTGTGTGTATTTAGTCTGTGTGTTTTCAGTCATTCCTTGTTAGGTCGTCTGTTATTTCACGTCGTGTTTTCAGGTATCCATGTCAGTTCACCATGTTTAAAGTTATTTCATGTTTTAGTTTTAGTTCACCCAGTTTAGGTTATTGTTTAGTTTCACCCATGCCCTTTGTTTGTATTTATTTTGCCAGCCTTAATAAACTGCCCGTTTTCTGTTAATCCAATTCACGTTCTGTTTTTGGTCTGCATTTGAGTTTGCAGATCAAAAACAGAACCGCGAGCTCAACAAGCATCGGAAGGCAGCCTTCCAGCTCCTCTGTAAGCCGTGGCGTGCTCCCGACTACGAGCACATTTTCCGTGGGACCCGGCTGACTCTCGGAGGTCCCCGGAGCTGCCGAAAGTCCCCACCTGTTGCTCCGCATGCATCCAAACCTCGCCCGCTTCAAGTCGGAGTCCTCCATGTGACTTCAGGTGCTCACACTCCAGCCTCAGCGTCACCATTCTGTGCACCAGAGGCTCAGTTGCTCGCTCCACCAGCTTCCTCTGCTCAAAGGAAGCAGCGCACACGCCGCCATAAACTGGACATTGCTGAGCAACTCACGGTGGTGAGTGACAATGACTTTTGTTCTCACATCCCATCTGATGTTAGAAGTAATAAACTCACCTCTGATTCGTGGAGAACTTCCCTTTTGGATGATGATGTACACTGGGAAGTTTTTTCATTTTGCTCCCTATGAGCAGGGAGGAATCAAGGACAATAATCCTCATGTTAAGACTATGCTCACAATTTTAACAGGGTTCAATGTTACTAGTACTAAGACATTCAGTTCAGGTTCTGTCAGTTCAGGTTTTGTCAAGTCTGGTTCAGTCATCCCCACTCTAAGACTGTTAAACCATGGACTTTAAAAACAGTTAATCATAGTGAAAAGGGTTTAAAACCTATTTTTGATGAGTCAGTGTTTTCTGAGCCACCTCCTCTGCCTCCTTGTGCTCCTGCTCCCAGGGCAGCTCAGACCCAGCGTACCCCTGCACCTGTATCAGTTCCTCGGGTGAGGGAGGCTGAGGTCCAGCTGGTCCGTGATCTGGTTCCCAGGCCGGCTGAGGCTCTGCTAATTTCTGCACCCGTACCAGCTCCTTGGGTGGGGACAGCAGCTGCCCAGCTATTGCCAGTGCCGGTCCCGGCCCCCAGGGTGAGGGCGGCCGTGAACCCGTCTACTTCTGCACCCGTACCTACTCCTCGGATGGGAGTTACTGGTTTGCTCCTGCACCCATGCCGGTCCCCAGGGTAAGGTCAGCTAGGACGCAGCCTACCTCTGGACCCGTACCTACTCCTCGGGTGAGAGCGGCTAGTGCCCAGCAGGTGCCTGCACCCATTCCTGTCTCTGCTGAAAGCTCAGGTGAGCCCGTCCAGCCTTTTTCCTTGTGTTCAGGAGGCTCAGGAGAATTAGATCAGTTACCTTGTCCACCATTACTACAACCACCACTACAAGCTCTACTTCAGTCATTAGCTCAGTCTCTAGCTCTGTTATCAGCTCTGCTACCTGCTCAGTCTTCAGCTCTGTTTCCAGTTCAGTCATTAGCTCTTTCACCAATTCAGTCAGTTGCTCAGTCACTTCCATCCTCTGCTGGAAGCTCCTGTGAGTTCATGCAGCCAGCAGGGGACCACATCTCTCTATTAAATCCTGGACAGACTTTTTGCACTGCACAGCCCCAGCCGTTGCATCCTGAGCCACCTGTGTGCCCTGTGCAGCTTCAGTTAGCGTCCCTTCACTCCTTATTTGGCTTAGGTGGCCGATAAACAGTACGTATAATAACATATAATAATAATGGTTGGGTAGATCCAGGGAGCTGTAATGCAATGTATTCAAATAAATGGGAGGGGCAGGGACAGGGAGAACTTTCCAGTGCTTCCGGTGAATTCTCACGAGACCCCGTCACTCCCCGAGTTGCGAGGTTGACAGGTGTAAACAAACTCAGACAGAGTGGAGTCATTAAGTGAAACAAAATCATTGGGCTGTTGCCACATTTCAGTCAGGCAAAGAAAGTCCAACTTATGATTGGTGAGGAGATGCTGGACGAGATGTCCCTTACCAGTGAGAGTAAGTAATTCTTCATACTGGAAGCTCTTCTCTGCCACTGTGATGGTTACTGGATTCTGTTCAGGGAGGTTTCTGTGGTCTACTCTTAGATCTACTAGCCACTGTGTTGTTCTCCCATATTATCCAGTATTACTCCAGTCTTTCTGCAGCTCCGACAGTTGGCTAACCTCCCTCTGCAACACCTTGATCTTGGCCTCCAGTCTCCTCCTCCACTTCTCCTTGTGGCTCTGCAGTTTGTAGCCAAGCATTTCAGTGATCACTGCTACCATGGTGTAGATAAGCTGATTAGTTTTGTTGATGATCGCAGTAGGGATTGCCTATAATGCTGTAGTCACATCTTCTAGTAGATCTTCAGAGGGGACTTCATGTAATCTTGGTAATCAGACATGGAGGGTCCAGGCTTCCAACTTCGTAATCCTATCTTTCAAGTCAGTTTCTTTCAAACTCAATGCACATTTCAGTGATATCTGGGGCTTGGTACACAAACTCGGGTGGGGATAATGATGACCTGACCCCTGACCTTACAGCTTGGTCCCCTTGGGTACACAGGTAATCTTGCTACTTGCTGTAGCATTTGTGTTGTGCCTCATCGATCTCAAGTTTTGATAGCAGTTGCTTCTTCTGAATGGTGGAACACTGAGCTAATAGTTGTTTCGCCGTCAGTCTGGATGCTGGTATCGAATATTAAATAGGTCCCATATTCTCTTCATCTAATCCTTTCCTCTAGGATTATTTTTGTGATAGCATTCCAACAGCATCTAATGCTCATCTCTGGCACACTTATGGGTTTTTTTTTCCTGTAGTCCACTTCTCATGAGTGTGTCCTTGTTCCTCAACACCTGACATGAACCTTGTTAATCCAGGCGGCGTTCAAGCCAGTATACCTTCAGATTTCCCTCTCTCACTCAGATCCGAGATAGGCTTGGTTAGCAATGGGATTTAGTTTAATAATTTTGCTTGATTTGATGTATTCATCATCATGCATAATACAGGCAGGTCCATATAGATATGAACACTGACATAAGTTTCATGTCTTTACCTGTTTACTGAAACATATTCTAATTATAGTTATATAATGGACAAGGACATCACGTGTAGACTCTCAGTTTTAATTTGAGGGTATCCGCGTTCAAATTGGATCAAGGGTTAAGGAGTTTCAGCTCCTTAACTTGTGCCACCCCCTTTTTAAAGGGACCCAGGTAATTGACTCAAAGACTATTCCATGAGCAGGTGTGGGCAATTCCTTTGTTAAGTCATTAACAATTAGGCAGATGAAAGGCCAGGAGTTGACTTGAGATGTGATGCCTGCATTTGGAAGATTTTGCTGTGAATAGACTACATGTGGTCAAAGGAGTTCTCTATGCAGGTGAAACAAGACATCCTTAATCTGTGAAAACAGAAAAATCCCATCCGACAAATTGTTGCAATACTGGGAGTGGCAAGATCTACAGTTTGGTACATTCTGCGAAAGAAAGAACGCACTAGTGAACTATGCAACATGACCTTGACATCCACAGAAGACAATTAAATTTTCAATTCAATTTTATTTATATAGCGCCAAATCACAACAAATGTCGCCCCAAGGCGCTTCATAGATACAGAGAAAAGCCCAACAATCATATGACCCCCTATGAGCAAGCACTTTGGCGACAGTGGGAAGGAAAAACTCCCTTTTAACAGGAAGAAACCTCCGGCAGAACCAGGCTCAGGGAGGGGCGGCCATCTGCTGCGACCGGTTGGGGTGAGAGAAGGAAGACAGGATAAAAGACATGCTGTGGAAGAGAGACAGAGGTTAATAACAGATATGATTCGATGCAGAGAGGTCTGTTAACACATAGTGAGTGAGAAAGGTGACTGGAAAGGAAAAACTCAATGCATCATGGGAATCCCCCGGCAGCCTACATCTATTGCAGCATAACTAAGGGAGGATTCAGGGTCACCTGGTCCAGCCCTAACTATATGCTTTAGCAAAAAGGAAATTTTTAAGCCTAATCTTAAAAGTAGAGATAGTGTCTGTCTCCCGAATCCAAACTGGAAGCTGGTTCCACAGAAGAGGGGCCTGAAAACTGAAGGCTCTCCCTCCCATTCTACTTTTAAATACTCTAGGAACAACAAGTAGGCCTGCAGAGCGAGAGCGAAGTGCTCTAATAGGGTGATATGGTACTACAAGGTCATTAAGATAAGATGGGGCCTGATTATTTAAGACCTTGTATGTGAGGAGCAGAATTTTGAATTCAATTCTGGATTTAACAGGAAGCCAATGAAGGGAAGCCAAAACAGGAGAAATATGCTCTCTCTTTCTAGTCCCTGTCAGTACTCTTGCTGCAGCATTTTGGATTAACTGAAGGCTTTTCAGTGAGTTTTTTGGACATCCTGATAATAATGAATTGCAGTAGTCCAGCCTGGAAGTAATAAATGCATGAACTAGTTTTTCAGCGTCACTCTGAGACAGGATATTTCTAATTTTAGAGATGTTGCGCAAATGGAAGAACGCAGTCTTACATATTTGTTTAATATGTGCATTGAAGGACATATCCTGGTCAAAAATGACTCCAAGGTTCCTCACAGTGTTACTGGAGGCCAAGGTAATGCCATCCAGAGTAAGAATCTGGTTAGATACCATATTTCTAAGCTTTTCAGCGCCGAGTACAATGACCTCAGTTTTATCTGAGTTAAGAAGCAGAAAGTTAGTGGCCATCCAAGTCTTTATGTCTTTAAGACATTCCTGCAGTTTAACTAATTGGTGTGTGTTATCTGGCTTCATGGACAGATAGAGCTGGGTGTCATCTGCATAGCAGTGAAAATGTATGCTATGTCTTCTAATGATGCTGCCTAGGGGAAGCATGTATAATGTGAACAGAATTGGTCCTAGCACTGAACCCTGTGGAACTCCATAATTAACCTCAGTGTGTGAAGAGGACTCTCCATTTACATGCACAAATTGGAGTCTATTAGATAGATATGATACAAACCACTGCAGTGCAATACCTGTAATACCTACAGCATGTTCTAATCGCTCTAATAGAATATTATGGTCAACAGTATCGAATGCTGCACTAAGGTCAAGAAGGACAAGCACAGAGATGAGTCCACTGTCAGAGGCCATAAGAAGATCATTTGTAACCTTCAATAAAGCTGTTTCTGTGCTGTGATGAACTCTGAAACCTGACTGAAACTCTTCAAATAAACCATTCCTCTGCAGATGATCTGTTAGCTGTTTGACAACTACTCTTTCAAGGATTTTTGATATGAAAGGAAGGTTGGAGATTGGCCTATAATTAGCTAAGACTGCTGGGTCTAGAGATGGCTTTTTGAGTAAAGGTTTAACTGCAGCCACCTTGAAGGCCTGTGGTACATAGCCGATTATTAGAGATAGGTTGATCATATATAAGATCGAAGAATTAATCAATGGCAGGACTTCTTTGAGCAGTTTTGTAGGAATGGGGTCTAAAAGACACGTTGATGGTTTGGAGGAAGTAATTATTGAAGTTAACTCAGAAAGATCGATTGGAAAAAAAGAGTCTAACTTAACAACAGTGGTGTATGATCACAGAATTTCCATGGTGAAGCAAAACCTCTTTACAAAAGCCAATGAAGTGAACCACACTCTCCAGGAGGTAGAGAGGTACATCCAAGTCTTCCATAAAGAGAAGGCTGAATTAAAATAAATATAGAGGGAAAATATATAGAGCAGGGGTAGGCAACCTTTTTGATGATGAGTGCCATCTAAAATTTCCATATAATTACATTAGTAATAAATGTAATAACGCTCTATATTAACAATTGCTGTACTGAGCAGAGAGCTCCTGAAGCATTTGAAGTGTCAGAATGTGGAAATTTCAACATCGCTTGAAAAAACTGCCAGCTAGCAAGTCCCACTCACCAGTAGGCTAAGTGATTTTTAGCCAATTACAAGTTGAATCTGGTAGTTGGGATTGTTAGCTAAGATATCGTCATTAAGAAGTGGTACAACTAATGTGTCTATGCGAGCTAATTTGCGATGTGCACCGCTGGCCTGACCATTTATTTTTTAATGCACCTTCTCAGATTAATTCACTGCGTGTCGTGCCCAGGGCTGGACTGGGACAAAAAATCAGCCCGGGCATTATAGGAATTATTATTATAGGAAAAGCCATAAAGTCTTTGAATGAAAACAAACGCTGCTGTGACAGTGATATACTCTGTCTTGTTGGTATATGTATGATTTCTATATGTTGTACATCAGATAAAAACTTTAGTTGTAAGCTTCAGATAATTATTTAATAACAGCTAGACATTTTAAACGAGAATAAGAAAGAAAAGTATTTCTTTGTGCCCCCCTCTCCCTGTTAATGCCCTACCTGGCCCCCTGGCAAAACTTTGCTAGACCCGCCCCTGCACAGTTACCAGCTGTCAGCTACTTAGAAAAGGATCCTGGTGTTATTTGTCTCTCAGAAACAGTTCATAACTTCCCTTCAACTCATTTATGTCACTATTATTTCTCCATCACCTGTTCAGCTCTGATGATTCAGTAAGGACCTCTCCTGGTTTCATCCTCATGTTTCCCTCTCACCAGATATCCAAACCGACATCATGACCAGCAGCTTTTACAGCTGTGGCTCCAGCAAACATCAGCTGATACTAGAAATTAATATTAAATAAATTCTAACAACAGCTGATCAAGCTTAAACACGCTGCTGTTGTTTAGCGCGACATCCACTGGTTTCCTCTTTCTGGGACATAGTGGGCGATAAACAAACAGAAAAAAGCTGATCAGCTGATCATTGATCAGTTTCATGATTGAATGAGAGAAGAAGAGGCAGCTGACAGCGTAAAGACGCAGAATAACTCCAACTTTTTGTCTTTTTTCATCCTAGCTGAAGTACGGGACAAACTGTGTTCCTTTTCAGCTCAATACGAAACGCGTAATATTTTCTCTGAATGCAGGACAGTTCCGTTTTTACGGGACCGTTGGCAACTCTACTAACTAACCTTATGAATAAAATAAAGTTCACTATCTGTAACATCATAGCACCCACCCAGCTGTATAGAAACTCCGTCATGCCAGCTAGTACACAGCACAAGTTGTTGTAACTGAGTGTAAAAAGTCAGCACAACGAAAAATAAACTCCACCTAAACTTGGCTTATATATGACCCAGATAGACTGCAGGTCGTAACTTCTTACCTGAAGCTCAGTTCACCTGACACTCGGTCTCTCCTCCTCCTGCCTCACCTTTCCCTCATCCACCTGGCCTCTTGTTGCAGCTCCGCCATAGCCACCACCAAACAACTGTTATTTGTACACATCTGTCAGCACCTGGTCAATCCAACACCTTTCATTGTTTATACTGTTACAAAAAACTAAATAAATCATCGGCCCACTGGGCAAATACCCAGTATGCCGATGCCAGTATGGGCGTGCCATCAGTTAACCCTTCACGTGCCACAGATGGCACGCGTGCCCAGGGTTGCCGACCCCCGATATAGAGCATGGCTGCCAGTGGCACTGGGACACGAATGTTTACTGATGACACAGGACAAAAGAAGCCAAATTAATTATGGGGTGTTCAGAGACATACTGTCTGCATTTAATCCAGTTAAATTGAGTCAAATTGATTGGGAAGCATTTCATAATACAGATGGACAATGACCGTAGTCAACATACAGCCAAATCAACCCAGGAGTTTATGAAAGCAAAGAAGCAGAATACTCTTGGATGGCCAAGTCAGCCACCTGATCTTAACCCAACTGAGCATGCATTTCACTTGTTGAAGACTAAACTTTGGTCAGAAAGGCCCACAAACAAACAGCGACTGAAAGCCGCTGCAGTAAAGGCCCGACAGAGCATTACAAAGGCAGAAACCCGGAGACTTCCAGTGCCGTGATGGAGGTAGCTTTTTTATGAGAGGTGTTTTATGTCAAAACCTCTGAAATTCTAAATATTAACAAGATATGCAGCTAAAAATTATTAACTCGGAAGGGGTGAAGGATAAATACGGCAAGACGAAAACAAAAAAAAAAGTCGAAACTTTGACTGAGATGGATACTGAAGAAAGCGAAGTATACAAGGAGGGTGACATTTTAGTTAGCGCTGAGGCCACTTGCAAAAATGGCAAAACGGATGTGGTCGACAAAGTTTACCTGAGAGTGATACTTATGGAAATTAAGGACTTCAGAAAAGAAAACATGCAACAGTTTGAAGAAGTGAAAACCGAAATATGCAAAACCAACACAAGACTTGAGGAAGCGGAGGGACATAAGCTGGACACGGAGGAACAGGTTCAGGCAGTGGAGGAAGTGGTGATGGAGCTATTAAAACTACAATCCAAGCTCTCGTCTCAGAAGGAAGCTCCCGCCGAAATAATGTCAGGATATATGGAGTAGTTGAGAACAAAAAGAAAAGTGCTCCCACTATTATAGACTTTGTTGAAAACCTTCTGAGGGAGAACCTGAAACTCCCTGAACACTGAACCTAGACATTAAGCAAGCACATCGTGCCCTTGCCACGTCCCCCCCAGATGGAACCCCACCTTGGTCCATTATTGTTCACTTTCTGAGTTACAAGACTAAGGAAGAAATACTCAAAAAATTGAAGGGATTTCAATGGAAACCCGACTAAGACTATGCATCCGACATCCTAGGACAGAGAAAGGCATACACAGAAGTTAAGAGGATCCTAAAACAGCGAGGGTGTCATGGGGTGCCGAGGCAGGCCGTGTGAGAATATAAACGGACCCAAGATGCAGACTGCTTAAGTTGTGAGCGAGCTTTATTAACAAAAGGGTGAAACAAACAGGGACGAGGAGGAAGAAAAACAAAACCTAAGAATAAACTAAACTGGGAAAAGCCACGCAAAAACAAACTTGAAACCTTGAGTCGAGAAACAGAGATGCAGGAAGAATACATGAGAACATGGAGGGGAACAACACAGACGAACCAGCAACTCCTATGACAGAAGACACAACTTAAATACACTGTTCCCCCCACACAGTGTAAATGGTAAACACTGTTAATATCATCTCCTTTAATGTAAATGGAATAGTTAACCCACAGAAAAGATCCAAGATACTGTCTAAACTTAAGAAAGAAAAGGTTCACATAGCCCTACCGCAGGAGATGCACTTGTCAGACCAAGAACACAAAAAAACTTGTATGAGGTTTTTATAAACATGTTTATTTGTCATCATATAAGTCCAGACACTGCAGAGGAGTTGCAATATTGGTATTGCGATAGATTTGTTTTGAATTTTTGTCCGTCAAAAGAGATAGGGAGGGCTGATATGTACTGGTAAAAGGGAGAATTGATGGTTTTCTGGTGACAATTCTTAATATGTACAATTCTTAATATTATAGGCCCACTACCATTTATTCTGGTCCTGCCCTAAAGTTAATTCATTCTGGCAAGATATTCACAAATGCTTGGAAAAGATTTTCTGTGCCCACATCCCCTTTGGTACCTTACAAATGTACTTAGGCAAGGAACCGCTAAATATAACCACTCCAGCAGATAAATACCTACTGAGAATTATTTTAATGTCAGCTAAGAAAACACTGACTAGGAATTGGCTGCAAACAGACGTACCAGGAATACAAGAATTGTACAATACTTTGCGGCTTCAAAGAGACAGATTCAACAAACTCTGGTCCAGATTGAGCCAGTACATTAAAGAGCTGAGAAGCGATTTTATCTAAATAACTCTCCTTGCCTAGGTAAACATCTAAGAGGTGGGCATCCCACCAAGATTGGATCAACTGCCTCCACTTGTCCAACTGGGTGGTTTTTTTTTTGTTTGCTTGCTTGTTTGTTTGTTTGTTTGTTTGTTTGTTTGTTTGTTTGTTTGTTTGTTTGTTTGTTTGTTTGTTTGTTTGTTTGTTTGTTTGTTTGTTTGTTTGTTTGTTTGTTTGTTTGTTTGTTTTGGGGGGGGTTGTGCATTATTGTTTATTGGTTTTGATTGTTCTTTGTTTCTTTCCCTACGATCAAAATATTGTCCAGATATATATTCCAAATGAACACACTATAAAAAGGGGGAAGGGAAAGGGAAAGGGGGTTTGGTGGGGGGAAATAATAATAATAAAAAGTTAGAGAAATGCAACTGCAAGTTATTACTTACATTTTTCTGCAGTTCTGAGAAATTGAAATTCTGTTTCATATGTTGACCTACAATGTATATGGCTATTAGAGTTGTTTCATTTAATATTCATTGCGGTAATGTACAGAACTGTGTGAATTATTAAGGACCCAAAATGCAGGTGGCTTCTGAGGTGAGCGAGCTTTATTGCGACAGTGATGTACAACACAAAAGAAAGGGTGGCGAGAAACAGAACTGAAAACACTCTAAACTGGGAAAACTAAAAGTTAAACAACAAAACCTGAACATGAACGAGAGTACCTTGCAGGGAGAACAACGCGGAGAGAATGCACAGGAAGACGGGGCAAAATACACAGAATGACCGAGGGGAATAACACAGACGAACCAGCAACGAGGACGAGGGAACACACACTATAAATACACACACCAGTGATCAGGGGATGGGACACAGGAGGGAAACACACCTGGGAGACATAACAGCTGACGAGGCAGGGGAAACGTAAACAGAACACACTGAAATCAGACAGAGAGACACAAGAAAAAAAACACAAAACAGGAGCATCTGAAGGTCCCAAAACAAAACACGAGTCCAAAATCAAAAAACACTGGAGCCCAAGAAAAACCAGTTCAAAGAGCAGACCAGGAGGTCAGCAGCACCGAGGTCCAAAACAAGGACAGCTCAGGGGGCCGGCCCGGAGGCCGACAGCACAGGAGTGTGAACAGTTCAGGGGGTCGGAAGGAGACAACTGAGCTGGTCCGGAGGCCGGTCGTGCGGAAGGCAGCGACAAAGGCGAAGGAGGTCCGGAGGCCAACCGCGCAGAAGGCAGCGGCGGCGACGACGCCCAGCCAGTGGCCTGGAAAGCGGCTGGTGATGTCAAGATAAGGCCAGCCATGCAGGGTGTGGACGAGGAAGTGGTGAGTCAACCGCAGGACCAGGTGAGGCAGGTCCAGGCGAAGGCGAGGCAGGACCAGGCGACGATGAAGGCAAAGACATGGAGGCTGGACCAGGCGACGCTGAAGGTGAAGACACGGAGGCTGGACCAGGCGAGGCAGATGAGGCTGCTGCAGGCGAGGCAGATGAGTATGTTTGAAGTTGGTGTGTTATGTGTGTGTTACGTCAGCCAAGAAAAGAGATTAGATTAGGACATTTGGTCAGGGAATTTTATTCCCACATTGATTATAGGGTGGGACCCGAGCATCAGATAATAAACTGGCGGTTAGAGTCCACAGTGATGCTTCTAGAATTATTTAAAGTACTTAGGACGGGAAGTTGGACTTCCTAGGGGTGCAAAATGTTATGAGTGTTATGACTCCATCTTGCGGCGGACGCGCTGCAATTCCCTGCAGGTGACAGGGTTAATTCGGGTGATACCCGTGACAGGTAGGGACAGTCGTTAATAATCAGTGGTCAAGTACCACTTTTCTTGCACCATTTGACCGACAGAGGGGGGCCCTTGGGCGTGACCATTTCAAAAGTGGACTGCAGGTGACCTTACGTAAAGCTCCAGGCGCCAACAGGACGCTGGGGTGGGGTTCCTGTCGAACTGCGGGAAGCGCTTTTAAATTAAGATAGGACTTAGCAATCGGGTCGCTACAACTACGAGAGAGCTCATGAAGATTAGACAGCATGTTGAGCATGTGAGTCTGTGTATTAGTGTTAAAATAGTGTGAACACACTTAAACCCTGAAGTTGAGGAATAACTCAGGAAAGTTTCGTGACAAGAGAGTGATGTTGGTGAAAATGAAAAAGTGATTACTCTAGGAAGAAAATAAAATAATTTAATAATGTGGTAAGATTTAAATATGCCTTTCTCTTGTCACAGTAACTTCTTGAGATATGACTCAGTATGCAAATTAGCTGAAATTAGTGGTGAGAAAGAAGCTTCCTGTGTGGCTGTGTGTCTGAGGCTTTCAATGAAGGAAACATAGCAGAGACTGAGAAGAATTAGTTGGTGAAATATATAATGGTAAAGTAACAGGATAATTAAATAAGGTGGTCAGGTCTGTTTAGAAGTGCAGATTTGGACAAGAAATGTATAATTCAGTGAGGACACATTGTTATAACGGGTTTATATCTTATGCTAAATCTAAGTATGTTAAAGCGCTTAAAGGGGAACATTACTGTGTTCAAACTGTGTGGCTGTTAACAAGATTTTCTGTGTATGTAGCAGGTGAAATTATATCAGTTGACCTCGGACTCTCAGGACACTGTGGAATCTGAGGCCAACCACTGAGATATGATGTGGGGAAAATGAACAGAGGGAGTGATTTTAAGTCTGATTTCAGACTATGTAAGTATTAGTTAAACCGAGAGCAAAACCTTTGTGGTTTCTAATCTCCATAACATATCGATAGATTAATAAGCAAATTTTTGTGTTTAAGATCTTTGGGGTTGTTGTTTGAGTGATGGGTGGATTCTGTCAGTGAGGTTTGGGTTGTTTTCTTATTTTAATAGAGGGAGTTTTATTAAACATGGACATGTCTAGAATTGGGCCCTTTAAAATTCTAACAGTGCACTTAGAGAAAACCTGTCAGGTGATTATGTTTTGTGTTTTGATGAGCTAATAATCAGCTCTCTTTTTTCTAATTTTTTGTAAGCAGGCCTGCAAGATTGAATTAACAGCGCTGAAAAAAAATTTCGGGAGAGCAAATATAAGGTGAGCTTTTCCAGATTACAACTGGCTGAGGAGAAGGCCACCTGTGGGAACCTGGAGTTCCTGTCTAAAAGGATTGCCGCGTGTCAATCCATACCAAAAATGATAGACAATTGTTTTTCTTTTCAGTGAATATGTGTGAATGAATGGACTGTGACTGGACTGATAACTGGACCAAGGTTAACATGAATAAAGGGGGACAAACAATTGACTAGGTTGGGGAGAGAAAGGGGATGCTTTGCAGACTTAATGTTTTGGCTGCTGATTTTGGGTTGCAGATGTTTGCTTTAAAAAGAAAATTTCTCTTTTATTGACTGGGTTAAGATTATGATACTAGATTATATTGTTGGGAAAATGCCAAATGCTAAAGGGGAGAAACTTTATGATTTAACTCATGCCATTAACAAAATAGGCCACTGTAGAAGTCAACTAAAGTTTGTAGAGGAAAATAACTAAAACAAAAGTAATATGTATGAGTCACATAGGAGATTGCTAGACTTTTCATATAACATGCAGTTATAGAATAACAAACACTTGTCAAAGTGACCAAGGTTTTTTCCTTTAAAGCAGGAGCAAAGTAAGGAAAGCATATATATTTTGGTTAAGTCTGGTAAAGTATAATTAGAATGTACCGTTACATTAAGAGGAGCAAAATGAAATCAAAATATGCTGTATCAAGAACATGTTATAATGTTTTAGTAGCTGGCTTTAGTGTATTTGACACATGAGATGTGTCAAGAAGGGGTGATTTTGGGTTTAATTTGAAATAAGGGGCTTTATGATCATGGTAGGACCTGGTGGGAGTTTGATTTAGCTATGATAAAACTTACGCATAAGTAATTGCTTTTATGCTTAAACTTAATTGATTAAAATGTTTGTTTTCTCTTTGATCTTTTAGTAGAATAAGCGGTTATGATGATTTTCTTCTAATCTATTGTTAAAGGTGTCAGGATGTAAAAGGTCAATGAAGATGCTTGCAGAAAGAATGACATGTATTGTGACTTGTAGGTCAGAGTTAAGGCACATTCTGCTTGGAAACTTTCGCACTTGCAGAAGCAACAGTTTTGTGTACAGGATCTTGATAATCAGATAAGAGAGAAGAGAGCGAGCAACAGGAAGCACCTGGAGGGATGTGAAAGCGGCGCCTTAAGTGTGTTAAAGGTGTTAAAAGGTTGTTTACTGAGATGAGTAATATTGAAGAATATATATAAATAAAAGTCAAAAACCTGGTTCAGCGTGACTGACTGAATTGATATATTGTAGGGAGGACCTTGAGGGCCGATGGATAGATGCTAATACGCTTATACACATAATTAGGTTAATCCTTTTGATTACAGAGTCCCAAACATGATAGGTTGAACTAAGTTTGAATAATTAAGAGAACAGTTGATGAACATAATAAGTTAGGGAGGTGTAGTAGGGAAAGGTGTTTGTTTCGTTTGCAGGAGATTTTGGGACCACAGCGACCACAGGGGTGGCAAGACTCCAGGGAGCACCGGACCGAACGGAACCACCAGAGAGGGGCACCCAAAAGAAGCACAGAGCACCACAGTTGAACGAAATTTGTTGTTTAGGAGATTAAAAGCTTGTTAAGGTTAAATGTGAGCATAAAATTAATGAAGAGTAATGAGAGCGACTTTAGTAATAGTTTCCAGGTTTTCTATGTTAGGTAAATTGCCCAAGAAATGGTAAATGGTAAATGGTAAATGGCCTGTATTTGTATAGCGCTTTTACTAGTCCCGCCTAGGGACCCCAAAGCGCTTTACACGTCCAGTCATCCACCCATTCACTCTCACATTCACACACTGGTGGAGGCAAGCTACAGTTGTAGCCACAGCTGCCCTGGGGCAGACTGACAGAAGCGAGGCTGCCATATCGCGCCATCGGCCCTTCTGGCCAACACCAGTAGGCGGTAGGTGAAGTGTCTTGCCCAAGGACACAACGACCGAGACTGTCCGAGCCGGGGCTCGAACCGGCAACCTTCCGATTACAAGGCGAACTCCCAACTCTTGAGCCACGATCGCCCCAAATAGTGCTAAGACCGGATTTATGTTATCCATAGAGGGGGTGGGAAAACTTAACTCTACAGAGGCTGTTTCCAAAGAGTGATAAACGTAAGTAGGCCCTTTGACCAGGAAAAGCTAATTATATCTGTTGTTAGTAAACAGTAGTTATTGAGGGAGTCAGTTAATTAGTTTAACTAATAGAATTAGTTAAAGAGGGGGTCTGTTAGGTAATAAATATATAATCTTAAATGCTTATATGCTTATTATATTGGTTTATATAAGAGAAGCCCAGACTTCAGTCCGGCCAGGAGACGAAGGCCGGACGGGCCCCTTGGACTGTTCTGTTCATCTGGACGTAGTGTTTTCAGTGGGCGAAACGTTTCGTCACTCATCCAAGTGACTTCTTCAGACTGAAGAAGTGGCAATCTTACAGATCTTAAACTAAACCTGTTTGCCTTCCTGTTTGTCACTGATTTATCACACAGTGATCATTGCTCACAAAAGTTTGTTTTAAAAAATCTTATTATATGTATTTGACATCTCTATTCTTATGGGGCATTATTCTTGGGGCAGGGATAGCTCAGTAGGTAGAGTGGTGGCCCCATGATCGGAAGGTTGGGGGCTTGAATCCACTGAACAGCTACCCTAAGGTACCCCTGAGTAAGGTACCGTCCCTACACACTGCTCCCCGGGTGCCCAATGGCTGCCTACTGCCTCACTGAGTGAATGGGTTAAATGGAGAGAGGAATTTCCCCACAGGGATCAATAAAGTATACATTATTATTATTATTATTATTATTATTATTATTATTATTATTATTATTATTATAGTATTGTCTTTTTGTACAGAATAGCACGCAGTGCCTACAAAATGTGTTAGACCAAAACCCTGTAAAAGGTTTTATGTCATCCTGTTAATGTGCCCTACATTAACAGGACTGGTAACTAACAAAATACTTTTTTGTGTTTCTATAATAGTTAACCCACCAATATATGCAAGGTCTTTAATCAAAATAGTGTTTTCAATGCTAAAACAAACAAGGTCCCAGCATCCTTGACAGGGCAGTGTTATTTTGTTCTCTTTCAGCCAAATATAAATAAATAAAATTTTAATAAATAAAAAGGGTGCTATATAACACAGTTCTTATACACAAACCTCACCTTGTCCAGTCTAACAAGAGCATTTAAGCTACACTCGACATGGACAACTAGCAGACAAGATCAAATAACCTTGAAATGACATTAGGAAACACAGTTATGGTAACATATATGTTTTAAAAGACAAATTGTTAAATTCATGCTAACAATCAGCTGATATTTTTGTAAAAAAAAAAAAAAAAGATATATTAGTATAATATATTTAATTTAATCAATATCATTTTCATACTATGAACTTTTTTACAACTACACCCCCTAAAACTACACAGTTGAATGGAAATTTTATGCATTTTAAGTGTGCTTATTCTCTCCAGTATATTTGAGCTCTCTTCATTTCCTATGTCCACGAGACAGCCACATGATATTTTCAGGCCTGAAAAACCAGACCGTTCTCACTCCCAAGGCATAATATCTCAACGTCCTGCAGCGTTCCTGTGGTGACTTTCCGCATTCTTATGGTACGCGCCGGGTTATAGATGAAATCCTGCGGTAATAAACGTTCCAGGCATGTATTCCAGCCCTAAACCTGACCTTATCCCTAACCATAACCTTATTCCTGACCTTAACCAGCACTTTAATGACGTTAAATAGTGTTTTCCCAAGCGATTTGAAGAAAATTAACCAACATGTGTGGATTGAGTCCAAACGATTTTCATATTTCCTCATTTTTTTTCCAATCTTGTCATTTAGGAACGTGTTGGGTGCCCGAAAACGTAATATGTTGACGATTTGTTACCTAGTGTAAAATGTTACGCTTTGGGAGTGAGAGCATGTTGGAAAAACATATCCAGATACTGCAACCAAACCGGTTTTACGCTCATTCCAAGTGGCACAATCTAAAACCAAAATCTCGAGCATAAAGATCCATGACAGTCATTAAGTTCAGTTTCTTGTTACCTTATGGACCATGCGTGTGACCTTATTTAATAACAAATGCGTCACAAAAGAGATTAATGAATGAAGCTATTATATTTAAAGAGCAATAACTTGAAACAGATTGGATGAAGGAATGTGCAAGGACATGGTGGTGGTGATGAACTCTTGTTTAATCTAAAGATCAAACAAGAGAGAGCCGATCTTCCCCTGTGAACTTCATTATTGTACCAATACATGACTTAAAGTAACTAAAGTAACTATTTAAACCAGTTTTTGTTTGATTTCTTTTTCTCTATTTAGCCCCTAAAGTGCACACTTCAAATATGTAGGACAAAATGATTGATTCTTTTTGGGAATTTAAAAAAATGTATATGGTCTGAATTTTTGAAGACAGAATTGTTATCATGATCATGATCATCATCAGTTCTCATTGCCTGATGTGGGTGCAGCTGTATTTGACAGCTAGATAAGGTGCAAAGTGAAACTATGCAGTAAATCAGGCTTGTATATGCTTTGAGAAACCACATACACGTTCAGGGAAATGCTTTCCATATTGATCAAGGCTTTCCATCTACAGTTCAGTCATGTGTAGGCTATATTTATATTTTCATGTCATTTCAGTTGAGTGAATGAAATGCAAATGATTTCCTTTTGGTTTACCAAAACAAATTATTGAAGGAGTACCTTCATGTTGTGAAGTACACTGGTTCTAAATTGACTTGTGAATGTGAGTTAGTCTGTTTCTCTGTGTTAGTCGTCTTTTTACAGAGTGTGTGATCCATCACACACAATGCTATCTGGGAAATGCTCCAGATTCCCTTTGCAAGGCAAAGCAACAATATGTTGGATGAATGGATAACTATACATTTATTTCACAAAGCCAGCCAAAATCATATTGGGTTTGCAGTGTAAATTCAAAAATACTCTTTTCTGTCTTCTGTTCTGAGAACTAAAGGAGGGTTTGGGATCACCTGATCCACCTTGATCTAAGCTTTATCAAAAAAGAAAGTTTTGAATCTCATCTTAAAATTAGAAAGGGTGTCTGTCTCGCAAATCCAAACCAGGAGCTGGCTCCACAGGACAAAGGGCAGAGAGCTGAAGGTTCTGGGTCACATTCTAAAAGTGCTCATTACTCATGAGCTTCTTGATCATGACTGCTGTAATAAATTGTAACCAATTAATTCCTTCAGCTTTGTCCATTAATTTTCTAGAATAAAACAATAATATATGAGTCTTTGTGTTTTCTAATCCTACAGCACCTTACTATAATTAAGAGCAAACATGCTGAATGTGTTCTGAACCAGACTGGATTTTAGTAAAAGGGATCATAAGACATTTATTTCCTGTAGGTATGAAGCCAATCTTTGCTTAGCCTAAAATTACAACAACAACAATAATAATAATAATGATAATAATAATAATAATAATAATAATAATAATAATAATAATAATAATAACAAGCAAGCAGTTTCTTGAGTGATCTTGCAGAGTACAAAGCAGCACTTTAAAGGAGTGGTTGAGAATTTGGGTGTAGGGATCCATGCGTGCAAGAACAGGTTGTGTTGTGAAATGGAAAAATGCCTAACTGAATACTTAAAATAACCACATGCTGTATTAACAATGAGCCTTCGTGACTGTGCTAAAAAAAAAACCAGCTCGACACAGGTTCTTCAGGACATTTAAAGTTAGCACAATTATGACCTCAGATGAGTCTCAAAGAATGCTGTAGATGAAATGTTTCTCACAGGAGGATCAGTGGTTTCAACAGTGTAGGAGGCTGTGGTTGCCACAAGATGTGTAAAGGAAAAAGTTGTAACCACACAATCAAGTAAAAAGATTGTGAAATGCCTGCCAAACCAAGCAGGCAATTGTTGTATAGATAAGATTGGATTTTCAGTATCCTTTACCAGAGAAACACTTGCAGGCGGTGAGATTTTATTTAGAACAACCAGTGTTAAAATGTGATCAATCAATATAGAAGCACCATGATTGTTTATCTATTAAATGAAAATTAAGGTTGATGTGAATGAATTTTAGGGGGGAAAACAACATTTGAAACTGAATATTTGTCCTGATAATGGGTGATGATGGATAAACTGCTACCTGTAAAGTAAGCAGTCACTATTGAACATTAGGGCCACTCACATTAAAAAAGGCAAATGGCAGTAATTCCTAAATTACTAAGATTAAAAATTATGCCCACTGATATGTTTTTACATATGAAAGTTAAGACCACAGAGGAGTCTCGTAGATGTATTGAAGGAGGACATGCAGGGGGTTGGTGTGACAGAGTTATAGGGTGAAATGGAAGCAGATGATCTGCTTTAGAAACCCTTAAAGGAAGCAGTCAAAAGAAGAGTAAAAGTTAAGACTTTGTCCTGCGGTGCTTTACTTACAAGGGTTTTTTTTTTAAGATTTTAAAAATTTGTCAAGCAAAATGTATAAAGTTTATATGAGATATTGTTTAGAATGGCTATGTTTAGATTTTACATAAAATCCTTGAATGTGATACACAACCTACGCAAAAGAACACACCCACTTACACTGTACTACTGAGCGTTCAGACAAACCCATGGCGCAACACACCTTCCAAAATAGAAAGAGAAGAATCAGTGTAAAGAACAATAGCAATATCAACAGGGATTTGAGCGCACTGTACTCAAGCTTATATATGAACACACTGTCTCAAGGAATGAGGGGAAGAGTTGCTTTCAGATCACCACTAAAGTGTCTATCCTGACGTCAAGTTAGACCAAAGGCGCTTTATTTTTTATTGTTTTATTTTTATTCTCAACCACTTTCCAACCCCTTTTGATTTTGCCATGTCATTATAAAATGCATAAACACTAAAACAGTTCAGCTTGATGCATTGTCAAATAACTTTATTCTGCACTTACATAGCACCTTATAAATCTTAGCTTGGTTTTACTTGGTTTTCTCACTGACACATTCAACCTCTCACACTAGTAACAGCAGAAATGCCGTGCAGGTGCTTGCCTACTATCGGGACTGAGGTGGGAATTAGTGTCTTTCCCAGGGACACCAGAATCTGAAATTGCTACACATAGTCAGAATCTGGTATAAACAATATGAAAGTGTGGATCCGTCCTGCCTTGTATCAACAGCTCAAGCAGCCGCTGGTGTATTAGTGTGTTGAATATTTAATGCAAATGCAGTTTTAAGGCAATAGCTCATAAGAATATAAGAAGATAAATTTAAATATACTGCCTACCATTCAGGTTTATATATTGCTTCTTATTTCATATGGCTTAACTAGCTGCCATGCTTTGACTAAGAGAATCTTCCAGGTTAAGCTGAATTTATTATTTGATCAAAGGAAATATACCAAAATTGCATGAGAATAATTTAGAAAATGCAGACATGTAAATTAAAGTGTGATAAGTGAAATTTAAAAACACATGTTTGTAACTCAAACAGTTCACTGTAAATTATTTGAAGTTATCAGCTTACATTGAACAGGTTAATTGCCAGTTCTTTAATTACAGGTTAAGAACTGTCGTACTGTCACTTGGCTTCATTGGTATTCTGTTATGAAACCTTTTTTCACAAGAAGCAACTACGCCCAGTTTTGTTTACATAATTCCTTTGACAGTGACGCACAAAGGGACTGCTTAGCAAATAAAAATGTTTTAATAACTACTAGACATGATCCCCCGCAGAAAGTAATCTGCCATTTAACAACGGTTAATTTTTTTCTTACAACAAAACCATTTATCTTAGTTTATGCGTATTTGGTTTCTTGTTTTGTTGTTTTATTAAACCTTGTTAATTCTCAGCACACCAGCAGTTTATTCAGACTGCTGTTAGTTGATCAGTCTTGCCTGACCAACTAACAGATGCTTTTTTGCATTGTGTTGCTAACTTTTCTCCACGCGTATCATGTCAGTCTTTTCAAATCCTGCATCAGTTGTGATTATATTGATTAGATTTTTTTCAAAAAAGATGTACAAATGACCTTGTGAAATCATCACATGCATCACGGCACATGCATCTCTCAGGTCCTGTGTCAGGTTTTTGCTGGATTTTTTCCCCCTGTTCCTTAGGACACAAATTAAAGTATGTAAGATGTATAATTAGGAAGTCCCCCTCTATTTTCTAAATATTTTCTTAAGTGTTGCTGACTCACACCTTACTTGACAAGCCACATTGAGATTGACTTGACAAGCCAATCTCTAAAGGTTGATGAGATGACTCAGTGGGTTTGTAATGAGATCTTGAAACTCCATACCAGTGAAAAACCAAGTCAAACATGAACGATTGTCGCTTTTAAATCTGGCGAGTTGACGGGTCTGGGTTTGTCATATAGCTCTCTCATTTGTCAAGTGGAATTTGTTTTATTTATTTATTCACTATTTTTTCACTTCTTTGCAAGCAAATGCAGAAAAGAAATTTAGTGAAGTAAAAGTTTGCTGGAACAAAATAAAGGAAAACAAAATGAAACTGTATAATCACTTTTTGAACAAACGCAAAAATCTTGAGTCACCCCTCAAATTACTTGTTATTGTTGTTACTTGATTTTATCTTTGACATTTTTTCATAGATTTAACTAAACAGCATGGGAATAAATTATGTGTTTTTGTGACAGGCTACTAATAACAAAGTGCCAAAAGATACCATTTAATCCTGATTCTTTGCTAAGTTGTCTGCTTTGTGTAGAAACAACACTGGTTCATCGTTTGACTTATGAGCATTTTTAATGCCATCCATCCATCCATCTTCTTCCGCTTTATCCGGAGCCGGGTCGTGGCCTGGGAACACCTTGTGAACGCCAAGAGATATAATCTCTCCAGCGTGTCCTGGGTCTGCCCCGGGGTCTTCTCCTGGTGGGACATGCCCGGAACACCTCACCCAGGAGGCATCCTTGTCAGGTGCCCGAACCACCTCAGCTGGCTCCTTTTGATGTGGAGGAGCAGCGGCTCTACTCTGAGCCCCTCCCGGATAACTGAACTCCTCACCCTATCTCTAAGGGAGAGGTCAGCCATCCTTCGGAGGAAGCTAATTTCCACTGCTTGTATCCGCGATCTCGTTCTTTCGGTCACTACCCACAGCTCGTGACCATAGGTAAGGGTAGAGACGTAGATCGACCGGTAAATTGAGAGCGTCCCTTTTACGCTCAGCTCTGTCTTCATCACGATGGTCTGATGCAGTGTCCGCATCACTGCAGCTGCAGCACCAATCCATCTGTCGATCTCCAGGTCCCTTCTCCCATCACTCGTGAACAAGACCCCGAGATACTTCATCTCCTCCACTTGCGGCGGGAACTCGTCCTCGACCCAGAGTGGGCACTCCACCCTTTTCCGGCTGAGAACCTCAGCCTCAGCTGGCCTCAGATTTGGAGGTGACGATTCTTATTCCCACCGCTTCACACTCAGCTGCGACCCATTCCAGTGCGAGCTGGAGGCCATCACCCAATGAAGCCAACAGAACCACATCATCCGCGAAAAGCAGAGATGAGATTCTGAGGCCACTTAAGTGAAAGCCCTCCGTCACCGGGTCTGTCCAGCGTTCTCCCCCGCCACCTGATCCAACTCACCACCAGGTGGTGATCAGTTGACAGCTCAGCCCCTCTCCTTACCGGAGTGTCCAGGACATATGGCCGCATCATTCCTCTGAGAATGAGTGAAAAAGCAACCAATGTTCAAAGAAAAACTTTGAAAGATCTTCATGAAGTCTACTGCTCATTACCATTTAAAAGTAAAGTACTACAAAGTCTGGCTTCTTGTAATAAAAACAGAAAGAAATGAAGGTGGCTCAAAGTGCTTCTCCAGCACTGTAAAATAAATAATTCATGAGTATTTGCCATTTACTTTGGATAATCTTAACAATCTTACTCTTGTCCTCTGTTGCATTCCCTTGAATAGTACAGACCTCTGGGAATTCCGCCTACATTTGTGCAACCCTGTGGACAGCTTTTTGTCTTTCTTTCAAGTCACCACAAACATCCAGGCACAAGATTACAGGGTACTCATTTCTGAAGCGCAACTCAACAGCATTCTTTGAGAGCCCTTTGCAATTAAAATGCTTTGGGGGGGGGGGAAACTATTGAGAAACCACTTGTGAAGTCTGAGAAACCTTGTTGTACATCTAAGTACTGAATACCTAAATATATTTCTAAAGGTGCTACTGGCATGAAATTCTGTGGTCGGCAGCAACTCATCCCATCAAACAGGAAAGAAATCAGACCAGTAGATGTTCATATATTAAGTTTTGTGTAATAGTGAGAACTGACCCAGAGAAAAAGTATTAAACATGCTTACTGAAATGTATTTACTACTTTGTACAAAACACTTTGTTGGTGATGACAGCTTTAAGACTTTTGCACACAACTATATATAATTATCAGTTACTTACCTCAAGATGATACTGTTTTCATGACATGGATTTACCCCATCACACCTACATTTACCTACACATTACACCTATTAGAAGTAATGTTAGTCTGATAAAGGCAAAACCATTAGGCTGATGATTTTTTTATATGCATCTATGTCTTAACATAACTTAAATCACTCTTTTCAAAGAAATAAATGGCAAAGCAGCAGCTTTTTTCATTAGACTACTACACAGATTGTTCCTCAGATCCAAAAAACAAACAATAAAGCACTTTAAATAAAAAGACAAAAACAAAAAAACAACACCACCATTGCTAGTGCAATGTGCAATGTGTGCAATGCATATTTTAATCTCATATTCCAAAATGTGGCAGCATTTCACTATGGTAATGACTGCTTCACATGTGAAGAATGAAAATTATTTGTGCTATGTATTATGATGACCTTTAACAGATGAAGGCTCAAAACTGGCTTGAGTATAATTTGAAGACGCACGTAAGCTGCACTCTTGTTCGTTAAGTTGTTTGTATGTGTCTTTTCTTTTGGTTTAGCAGAATTGTTGTTATGCAGGTTTAAAAGTATGCAGCAAGCCTAATCTCCCCTGAAGCGACAGGATCACTAATCCTGTTTGACTATCAGATGATATGTGGGGAAGTGCAAAGCAGAAAACAGCACAGACATTGACGCAGCACTTCAAATAAAAGTTGTGCATACTGAGAACAAATGAGGCTTAATTATTCATTAGTTAATTAATGTCTGATGTAAAATTCAGCCAAATTATATCATGAAAGGTTTCAGTGGTTTAAGATACTTAGGAATGATCTGCTGATAAGTCAGACAAACAGAATCTCAAAATTACGGTATAATCTGCTCCACTGTCTGTGAAGAGAAATAGGATATTTAAACTGATTCAGATATTATACAACTGGCAGGCTTTGTGTAGAAACTATGAAGTAGAAAATGGATCACTAAGCACAATACTGTGTTGAGATGAGCTTACAACACGTGATCCCAGCTCTATACATAAATGATTGATCGAAAGAATCCCATATAACTTTGTGCGTCTGGAGCCGCCCTTTATTTCTTCATAGAGCCAGACTTTGTAGCAATTTTTTTATTTAATAGTCTTGAGAAAGAAAGTGAAAGTCTTTCAGAGTTTTTTGTTGAACACTGACAGACACTTGATGCTGACTTTTGAGTCATTGGAGCATTAAAAAAAATGGCTCCTACACATACCAGACATCTTAGCAAAAAAGACTTGTACTTGCAGTGCAAAAACAGCTCATTTGTCACCATTTCTTTATCTGAATCTATGACAAAGCCCAAGGATACAAATAAATAGAAAAAATAAAAAATATGGGGGTGACTCAAGACTTTTTTACTGTATGACAGGATAAAATGAGCTATATGACAAAAGAGACTGTTGGGATTAAATTATTTGAAGTGCCTCAATTCTATGCTTTACATTAACTAAAATGCCATATAACCATATAGTGTACTGTAGTATTAAGTGGACACGGCCCTGAAAAATAAGGACATTAGACTACGTGTCCTCGGGGGGTAGAATGCTGTAGACTTTCGCTCACGCTTGCCTGGGAGAAAGTAGATAACAGGGGACCATCTTCTAGTGGAAAGTTACTGAAAACACCGTTGTTTAGACTAGAGAGGGACCAGCAGATTGACTGTTTGATTGTAATTGATTGTTTATTCCGAGAAGAAAAACAGGAATGGGATATAACACTGTTTTATATCCCATTCCTGCTATAAAACATTCTCTAACACTGAGAGAGAGAAAGAATGTGGATGTTTAGGTTTCATGACTTTGGAGAAATGGTCAGACACTTCGAGATTTGCCGGATACCCTCCCGTGCACATGTCCCGTCCGGAAGTTTGTAATACTCAAAGTGTCTATTGAATAAAGAGATTGTTGATTGAGCATTAAACACCAAGTGTTGTTTTTCCTTCAGCCCAAAGATCAAAGAATTGGGACATTCAACAAGACCAAGCAAACTGAAAGACTTCCAAGCGATGCTTGTTATTGTTTGGCTACCAGTATGGTGTTTCAACACCTCAGTACAAACCTGTTGAGCCATCTCATCAACTTTAAGAAATCTAACAAATGGGGGTTGTCACATAAGGTGTGAGTCAGTAACACTTTGGAAAACATGAAGATAATAGAATTGGACTGAATAACTTTACATCTCATCTGCTTTTCATTCTGGGTAAGTTTCCTTTTATAGTACAATAATAGACAGCAGTCGTTGTTGTTTTTCCTTGTATGATGTCCAAGAAAAAGGCCTTGCTTGCTTTTTTTGTACATTTTGACAACATTTAAATTTAGTAAAGAAAGCAAAAAGGCAACAGATGAATACTGAGGGTACAGACTTTAGTCAGATTCAGGAGAATAGCATTTTAAGAACATGCTCAAAGCTAAAATGTGATTGACTCATCAAATGCAAATGCCCATCATGCAAGAACTATTAAAAAAACAGCAGCTTTAAGTCTCGGTTCCAAAAGGTTAACTGACTTTTTGTATAGTAACTTTTTTTGTTACTATTAAAATGGCTGTGCTTTTATTTTTGTTAAAAAATTACAATAATAAAGTAAACTGCTATTGAAATTGTATACAAGATCCTAACAACTGCAATAGCCGTCTTGTTTATCGGCACTTGAGAGACAAGTAAAACCGGCAACACCGAAAAGAAAACGCATAAACTAATTCCCAGCACTCACTGTGACTGTTGCTGTTGTTCTATTTTGAAACATACTGACTCATTGACTTTTTGTTAGTCGATGTTAATCTCATTTTGTTCATCATTTAAAAATGCAAAAATCATAACTTACTGTTATTGACAAATAGTAGCAAACTTTTTGTTTCCTTAAACAGAAAACAAAGAAACATCACAGTGCATGTGTGTGTGTTTCAAAGTAACGCACAGTGATTTTCTTGTACAAGTTACAGATAGATAGATGCACAGATAGACAGACAGGCTGGAGACAGAAAAAAGGGAGTGTCTATAAATAAAACCTGTTGGCATGACATAGCAAGAGAGGCGCCTGTGATGTGTACAGTGGAAGAAACAGCTTCTTCAGCAGGGAAAATAAAGGCAACAAGATTTAAAGGGAACACATAGGGAGGTGGACTGTTTGAAGGAAAGAAAGAAATGGTAAATGGCCTGTATTTGTATAGCGCTTTACTAGTCCCTAAGGACCCCAAAGCGCTTTACACATCCAGTCATCCACCCATTCACACACTGGTGATGGCGACATTGTAGCCACAGCCACCCTCGGGCGCACTGACAGATACATTTTCTTTTATTGTGAGATGGCTTTTTAAATACCCATTTTCTGTATTTTTGGATAGTCTGCATTTAAAACAACTCAAGGGAGACATGATAAGAATAACAACATTCAATCGTATTAAAAAAATACAAATATAAAACTAACCCCCTTATAGCGACAAAGTGGCTACTGAGTCTTTTTTTTTTTAAAACAAACAAAAACAAAACAGGATTTGACATGTTCATTTCAGCTGTAAAGTTGGCCATTTTTTATCATGTGAGTCCATGGTGCCTGATTAACTACCTTGCAAGAATGAAATCACCATTGGAGATTTTAAACGCGCACTCAATCGACCAGAAGGTGAACCACATACTCAGGGGTGCTTTCTATTTAACATTCACTACTAACAACTCACCAGTAAGCCTGCCCAATGTGGAGGGCCACGGGTGGCAAATTAATTAAATAAATATATAATTAAATAATCCATCAAATGTGCCATTATTAAGATACATACATGTCTATTCATTTCATTTAAAACATCAGTGTACTTATTTGAAATTGTATTTATTTGATAGCACATTTTTGGGGTAGCTGTAGCTCATGTGGTAGAGCAGGTCACCTACTAACTGGAAGGTTGGTGGTTTAAATCCCTGTCTGCTCCAGTCTCCAGTCATCTGGAGTGTGAATGTTAGGTAGAAAGAACTTAAGAAAAAAAGTGCTTGTAATGAATGAGACAAGGTGTGTAAAGCTCTTTGAGTGCTCAGATAGAGTAGAAATACACTATATCAGAACCAATCCATTTAATGATATATTACATTAATTCATTTTAGCACTGGAGGCCCTGCGTAATTATAGGCCTACATTTGTACATAATAATTACAGGTTGTCAAAGCGTAGACCAAGTCTTGTTTTCTGCATACCACACAATGTGATTTTAATTATGGGCCAACTTCTCGCCTACTTAATTTTATTAATAATCAAATCGAACTTTTCAAGTGCCTTTCACTTGTTTAAACAGTTAAGCATGTTTCAAAGTTTTACAAAGCACATTCGAGGACTGAAACAGTGTCAGTTTGGGGGGGGGGGGGGGTTTACGCATTCAATGCGTAAAAAATATAGCGCAGTCGGGTTAGATCGGCGGTAATAACAGTAAGCTTAAGACGCTTTATATTGTAAGGTAAGGACCCTACAATAACACTACTAATTTTAAAGGCATCAGTGGGTTTGGAGGACATTTTTCTAACGCGTAATTGACCAAAAATGTTCGAAAAGTAAAAAAAATAAAGCTGGACGATCACAGGGCAGCTTTTGAGACTAGTTAGTCCCAAAAGTCCATGTTTAACGAGGCAGCACTTTGTCAGCCACCAGGTACGCCAGAGGGGGGGGCGGTATATATGAAAAGAAAAAAAAGAAGGCTTGGACACTGCTAGCATAATGGACAGGTTTTTGACGGGGCTTCCACACAAACGCAAAGCAGGAGATGAAGCATCGCCAAATGTGTTTCCAAACCAACTTCCTTCCAAGCCAAAGACTAGAAAATATGGTGAAGCATATCTTCCCCTTGGCTTCACCTGCACAAGTGCCAAGGTAGGTCTCCCCTGCAGAATTGGTTTTCCCCTGCATCGGGAGCACGCGCTGGGCTGTCCAAATCACGGACAAACAGTATCCCACATTCTTGATTTTTAGTTCACAAACACTTCTTGTATAACTACTCCTGACATTTTGGAGATGTTAGCTCTTTATACAGTAAAGTTACAGCAGGATACAAATAATATCAGGCTGATCCTGCCACAATTTGTTCCCCCTGTCCAAATCACGGACAAACAGTATCCCACAATTGTTTATGTTTTTGAACCTATTTTGCACAGAGAGGCATTTAAAAAAAATGTATTGATAGCAATTTTGAATATTATTACACAGGGAAAAAAAACAAACGCGATCATTTTTCTTGTAAAACAAAGGGGGGCCTAGAAAAAAAAAAATAGGTACGCGCTATTAAACGAGGCTATTTTTAATTTGTGCTGACCGGCGGAACCGGAAGAGAAAAACGCGGGGATTAGTGTGTTTACAACTCATAGCATCCTGGGTGCACTCGGCATCAACCTGCCATCAGACACATGCAATTTGCATTTGCAAGCTGGTGTGCTTAGCCTATCGTATAACAGCTTCTCTTTTTGATTTCTTTCCTGGGTTGTTGTTTAGGTGGTGGCGGAGGACTCTTGTTGTTCTGGAACCGTCGCAGCGTCGGGCCACCCACCATCTGTAGAAGTGGGACAAGGGAACAGATGGCGTATCCAAGCCGGGCTGCAGGGTTGCTGACGCTGAGCGTTCGTGCAGAACTGGAGATCAGTATCAATCATTAAAATAAAGCACTGCCGCCGTATACAGCACAGTGCGTTTTTCAGGGTTACCAATGCCAATGTGGTTGCGATAGAAGCGAGGGTGGGGGGACTGGAAGCATCGTATGTCGACCAAATTGAGGCGCAACGATTTGACCGCTGGCATCAACTTAATCCCTTCTGACGCGTCTCTGTCTCGGTGAACAATGGTTGACAATCGCTACGCCACAGCTCTGGTCATCGCCTGCGTGTTGAGCATCATAGCCACTGTGTATCTGTCGGTGGCAATCGGAACGCAGCACTGGTACCAGTACAGCAGCCCTACGGTGCGCGGAGAGGCCAACATTTCCGAGTTGCGCTCGCTGTACGAGGAGTTCATAGACGGAGAATTCGATGAGAAAACCTACAGCGACACGCTGTTCCGTCTTAACGGGACTGTGGGCCTCTGGTGGCGGTGTGTGCTTGTTCCTGCCAACGCTCACTGGTACAAAGAGCCAGGTATGTATATGTGCTGACGTCAGTAGCACAGTGTCCTTGTAGCTTTACGTGTAGTTGGATCATTCACGTCTCAGATGGTTTAAACTATACAGAGATGGCTTTTGCTGCTCTCTAATTGAGCATCTCGTCTCAGGCAGGTGTGACATATTCCCAGGCCTCTCCTCTGTTTTCATCACATCTCTATGCAGAGCATTTTATTTTGTTTCCCACTACACAGACTTAGACAGGAAATCAATTCCAACCCTGTTCCTCCACTTATTCATTATAGGGTCACTGGGGGAGAGGGCTTGACCCTTTGCCAGCTGTCACAGGGCAAGAGGCTGTGTGCATCCCAGACAGGTCTGCCTGTCCCCTGCAGGGCTGACACATACAAAAATTATTCATAGCTACAGCCAATTTAAAATCACCAGTTAACCCAACCCCACTAACTGCATGTTTTGGACTGTGGGAGGGAGCTGGCCTATTGGGAGAGAACCCACCTAAGTACGGGGAGAACGTGCAAACTCCAAACAGAGTGGATTTTCGCTTTCTGGTGCTAACGACCACACCAACATGCCATCAATTTTAACCACTGTTGCCAATTAGTTTGATCACTCAGTTTTTTTGATCACCAATTTATACCTGGGCCTTACGATCACTTTCATTTGTAGGTGACAAGCCAACCGTAAACTAGGTATTTCCTGTCGTGCTTAACGCTATGTTTCTTTTCATAATGTGAGAAAGTTTTCTCAGGGCTTTCACATTTCCTTTACAATTTGTGTGCATTTGTACAACCAGTTTCTCCACAGGTAGTACGAAACTCAATGTTTGAAATGAAAATTTAATTCGAATGCACAGTAAATGGAGTATAAACGGGAGGCTGATCTCTTGTAGGTACCAAGATGGTGCTGGAGTGTCGAAGCTTCACTCTACCTCAACAGTTTACTCCAAAGTACAAAGAACCAGGGAACCACAACAGTGGGGAGGACATGGTGCGCACATGTAAGCTCAGCCACAAGTTTATGCTTTTTAAAATATGCAAAAACCACACTTAGCTGTGAGAATATTCTATATTAGATTCAGCCTCTTGTCTAAGTAGTGCATTACTTACATCTGATGTTGAGTACTACATTAATCCCAGTCAGGGCAGAATCTTATCTCGCACATCCCTCTGTGTGTGCAGATCTGTGGAGGTGCCAGTTTCTGCTGCCGTTGGTGTCTCTGGGTCTAGTGGTGTTGGCAGGTCTGACTGGATTCTGTGCCTGTCTGTGCCGAAGCCTCACACCAACTCTTGGAATAGGAGTGCTTCACATGCTGGCTGGTAGGAGCAATGTTGAAATCCATACATGTTGTCAGACTGCGCAATTAAACATTTTAGTAAGGGTTCAGGGATGTAAACTTTTACATCTGAAAGTAACTCTACAAACTTCTTTAAATATAGTTCTCTCCATGGTTTGTTATTGCTTTTGTAAGGCATGAAAATCACAATGACATAATCTAGTCAGTGTTCATTTTTTTATGCACAGTCTGTGGTTATAGTGCATGTTGAGTCAATCTCACATTGTCATGACTGGGAACCAAGCAGATCTGTTGGCAAAGTGGACCTATCATGCACATTTTCAGCTTTTATTCTTGGTCACTAAGGCTACGTCCACACGTACCCAGGTGTTTTTGAAAACGCAGATTTTTCTATGTGTTTGCACCTTTCGTCCACACGTAAACGGCGTTTTTGGTCACTGAAAACGGAGATTTTTAAAAACTCCGGCCAGGGTGGATAATTTTGAAAACTCGAGAGAGAAACGAGAAAAACGGAGAAAACGCAGAAAGCGCAGCGTCAAAGGTGTGCGCATTTTTTGACGTCACACTGTGCGCCACTTTATTGTTTCGGTGAAATGAATTTCTACAATACTGTTACTGTTAATTGTACTCTCTGCAGTGTTTAAATGCTTACATATACACACACAGTTACTGTCCCTCCACACATACTACTCGGTTCTGCTTCTATGCCCCAGCTTTGTTTACTTTTTCCCACCAAGGCTTCTAGACTTCTGATTGACTTCAAATAGACTTCAAATTTCTGCACGGTTAGGAATATATCGCCACCTGTTGCTTTGGCATGTTCCTAGCAGCGTTTTCCTTCATTTCTGTCTTTACGTGTGGACGGGATTATTTTTTAAAACGAAAACGGAAAATCTCCGTTTTCAAAAATACCCGTGTACGTGTGGACGTAGCCTAACAGAAACTTGATGAAACATTCAAAATAATCCTTATTTTTCAGTTCAACCACTGTCTGAAACACACTGTTTGCATTAAATTTAACAAGCAGAGTGTTTCAAGCAGTCTGGAGCTCAAGCTTTTAGCTCACAGCGAATACTTTTCCATACGAGAAGAAGGTTTCCATTAATATTATTTCCTAATAGTCAAGCTTTTTCCACATTAACCAATCTAATGTGAAACAAGCAGTGATGCTGCAAAATAATAAATATGCTATCTGGACGCTTAGCATTTGACTTATTACGAAGTGAATATCAAATTATAAGCACAAAAATTTCTACCCAAACGTAAATTTGAAATCTGATAAGTGATTAAACCCTAACTAAGTGTGTCTGTATGCCATGCAGGTCTCTGCACCTTAGCCACAGTGTGCTGCTACCTGGCGGGGATGGACCTGCTCCACAGGGTGTCGATGCTACCCGACAAGGTGGACGGCTCTCTCGGCTGGTCGCTGTACCTGGTCCTCATTTCTTCACCTCTCCACATGATGGCTGCCGCCCTGCTAGTGTGGGCGGCACGCAGCCATAGTCAGAACTACTACCGCATGACTGCCTACCGGGTGGCATAAACTGATATTTAGCTCTGGATCTTAAGCCCTGTTTAGAGTCTGACACCAAGATTCATTTTCTTAATGCGTTGTGGGGGTTTTTTCCTCTACGTGTTTTTGTCTCTCAAGGATTAAGAATTTTTGCATGTACTGTACAATAATGACCCTTCTTGCTGCGTTAACAGATTTGATTTTTATCTCCTGGGGGATGGAAATGGTTTGCAAATCAGATTTACCAGAACAATATGTAGTATATGTGTGCTTCAGACTAACTTAAAACGAAGTAGAGAAGCATTAGCAGTGCCCTACTTTCATACAACATAAATTTAATCAAAATCTCCAAAGTGCAGGTCAGTCACATCGGAAAAGTAGATACATTGCGATTTAAGTTCAAGTTCTTAAATGACAGTTTACACAGGTTTCATGTGTACTGACTCCAGTTTTCCTTCCTTCTCTTTCCATCTTATCAGATTACGGAGATTTTGTGATATTGCTGGTCTTCCTGTTCGTCATAAGGGCACATGCGTACTGCACATTTTTAAACATCTTTGATCTGTTGAAAATTGAACAGGATTTAATTTTATCTTTTAAAAACATCCCAGTTGTTGTCATAGTTTTCTTCAGTCCAAAATAAAGCTTCCATTGTAAAAATATAATCAAGTCAACTGACGTATAATGGAAAATATTTTAAGTTGCGCAATTTTTGTTGATTTTGTTGATGACGTATTTCGCAAAGGAAGTCAAATTTGTAGGTTTTTTTAATTTAACAAAAAAAGCTGAACACTGACTGCTGTTCCTTGGTATGTGTGATTTTTATCATTTAAATGGCGCTGACAGAAGGCACTTTAGTGATAAGTAAGCACACTTAGTAGTAAAAGAAGTACTAGAGTCTGGGGGAAAGTGTGTATTTACTGACCTCTGCTGGTGAAATCTTCTAGGCTGCCACACACGTGATTGCAGCTGAATGTGATGACGTTCCTGTTCGTTGCACTTGAAGAATGTGGCCACAGGTTTGTTGTATTTACAATGTTCCCATGACTAGAATTTAATTTACAATTCTGTTTCAAATCTTCTGTTGTTGTTGTTTTTTTTACTTAAGTTAATTTATTTATTTATTGTTTATGGTAGTTATGTTCAGACTGTGTGTATAATTTGTTTACTACACGATGTATGTATTGCATTGCTTTGTTTGCTTTTTGATCACATTTATCATGTTGTGACTGATTTTTGTAGAAAAAAGTGAAAACCACAGTAGTGCTCATTTACTAATTTTTTTTTTAGTCGAGCACATACATTCACAAAAGTAATTTTCTTAGTTCATATTTGGGTGTTTTTTGTTGTTTATTTGATCGATGTATGTCCCTCAGCTGACGGATTAATGTGCTGAAAAACAAACAAACTGTTTTAGTCTCATTTCCCTGGTTGGCACTATGAATGTACTTTAAAGGCCATATTATGATAAGCTACAGCATTTCTTTGCACCTAAATTAATTTCAAACATATTCTGACCATTGCTGTAGTAATCAGTAGTGAATTTCTATATTTTTAAAATGTAAATATTAAAATAATCACATACATTTGGAGAGAAAAAATACCACTATTACCCACAAATTCATGATATCTGTTTGTGAAATATCACTGCTGATAGAGATTTAAGAGCTTCATGAATATCTGTGAAATGATGCACTGTTCGTCTCATTATGAAACACATTGTATTTTACACATTCACCCTTTAAATACTAGAAACTCAATCCCTGAATGCACACTACCATGTGTTGTTTGTGAAAGAGTGCTTAATCCCCCTGTTGTGAGCTGCAGCAGTTAATAACTGTATTTAGATATCGTGTGAGTGTGAACAAGCATAACACATGTCACCATTTCAATAAAAAGTTTTGTAAAAACTGAATTCAGTCATCAATCTCGTGTGGTTAACATCTTTTGATGCAAATTCCTGCTCATCAGCTTGTTGCTCCTGCTCCGCCTGCACTCGGATTGCAGGAATCATCACCGTAGCCCAACTGTCGCAGAGTGAGTCACTGAGTACATCCTGGACGCAGTGCCAGCCTCTTGCACGGCTTCCTTTTTTCTTTTACATTTGACTTGACTTATATTGACTTTGCTTGTACAGCCAGTTTCTCCTCAGGAAATAGAAAGTACACCAAGATTTAAAAAAAAAAAAACAACAGCAACTTTTGAAATGAATGTAATTCACATGTACAGTAAATGGAGTTTAATGTGCTTAAACACTGAAATAACTGATCTCTTGTAGGTGCCAAGATGGTACTGGAGTGTTGAAGTTTCACTGTATGCGCAGACCTATGGAGGTGCCAGTTTCTGGGCAGGTCTGACTGGATTCTGACTAAGAATAGCAGTTGTTCATCTGCTTTTTGGTAAGCACAATATTCAAATGTCAACAGACTATATTAGTAAACAGTTTACTAACGCTTCAGGAATGTGACTGTGAGCAACATTCGATGTGTGCACTGTGGTCACGCCAGCATCGAATCTATCCAAGTTACATGGTTTATTAAAATAATCAAATTACAGCATTTACATTTATGTTAGACTACTTTTAATTAACTTCTTTAGCCCACTTACAATGAAAATTTAAAAAAAATATTGTTGTGTAGTATGTTAACACTACTGGAAGTAAAAAATAACTTGAACTCCAATTTTGAAAACACAACTTTCTTTCTTTTTCTATATATATATATATAAAGCTCTGACTTGTATTATGAGAATGAGTCTGTGGTCTGGGAGAGAGTCCTGTAACTTGTGTCTGCAAAATACAGTATATAATGACCAATGTTGGGCAATTAATTATATAGTTACTTCTTCAAAAAAGTAACTGAGTTGTGCTAACAACAAAGTTTTTTTGCAGCTGTTTACCTAAAAATGCAGCCAATGTGTTTTTTTAAATAAACATTTCAAAATATTTACAGAACAATCAGCTGTTCTGCATCAAATTTGATGCCACACAAATTATTTGTGCCACTCCAAAAAATAATTTCTGTCCACTATGAGATAAAGGAGAACAACAGCCTGATACCTGCAGGCCTGACAACAGGAGATGTATCATTCCTGTAACACCTGTAACATTTAGCAGTCGCCTCATTGTTCTGACAAACTCAACAAAACTATTGACTACACTGCACACTAACTACACAAGATTTGTGCTAAACGTCGCAAGTCGCATGTCGCATGTCTCTCACATCTCTAAACACTCCTAAACTTCCCCCCTTCCTAAACATCTAAATGCCATGTTTAGGAAACCAAAATAATTTTTTGATTTTGGTTTGGTTTTACGTGGCCTATCAACACAATTTAAAAACTGGTATAAAGTCCACACTTTTTCCGTCAATTGTTCCGTCTGTCCTGCTCACATCTCCAATGGTTGTTCACGTTGTCATTAATGTGGCTTTACTCCACATCAGCCATGCTGCTTTGCTAGCTAAAACACCGGTGTCGGCACATAGGCCTAGCCTATCAACGACGTTGATTAGCTGCGAATGTGAATCGCATTATTGGCTGGACTATGGGATAAGGTGGCATCATTCTAATCCCATACGGGAGCAGCCAGTCACTGACTAACACTGCAAAACAGAATTGTTAACATATTTATTTTAATTTCAATTCAGGTTAGATTTCATTTCTGTGCGCAGAGACCGTGCCGGCAGTGCGCAATTGCGCACGCGCGCAGCTTAGAGGGAACATTGATCTAAAAGTAGGTTATTTATGTAAATGTAATTTCAGTTTGACAAATACTTTCAAAGTAATTATAACATTGCAAATTATAATTATATTTTGCTTTATACCCAGCCTATTTTATGTCACAGTGAATTATAGATTTGCCATGCTAACTGTGGCAGCTAACAATATCAATAGTCAAATGTCCATAGCTCCACAGAGTATGGTTCAGTCTGTTGATTTGTTTTACTTTTTAAAACAAAATGTCAAAAGGTCTGAAAACTATAACGATAGCATGGTCACAGTGTCCATCTTTTATATACAGTTTGTGGTTGTACAGCATGTCAGGATAGATGGGAACAGAGCAGAGCCATTTTGAAAGTGGACCTATCGTACACATTTCAGCTTGTAGTAGTCATCTGTAAAAGAATATCTTGGCATGATTCACAGTTGAAACTAATCCTTCTTTAGTTCATCCACTTTCAGCGTAACATACTGGGCACACCCCGAGTATAACAAAAACACACATGCTTTTTGTCAGCTGGGCCAGTTGTTTCATAATGGGTCTTTTAACGTAGCTTCTTTGGAACAGACTGAAAGAATTTGGCCTCGGGAAGAACAAAGGCAGTGACACTGATTACTGTCTTTGCAGTATGTTCCCATGACGTCAGGGGAACATACTTTGCATACATTTGCGTAATTGTTTCACTCAAGTTATATTTACTCATTTAGAATTTATGCTAGTTTTTAGGTTCAGATTGTGGTATAATTTGTTTACCCAGTGTACTTTTTTTTTTTTGATCATATTTATCATGTTGTCACGGATTTTGTAGAAAAGGGGGAAAATACAATAGTGCTCATTCACTAATTTGTTTTGCTGACCACTTACATTCAAAAAGTAATTTTCTTGTGAATTGGTTTTTAATCTGGTGTTTATGTTGTTTATTTGATCTATATATGTTCCTCAGTTGACTTATTAATTTCAGGGAACCTGAAACAGTACACAGTGACTGTACTTTAAAGGTCATATTATTACAAGCTTCTTTGCACTTCATTTTGAACATATCCTGATCATCGCTGTAGTAATCAGTAGTGAATTTCTATTTTTTTAATTTAAATATTTAAAATAATTAAATTGCTTATGAATTCATGCCATCTGTTTTTACACATTCAATTCTTACTAGAAACTTAATTCCTGAATGCACAGTGGCATGTCTGTGAAAGATCACGCATGCCGTCATTTCAATGAAAGCTTTTGTAAAAATTTAATTCAGCCATCACTCTCGTGTTGGGAACGTCTTCACTCCTCTTCTTCTGATGCAAATCCCTGCTCATTAGCTTGTTGCTCCTGCTCTGTCTGCACCCGGATTGCAGGAATCGTGATGCGCCTCTTTCTTGCCAGGGAGAGAGCGATGCCCTTCTCGTAGTAAGCGCATTCGTTGATGAAGAAAGGATAGAGAGGTTCAGTGCCTTTATACCTCACTGTTTCTCCTGAGAACGTCTGGAACAGCGGGTCTTCAGGGTGGAGCAGGCAGAAGTCTCGGTCCTGTGAGGACAAGCAGATGGGTTAGGTGCTGAGCAGCACCTGTTGGATTTAACAGGATTAACCATAAATACATAAAAGTGCCATAACAAAGCTCCAGTGGCTTAAAGTGCAATATCATTAAGTGATACTAGGTGCTTATTTTAAATGCAAATAAAAAATTATATGTCATATGTCAGGAGCTAAATTTAAGAAGTGCAGAACAGTTTAAAAATACAATATACCAGACTGATAATTATGCAACCATCCCATTCTCAGTAAACATCTCTACCAAAGCCTCCTCAGGTTGGTTGTGTTGACAGATTTAATGAAACTCCCAGACATTTCCAGCACATTTTTATTTTTACTTCAGCTTTTTTAATACGCGCAGTCAGCTTTTTTTCTTATTTCAGTTTTCACTAAAGTTTCTTCAGTTGACTAAAGCTTAAAGCAGTTTAATCTATGTCGTCCACATTACACATTTCCCTTAAAAACCACAGAATGAAGTATAATGGATAAAGACATTTATTTATTGCGTTTATTTATTTTACTATTGAGGTTGGCATTGACCCAGTCAGCCTGCCTTTTAGCCACATGAATTAACTTAAAGGTGTTAATTTTTAATCCGGTCACTTTTGGCCATCTTTTTCCGTTTGGATTCCAAATAGGTGAAACAAAGATTTCAACTTAACACAAACCCTTGACAGGTATCATCTCTGGGACAAAGCTCCTTTCATAAAAGAGGCCTCACCTTGTGTTGTAATTGTTTAAGTAAAAGAAAACGCGCACTGACTGAATGAATCACTTCTGGACAGCAGGTGTGGCGACAGGCTAAATATAAAACTTGATTCATTCTTGCACAAACAGCTTTTGAGTTCAGACTGTGATTATTTTTCTTGGGACAAAGGGCCTTTCTTCTTCTTCTTTGTTTGCGTTTTGTAAATGTGTCGTACTTTATTGTTATAAAGTTTATGTTTCTAATGTTTTGTGCGCCTCTTCATACTTTACAGCCTCCGTGGTTATGTCTAACTTACATAATTGCTTGGCAGTAATTCAGTGTTTTGTTCTGAGGAGTTTTTTGCTTTTAAGTGAAGGTATCTCAGGCCGTACCTGGAGACAAGGATGAATGGCTGCTGTGATATTGCGGGTTTCGCTGTCTCTCGGGTAGTCGATGTGTTTAACCATGGTGAAAACGTCCACAAATCCTCCCTCAAACACATTACCTGGTAATAAACAGAGAAGGTGGTTGAAACCAACTGAGAGCCTCAAAGATGCATTGTTTCCGCTCAGCTCGTAATATGTCTATAAAAATGTACCTGAGTTAAAGAGGCGGACCCAGTCGAGCATGTGCTGGACACCCACTTTCATTGCTGTATAGATGTTTGACCTCACCACGCCGTGGGGCTGAGGGCCGATCTCCATGGCTGCAGATCAAGGATTTAAATTGAGAGTTATCACGCACTAATACCACTTTTGACTAGACTAGATTTATAAAAGCTGTAAAAACTTACCAAAGCCATGTTTTCCCAATGAATCAAGGGAATAGGACTCTTTGTTGGACACATCAAAATGTAGGAATCTCATTGGTGTATCTGGCATCTCCCTCTAAAAAAAACCCTCAAATTTTAGCTCACAAACATGCAGGGCGCAAAGATTTCACTAAACTAAGAAGCTGGTTTACTCACTTGCAGGTGTCTAAATATGTGCAGGCAGATCCAGTCACAGTCAGAGTATCCGATGAAGCACAGGCCCATGTTGGCAGTGGTGTTGTGGAGGTCGCAGACCAGATCCACTGCCTCCGGACTGCCCTTGGGTCCTAGCAGGGCGTTCAGCTCTCGGGACCTGATGATCTCATAGGGGGCCATGTCTGAGAGGGGACCACTGGGGGATTAAAAAAATACAAAATAGCAGCCCACTCTTTGATTTTACAACTGACACCGTGAGTGTTATCTCTGATCGTTGCCTTACTTGAGGGTGGCGTGGGTAAAGCAGCGGTTCAGATCAGTGTCTACGTATCGGCGACACTGCTGCATTGCCCGCGGGTTTGACAGCACCAGCAGCACCAACGCAGGCTTCGAGTCCTCCTCTTGCTCTTTCTTCATAACTTCTCTCTGCAGTTTCAGCAGCTCTCGCACCAAATACACACCGGACAGCTCGTTGCCATGGGTACCTCCACACACGGCGACCCGGGGCAACCTTGGCAAAGGCACCACCTGGTCTACCTCCATCTGACTGAGAGCTGAGAGACTTTCCTGACTTATTGAACACTGTAAAGGGACAATTCCAGCTTAAAGGCACTGTACTGTAAATCAGCACTGAGATCCAAGCCTCTTAAGGAGAAGCTTGATGTAAATCAGGGTGAACTGCCAGCTCAATATTCACAAATTATAGATGAATGAACGACAAGGAATCACACTGTACATCTTACCCAGTCTACCCCTCGCTGTTACCTTTCTCTTCCCTCTCCCCCTGCCGTTTACCCTCTTGCACCCTCTCCCAGGCTTTCATGCATTTTCACTGATTCAGCATTCCCATCCCTCCCTCTGTTCAGGCAGTTGCTGCCTGTTATACAAACTCTCACCGTTTCTCAACCACCTCCTGTCCACTGCACTGTACCACACTGTGTGGTGGGAAAGGGTGTGTCCCGAGTGTGATGGAGTGTGTCGGTCGCTTCCTGTAGTCACAGCATCAGTCAGGTTAGATGAGCTGAAAAGCCCCTCCCCAGCTTTCCCCGTATTCCCTGTTTCTCTCTGCCCCGTGTATAGGATGGTAGGTTCCAGTCTGCCTTTCAAAAAAAAAAAACTGGCTAAAAATAAATCTGCTGGCATGACACAGCAAAGAGAGGCGCCTGTGATGTGTACAATAGAAGAAGCAACTCCTTTGGGAGCAAGCAGGAGATTTAAAGGGAACACACAGGGAGGCGGACTATTTATAGACAAGTACATATAAGAAGTCAAATAGATTTTCTATTATCGTCAGGTGGCTTTTCAAATACATATTTTCTAAATTTCTTTATCTCTTTGTGGATAGTATACAAATTTATGAATAATTTTGTAATAGTTTTTACTAATTGTAAAAGTAGCTCAATCAGAACTGCTCTTCAAAGTGTTTGGATCAATCAAATGGGAAGGGACAGATAATTGTCATGCTATAAATGTAACGGATAAATTTAAAGAAAAGACCTTTTGTTGGTGAAAGGTGATGAAAAGTGTAAGAAGTGTACATGAAAACTCCAAAAGCAGGAACACCCCCACAGGAGGCTTGTTTTTACCCCCTCTCGCCAGCGCTACTATGAAAATATACCAGTTTTGTTAATAAGTGGTTCCTTTGGCTTATTACCTCAGAGGGCATTTAAAGTCCAGTTTCATTTATTTTTATCAAGGTAACACTCATCCATTCTGAGGCAGGAAACGCAATCCTGTGGCTCATTTTGTGGTGAGTAGCACCCTCTAGTGGACAAACTATATAACAGCATGCTTGTACAAAGCACAATTTTTCCATTCAAACATGATATTTATCAGATAATATACTCAGTGCTGACCTGTGAAATACACTAATCTGCTCCTCAGACTTTAATTTTGAACCTTTACGTGTAATTTGGGTTGCCATTATGTAGTATACATTGTGACTGAAATCCAGACTTTGAGCTTTAATTCAAGGGGTTTAGCAAAAGTTTCTTGTTTAGGAATTACAGCCTTACATATAAAACACAAAAAGTTATATAGTAACCTGGTCAACTGACTGAATGAAGTCTATTCCCGTATTATTTCTTTACAAATTAAACACATAAAATATTTGGAGCTGAGTCCAAGTATTGAACTAGTGCTTGGTAGCTGTTCACTGGAACTTTAAATACAAATTCAAAGAGATGCAAGTGGAAGCAGCGTCATTGGGCTGAAAATCCCAAATAAACAAAAACACCTTCAGGATCAGCCAAAGCTTACACTGTGCACTTCAGTCACTTTCCCTTTCATTTAAAACCCACTGTGATAATGTACATTTAAAATTACCAAAAAAAATTTAATTATCAATGTGTTTTTAAAACTAATTTAGTGAACCTTAAGAATGAAAACCTGGAAATGCAGATTAAAGAAAAACAGTATACATGTTCTGTTTGACATTAGAGCATTTATTTCAGTTTTTCTCTTTGTTAATACAAAATACTGAACAATGCCACGTCCCTCGCCCATCTGAGTCAAGTACTGAAACTCCCTTTTTTTTGGAAAATGAAGACAGCCTACCAATATTATGAGGAACCAAAAATACAAGGGAAAAAAGTCAACCTTACTACTACAATATGAATTTCTATACATTTATAAAATCAGTTATTTGCAATGATTTTCAATTCTTTATTCTTCACTTTTTAAGTACACTTACAAACAAACAAAATTATGAAATGCACGCACACACTCACACACTCACACATACATATATCCTGTGTTTTTGGTGTCAACATGTAGTTGCATATGTATGAACATGTTTTTTTTTTTTAATGTTTTCTTCACTCATTTGTCTGTTTTACAGTCAATAAAAGAGCACAGCAAGTATCCTGCACTACTTAAAACCATTTTTTGTTTTGTTTTTTTGTTGGTCTTTTGTTTTTGTTTTTTACAGTAAACTTTGTTACCGTTCACTTGATTAACAAAATGTCAAAATATTATTCCAGCATTGTGAAAAAAAAGGGTAGTTTTATTATTTATTATTAAGGTAAACAGTTATAATGTGAGACAATTTGCAACAATTTTCCCCATTTCTTAATTACGTCTTCATATTTTGTACAAGAAACCAGCAGCAAATGTGAATATCGTATCCACTCAGGTGGGACGTAAATACAAGTAAGTGCAGGTTCTTCATTTCTAAGGCAAAGAAAGGGTTTTTTTAGGCCTTGTCACACTACAATTTTCACTGTCATACTTCCCACTAGGCCTTGGTAAAGAAAAATAACCTAATTATAAACATGATAGTGTGAAAGGTCATCTTTTTTTTAAAGCACACTGCACTGCACAGTGGCCCTGTTGTAAAGTGATGGAAGAGCAGATAAGCAGTCATACATACGAGCACGCTACAACTTTCACTTCATTACGTTAAGACACTAAATCAGAGATTAACAAAAGAAAACTTGCTAATGTCTTGAAGGCCACCAGTTGACAGTTTAATGAAAATTACTTTTAATCATACCTGTATATAAATGTATATATTAATCAGGTTTTACCTCCTGCCCCACTTTTTTTTTTTTTTAGTTATTACCAAAGCAGACAATGCTATGGGTGACAACAGGAAAAACAAAAAACAAAAAATAAAACCCGAATCACCTCAAATCAAACACTCTTGATCTGAAAAGACTGAGCAAACTTGATTTGGAAGCACTGCTCGTTTCACATCCTCCCACTCATGCTCAGCGGGACAAAAGAAAAAAAAACACAAAAGCACCCAAACAGCAAAGAAATTTTCATTCCAGTCCTCTCAGATATGTGACAGCAACGAGGGGGAAACCAAATATGGGACGAGGGAGAGAAAACCCTGCTCTCCCTGTGGATCAGACAGCAGTGACCATCCTGGAGATCTCTTAGAACAGAGAGCAACTGGAGGGGAGCAGCCGTCAGAGAAGGGGAACAGCAGGCCTTTGATGGTGTCTCTTCACGGCACTTTGCAGTCAATGCCAAGATCAAAAGATGTTGGGACAGCTCTCCCAGCTCCCGCGCTCCTTAGCTTCCCAGTAGCCTCCCTTATAGATGTGAATCTCCTCACCTGTGATTGGGTCCTCGCAGCGCTCGAACCAAAGTGCAAGATAGCTGTCATGAGGTGCGCCTGAAAGACAGGGAAGGACAGAGGGGAAAAAAGAAAAAAAAAAAAAAGATCCCCAGAAAGTTAATGAGCTTCTCACTAGAGCAACATGAATTTACACATGAAATGGTGACAGTTTAATCGATTTTTATCTATTAAAAAAAAAAAAAAAAAAAAAAAAAAGGAATACTTGCCTTTCAAGGAGGGATCAGTAACAGGGTCCTCATCGACAGCTTTGGAAGACAAAAGGAGATCACAGAGAATCGTTTTACCCCTTTGTTCCATGATTTTCCCCGTGCAGAGAGGAGAGGAGTAAAGAAAAAGTGAAGCACAAACAAGTTCGATTCTAACCTTCTTCTGATTGACTTGAGGTGCGTTGGCTTGCGGCCTCCCTCTCTCTCTCACGGCGGGCGGTGCGCTGCTTCTCCTCCAGCCGCTGCTTCTCGGCATTGGCCTCGTCCCAGCGACCTTCCTCCATTAAGCGCTGGTCAGGCCGGCGTCGGCTGTCCGTGGGAGCCACGCCCTCCTCAGGCTCGTTCAGGGTCAAGGCCAAGGCAGTAAAGTAGTACATGGTTTCTGCTCCATCGCTGAGGAGGATGACGGAGCACAGCACAGCAGCGCTTTCAGTCGCACAAAACTACACCCTGATACTGGTACTGATGCCATCCATGTTTAGGTCTAATGTTTATTTCTGCTTCAGAAAGCTGTGTGCGCACCTCTAAATTGTAACTAATGCAGTACGGCCTGGTTTTACTTTACTTACGGTAAAGGGTTTCTTCTCCACAACTCTCTGGCTTTAAGGGTCTGATAGACCGTCTTCTGTTTGCCCTCAGTGCCGTTCTCGCCTCCTCGGCTGCTCTGCATCACCTTGGAGAACTCCATCTTCTCGTCCCATGTGCCCGACAGCACGTAGTGTGCCTTTTCATCTTTATCCATTACCACACCTGTAACCTAAAAACAGAAGAGAGGGGAGGTTACCACAGAGAGCCAACGGAAGAGTAGAGCATCACGATCCATCGAGCACAAGCACAAATGTTACGACAGCAGTTTGGTTAAAATCATAACACACCGTAAGATGTTTTATTTTCCTGCTAAAGGATTTTTTTTTGTCAGAAGGAAGCAAAAAAGGAGACTGTAAAAGCAGCTAACACAATCAAATAATGTCATAAAGGCAAAGAAAAGCCTGTATATTAAAATTTGTCCGTTGGTTCAAACTTGATGCACCTACTGTGTGTGAGTTTTCTTTCAAAGCAAGTCAGAGAAAAACAGACTAAATCTATTCAGGTCTTCTGCATCTTTCTCACCTTTCTGGCTACATCCCTGGAGAAGTAGCTGTAAGGAGCAAACTTTAAGTGGCAGCGGTCTCCGGTGGTGTGGTTTACTACGTCTATCTCACCAGACTGGAAGGGAAACACAGGGATACACAGTGAGGAGGGAAAAATCACAAGTGGGGATGATATCGACTACATAAAAATTTTACGTCACACTCAAGTTAAAATGCTGCAACGCAATGCTCTTACTCTACTTTTTATCTGTAGAGTAAAAATTAGAACTGGAAGCAAAGAAATAGGGTATTTTAATGCTATGTGATGGCAACCGGCCATGGCAAATTCATTTATATAGCACATTTCATTACATGTGAACTCTTTGCGATTAACCAATGAAAAACAAATCAGACTTTGCAAAGAAATAAAATACACGGTAACACATACAAACACACAGAGTAAAATCCCGAGTCTGTCTGTGAAGGCAGGCATAGTTGCAACTGACCTTTAGGTCAGCAGGCAGCTTGTTCCAAAGAACAGGCGAGCACTAACAGAAAGCACCCTTAGCACACTCGAATCTAAATCTGAGAGGAGTTAGAAGAGCTGCCCCTGATGAGGATTGAGGTTTGACCTTGTTATAGACACTAAGCAAGTCAGAGGTGTACTGGGAGGCCTAAAGACAGAGAGCTATATTAACAAAAAGAAGGACTTTAAAAGGTAATTCTGTACTGAACTGTAAGTGAACTAAGTCACCGCAGTACAGATTCCTGGGTTGCTTGTTGCGTTTTAGAAAAATAGTCTCTGACAACAAATATCTTCATCACCTCTCTGTTAAATTATAAAAGTTTTTAGACATCCAGTCTAATCAATCATTAGTCTGTGAGGTTACATCAGAGGTAAATGATAAGTACAACTATGTGTAATCTGCATAAGAATGATATTTTCATTCTTTAAGATGGGACCAAGCAGGAATACATAAAGGTTAAAGAGTAATGGACCAAGGACAGAGCCCTGAGGAACCCCAGTTGCTACCAAGTGAAACTTGAAAACTTCTAAATTTTAGATATGAGAAGAACCAATCGAGAACCTGACCTGCTAAATTAAGTTAAAGCTGTTAAATAAACTGCCAAATAAATGGGAGGGCAGTATTGGGAAGGGCACCCTGCGTAAAAATCTGTACAGAATAAGTTATGCACATCTCTGATGACTAACGTGTACACGTGTACATGCAGGAGATTAGAGAAGTGTACGGATGTGCTGAAGTAAACCTTTTCAAAAGTTTTCTTTGTGTGTTTTGTTTTTGGTATCCACCCTGCATATTAATATCATTGTGAATCAATGCAGTGATTTAAGGCATCAGTAACTCTATTCAAATGTCACTTCTTTGTTAAAGTTAACTAGCATGAGAACATTTTATTGTCTCTCCATAAAAGACATCATGTCAATCATATCGTGGCAAAGCTGGTTGTACAAGATAAACCCAGGTTTATTTTTCCTTGTTAGGAGCGTCATAACAAATCCTTTCTTGCTCTTCATTCCTGCCTCCTCTGCAGATCAGGCCTGCAACGACGTGTCCGAGCGTCTCACCTGATCGATCCAAAGTTTTCCGACAATGATGTTGTGCACCGTGGTGTTAACTTTCTTCCATGTGTAGTGATTATTGCTCTTCTCAAAGACTGCATGAATTGTGCCTGTGACGAAGAAAAGAAATATACTAAAACTAAAAACAAAAGCAAAGCAAAACCTTTGTTCATTAGTAATTACCGTTTTATGCTTCAACTAAAGAAAGGTGTGGGCTGGTACACTCTTTAGTCACTTATAAATTCTGATGATAGTTGTGTGTACATCTTTTGTCCTCGACACTATGGAAGAATAGTTTTCTAAACTAGCTTGCCTCTTACCCAAAGGCATAATGGAGAGGTATTTCCCCCTGAACTTGCTCGCAACTGTGATTTCTTGTCTCAACGTCCAGCCACGATCAGAGATAGCATGATGTGCAGCAGCAGGTGGGTGGTGACTCACCTGGAAAGAGAAAATGTTTTTCAGATGCAACAAAACATCAAGTCCTATTCTTCGTGAGTCTGAGTCATGCCCAATAGATGTGACTGACATTTAGTCTCATAAATCTGACATGTGACAAGAAGGCTATTACACACGCACACAATAAACCTCCATTTGATTTCCTCCTCTACAAATAATCTATTCAGGATCAACCAGTGACTTTAGATTGTTTTAGGTTGGTGTATTTTACGACAAGAAGGGGCAGAAATATGGCACTTTTTGATTAAAAAAAAACAAAAAAAACAAAAGTCGCCACTTCATGCCTCCATATTAAAAAACTAATAATAATAATTCTGGTTCCCTGCCAGCATGTTCAACCCCAACTGCGCAGAAAAAGGAAGCAAGATTCTCTCCTAATGCCAAGTCAGTGGGATTTTTTTAATTCCTCCTTTCTGACATTCAATCTCTCTCTTGAGTTACACTTCTTGGTTGGAAAACTTCCATTCTCTTGTTTTTTTTCCTCCCTCACCTGCTCACATAGGGAGCGGTAGCCACTTTCTCTCTTGCGGTCCAACTCATACGTTTCTCCCAGCAGAGGGTTGAAAGGCTTTCCCGTGCGGTAGACTGTGGTGGAGTAGGCAGACACTGCGAAGGCGGCCACGTAGCACATCTGCTCCAAAGAGTTCTGACACTTTGCGGCCTTATCCAGCAACTCGTGGTACTCGAGGTCCTCAGACAACCGCTGCAGCATGGAGATGGGCTCATTGAAATTAACCTAGAAAGCAAAATGATTGAAATTTACTTTTATATTTGTGTTATGTATTAATTCCAGCAACGAATGTCACACATGGCTAAGATATGGGTCTGAACCTGATTCAAAAAGCTAGACTGGGTAGAAGTGACCACAGGCTGATCTGTTCAATTCGGTTCTATACTATCCTGTGTGCATCAGCAGCAGTGCACTGATTCCTTCTGGGAGAGCTTTGTTAGCACAGAGGAAGCTAATAGCAAAGAGTCAGCAGTTTTTGAGCCATTTCACACTTGCTGCGGTAGTTTGTGACTTAACCACAAACTGTGGTCAGGTTTGTGTTCCCTCTTCACTTCTTGGAAAGTTTTTATTACACTTTCGGTGACCTTAAGAGTTGTTGTCAGCATATGCATCTGTCTCCACCCTGCTACACTCAATGTGAGTGAGGCCCATCACACACACTAACACTTGCTATGTAGTGTCACTTTAGTAAATGTATATATGTGTAGATTGTTAGATAGGTGCAGGTATGGTTTGGGTAACGTCTTCTGTTTGGAAAGACCAAATAGAAAAGCTTTTAACAGAAAACCTGTATTGCCAATTTCTGAAAATCTGTTAATTTAGCTTTTGGCTTAAGCAAACCCGAGCCATTTTCTAAACCACAACCATAGATGGGTCAGCAGTGACCTGGCGGGTAGTGTTGCTAAGCTACAGGAAGTCGACATGTGTCAAAGTATCTCTGTAATGTGGCAGAGACAAAACTCTTTATTGTTAGAGTGGGGGCAGGGCGACACAATGGCAGTGATAAGTTGACAGAACAAAGCCAAATCAAACATGTGACCATTTATCTCAGCAGTGATCAGTCTGACAAATCAGTTTGTCTGGACTCTTATAAAAAGCTGTGATGGTAGCTCATTTTAGACCCACATCCTACAAGTGACCTACAGTCTACAAATAAACAAAATCTGGGCAGATTTGCTGATAAAGATCTTCAAAAGCTCTCGCAGAATGCTGACAACCCTTACAGCAAAAAAAGGACAGGGATCAGTATCTACGCTCCAATTTCGTCACACTGAACTGACTGCTGCCAGACATTTTGGAGGCACTGCGGTGGCATTTAATGATGCGGTTAGCTTATCGTAGATTTTGTATTTTTACTGTAAACGCACACACACCATATTTCCAATGTGGTTTTAACTTGGGGTAGGAGGGGTGTTAAAAGGCACCCAAATCTTTCATTAATTGAATATTATGAGTAAGACACAAATATTTTAACACGCAAACTCTTTGAGTCTGACTGTCCAAAATGAAGCTGATCAGACGTCTTCTTCAACAGGTGAACAACGAAGCACACATGGAAGAACAACAAGCTTTCAGTAACTCTGACTGGACGTTCAGTAAGAACAAGAAATCCTTACAGGCATCGGGATCTTAGACAGCTCTTTGCCGATGCAGTTTTTCATGATGCTCCAAAGGTTGAGGGAGTAGTTTGGTTTGTCTGGGATGCGTGTCCGCCTCTTCTTTAAGGGTACCAGCTCCTGGGAGGGGGACTCCTGGTTCATCGCAAGAGGCTCCTCGTTAAGCTAAGAAGCAGAAACGTTTATCAATATAACACGGAAATGTTTTTGATTTATTACCATAGCAACAAAATCATGTATAAAGAATATACATACAACACCCGTCCTACTGCAGCTTTTCATTCAGACTGTGTTATTTTAAAAGATGGGATACAGCATTATAATAAGATTTCAATGATTCGGACAGAATGAGGCCTACCGACTGATCATCTGCACACAATTCACTATTGAGGCCGCTGATATTACTGCTTGACCTTCTGTAAGAGATCAAAAAAAAAAGCAAATAGATTCTGTTAGTGACGTGAACGTTACTAGTTAATCAGGTATTTTGACATATGAGGAAAGAGAGACTTAAAAAAATGACCTGACACACACACACGCCAATCTGTCATTACACAATTTGATTGACTTAAGATAAATACATACAGTAATGTGATACAAGGAAGTGGTCTAAATATATAAAAACAAAGACAAGCCACACACAAAGACTTGGGGAAATCCCCCAACTAACTCCATCTGTCAATCTGTACCGACGGGTAAAAGGAAAGATACCGACTTGTGAAACTGGGGGTCCGCAGGTACAGTGATAAACTCGGGGGCTTCTTCCATGGCATCAAAGAACTCATTGTCATCATCCTCATCACTGGCCTCACCTTTTCCTGGCCCAGCAGCACCTTAACACAAACAAACATCTAAGTTTTCCCTATACAGAAACTTAAAGATGATTCTCCAGGTATCACAAAAACAATAAAACAACATGTAACATATAGAGCAGGTGTGTCGAACTCCAGGCCCCGGGGGTCTGTGTCCTGCAGGTTTTAGATGTGTCCTTGATCCAACACAGCTGATTTCAATGACTAAATTACCTCCTCAACAGGTCTTGAAGTTCTCCAGAAGTCTGGTAATGAACTAATCATTTGATTGAGGTGTGCTGACCCAGGGTGTGATCTAAAACCTACAGGACACCGGCCCTTGAGGCCTGGAGTTCGACACCTCTGATTCAGAGCATTTAAAGTGTCCTCAAATCTGGTTACATGGAATCAGAATCAGGTAATCATGGGTACTGCTACTTGTAAAACTTGACTTAACATTTACCTGATAATTGCCAGTGGATTTCAAATTGGGGTTTAGTCAATAACGGAGTAATTAAAAAGTTTAATGAGACTGAAACTGATAATGTTCTTTTAGTTTCACATCTTGATTCTATTTTTCTTGCTAAGTGCTTGATCACAAGGACTCTCGTATGTCAGCCACAGAAAATCTTGGTCACCCAGGAGTTAGCATCTCCCTGGTTCCCCTGATAAAAAGCCAATGAAATTTTTCACTGGATTACCACTGAAAAATATCTCTGTGGGAAATGAGGTTTAATGAGTTTTGTTCAGAAATCGAAGTCGAATGCAAACAGTTGGTGGCCCCACATCTTTGATTTCGAAAGAGTTGGACGCCACATGTACCTGATAAGAGTTATAATAGTTTAGTATTTTATTTTCATTTCATTTTGACTTTTGGTTTTGAATTCAGTTTAATTTCATTTAGTTTTCAGAATCGATTTTCATATTTCAGTTTAGTTTTTGTTGTTTGAAAAATTAGTTTTAGTTTAGTTTTTATTATTTTCAGGGTTAGTTTACTCTTTTTACTTATTGTATGGAGGTCAGAAGTAAGATTTACAAAATAAGTGCTGGTATTACAATAAAAACCTTCTTGTAAACATTAACTCATCCTTCATTGTTATCTTGTCAGAATCACAACTTACCTTTATTGTCTGGACTAGCATTAGCCTGTGCGGCTCCTCTGAATGCTCGCTCGAGGTGATTGTGCTGTTTGGCCAGTTGCTCTAAAGTCTCCTCCAGCCGCACTCTCTGCTCCCGCTCAGCCTGCAGGGCCTTTTGCCATCGCTTGCTGTGAGTTTGTGCCAGCGTCAAGAAGTCTCGGCACGCCTGAGAAGCATAACATTGAAACACTTTTCAATGTGTTTCATTGAAAAGCTGCACAGTAATACATAGACAAGGTCTTCTCTGGTATATATATATTATATATTAAAAACTCAGAGGTCAACACACTGAAGGAGGATGTCAGACTTACATTGATCATGGCGTTAGAGGTGATGCGGAACAGAGTGGCTCTTTCTGTGACCTGGCGAATCTTATCCCCAGCCTCTCCAGTCAGACGTAAACCATCCAGTTCTGCTAATGACCTGAAAAAAATATGAACTTTGGATGTTTGGACAATATGTAGTCAATTTACACATCAATGATTTTATAACAGGACTCTTCTGCAAATGGTACAAAACATCTGAATATGGCACTGAATTACCAAACCTACAGAATTATAACTTCAAATTTAGAGATGTTTTTTTACCCCTCACATAGTAGACTAGTAGAGACATGAGGCATAAATGAGACTGTTGTCTGAAGATTAAAGCAAAGAACAAGGCAAAATGGGTTCAAGTCTGACCTCTGGAGGGCAGAGCCATGCTTTGAGATCAGATCGTTGCAGGTGCTCAGATCCTCCACTTTGTTGCTCAGGGTTCTGAGAGCAGACTGGACTTCTGAATTTTGTGACCCACCACCTTGTGTGATGCGTGGCGACGATGAAGGGAAGTCATCGCCCGAGTCATCTGTTAGGAAATCAAACAAAAGGAAAGAAAAAAAAAATCTGATTTAAAAAAAAAAGTTTTCATAATTACTCCCGTGAATTATTTAAATAAATAAATAAATACACTTTCTAAGGTACACTGTTGAACTGCTTGTTAATATCAAATATCTAATCAGCCAATCACATGGCAGCAACTGAGTGCATTTAGGATTGGTCAATGCGACGTGCTGAAGTTCAAACTGTGCATCAGAAAGGGGAAGAAGTGTGATTTAAGTGACTCTGAAAGAGTCATGACTGTTGAGTAGATATTAAGTGAGCAGCTGTTCTCTGGACAAAAAATGCCTTTCTGATGTCAGAGGTCAGAGGACAGTCAGACTGCTTCATCTGACAGGAAAGCAACAGTAACTGAAATAACTACTCTTTACAAGCCAAGGTGTGCAGAAGAGCTTTTTTGAAGGAACAACACGTCCAACATCACATACAAATGGACTCCAGCAGCACAAGATCAGGCCGCTGCTGGTGTTTTTACTAAAGGTCCCAGTGTGTGCGCCATAGAACCAACTGAGCATCATTCAAACACCACAGTCTACATGAGTATTTATGACCACAGTGTACCCATCTAGTACACTGCCTAGCAGGATAACACAGCATGTCACAAAGCTCAAAACATCTCAAACTGTTTTCTTGAACACGACAATGAGTTCACTGTGCTCAAATGAACTCCAATCACCAGATCTCAAGCCAATAGAGCACCTTTAGGATGTGGTTAAACATCATGGATGTGCAGCCAACAAATCTGCAGCACCTGTGTGATGCTATAATGAAAATACAGACTAAATTCTCTGAGGAATGTTTGCAGCACCTTGTTGAAAGGAAAAGGGGCATCCAGCCCAGTAGACACAAGGTGTACCTAACAAATTGGAAATGCACGTAAATATGTACAGAAGCACTAAATAATTCCCCTTAAGTCTGTTTCACCTGACTCTGCCTGCATGCGGACAGCCTTGGCTTTGGCCAGCTCCAGGGCAGTGATCCATCGCTGACGCTCCACCTCACAGCTGGCCTTGAGGTGATATGTTTGTGCCCCTCCATTGGAGATGACAAAGTTGCAGGCATCATCCACAGTGATAGTAGCTGTAGCCAAGTTGATGGTGCCCCGACACGTGTGACCCATCTCTGCCTGGGTCCTAATAATCAAAAGAGCCTCATTTGACTTTGGGAATAAAAAGTAACTAAAAAGAAAAGAGAAATATCCTTAAACTATACCAGTGTTCTACAGAAAGGTGTACCTGTAGTATGACAGCAGCCCATTGCTCAGCACAAACCACCTCCGCTGATAACCCTTGATGTAATTTGTCCACTTGAACACCCATCCTTTGTATGTGTCTCCAGGAGGGGTGGGAGTGGGGGTCTTGGCTTCTGACATCACACCCCCTAAACTTAAGCTACAGACTGGAGGGACCTTGAGGGGGAAGATGGAAAGTTTTATCATTTACATAACAAGACTGGCTGATACAGTGATTCGGTGAATCGATTAGGAGCCAGTTCCTTGAATTCTCAGGTGTGACCATTCTCGGCGTTCCCCAGGCGAGGCTTTAATTTAACTGAAATTGCATTTGCAATGTGGGTGCACTGGGTTTGGAACAATCTGGTTGAGGACTAAGGTTGCAAAAACAGCATCTTGCTTTAAATCATGCTTTCATCCTGTTTTTTTAGGCCCCCGTGTGAAGCCTTCTGGTTAACATGTTTGCATTTCATTCACCTTCTGATTACCTTTTTTTTCCCCCTAGCTCTCGATGTCATTTGTCAACCTCTGCTTTCCAAGGTGCTATATAAATACAGTCTTAGTATTGTGACTTGTTTCACCAGCACAACAATGGACAGAACACGTTTTTTTTATAAAAAGTTCCACAAATGTAATTCACTGAGCTCTTACAAAGTAAATTTTAACAGTTGTTATATAACCTGAATATATAAAACACCTGAATATCTCTGGATTTTAAACCAATGGTCCAAATTTAATGTTAGTTTGAACTGTGTGAAGTCAAATTCACATTTTCTGACATTCTTAAACACCAACAATTTCACTTCTTTTCATTGACTACAACCCTACTTCCACGCTGAAAGTCTTTAATATTGATTATTAATGAGTGTCAACACTGATCTTTGAGTGTGGAATGACAGGTCAAAGGTCGGCCGAGAAATCAATACATACCGACTACTCGTGACACGTTTTACCAAAAATAATTATTATTTTCGCCTGATGAAGAGATTAAGAGGGAACTGACTTGTGAATAAAAACTTTTAGTGTTATTTTGTCTTCTTACTGATAAATAGTCCAAATATTAACATATTAACAGCAGTTTTGAGTCAGATTTGAGTCTAATTCAGTCCAATTCTCTTTTAGGGAAAATGACTGTAATTTAAGGGGCAAACAGAACAACAACAACAACAACAACAACAGGTTTTAACAACAGTAACTGGATAAATAAATCAGATAAATCTGAACATACTGACGAACTTGACAACAGAGGTTAGCCTACATTAGCCCCAGTTAAGATAAATGACAGTGTCGGTAACAACAATTCATCGCTGATAGGAGCTTAAAGTGAATAAACTCAATCTGACACGATTGTTCCAAGTTATTTAGCTAGTGTCTGCATATTTAAAAAGCATTGCGAAGAAGAGCAAATGCTAAACATTGGCTTCATCACTAGCTAGCTTTCAAACTCGCCGATGGCTAAATGTTTACCTTGACGTGTCCAAAATGAAAGATCAGGCAACCAGCAGCCGGGTGAAGTCACTGCTAACTCTGATACCCATACGACACTGGCTAGCTGAGGAGGCTAACAGACCAACACAAGGCAGCTAATGGGGCAAACAAACAGACCGAAGACGTCGACGGCAACAATAGTGCGACTTTAAAACGAAGTGACAGCAACACGTTTTATTGCTGCCCCTCAATATTTGCGTGTATAAGGTTCATTCTACAGCTGCGTACACCCACAAATATCTATAGCTAGCTAGCTACATCTAACTAGCCTAATGTTAGCTCGCTGGTTACACCCGGTGCAGCAGTGCTGGGTCTCCGTGTGGAAACACGCAGCTATGGCTAACTACGTTTAGCATTAAGCCAAACTACCCATCTTGACACATGTAATTCATTTATAAAGCAACAGTCGCTACACTGTTCACAGTTAAGGTAACTACGGTTAATACTTTATTCCACCAACAATGACTTTACATGTTAGTGTAACGCAACTGAGAGGAAAAAAATAGACATTTACCCGTGAGGCAATAAAACATTGCGATTTTTTAATAATTACAATCACTGTTTTGTAATCGCTTGACACTCGTGACATGTAGTGGTATGTAATATAGGTGACTATAAACATGGCCGAAGTTTTCCAGAAGAAGTACAAAAATGCGACTCCGGTGGGACTCGAACCCACAACCTTTGAATGTCTGCATCTATGCCTAGAAGTCCAATGCGCTATCCATTGCGCCACGGAGCCACCTGTTGCACATGTTGAACACTATGGTATTTATAGTGTAAGTAGATCGAACTCGGGGGTGATATTATCTAAGGTTTTAGATTGTGATTTCTGGGGTTGTGAGTATTGTAATATAGCGTACATTGTGTATGAATAATGTGAAACTGAGCTTACTTCAGAATTGAAACATCCTTTCAGACAATACCAAGCAATAAACGTTCATTTTCACCCTATCGTTTTAGAGAGGGCTTTCTTTTTTCATATTTTCTCATGTTTTTAGATTTTTATGCCTTCTCTGCATGTGGGGAACCGAGGGAAACACGAAACCCTGGGATTTTTAAAAAGAAAATGATCTCTGTGCGTCAATATGGTACATCAAACACTGGATGGCGCTACAATGCTGCATTAACCTGAATAACCCTCAAAAAACCACCAGAGTCGCACAATTTCTGGTGACAATGAGAAGCCACTGGATTTTAACCAAATTTACTTTGACAAACACAAATAAAAATCTCTGTACTTTATTTGCAAATAATGACAAGATCTGTTAAATGCAATCTCTAATCCTACTAAAGTACGGCTTCACCAAAAGGTTGATTCTGTTCATCTGGACGTAGCGTTTTCAGTGGGAGAAACATTTCATCACTCATCCAAGTGACTTCTTCAGTCTCAGCTGACTGCAGGTTTCCCCAATCTTATAAACAGTGCATTTGCACAATTACTGAAACTAGCACCACTGAAGGAACAATGGGCTTGGAGGTCAGTTCCTTGATCATTAATATGCAGATTCTCATGACCATTGATCAACAACTACTGATCAAAGACCACTGATCAATGGCCATGATTACCATTCACAGATTTGGGGAATGGCTGCAATCACAGCATTGGAAGATGGCAAAAGATGCCCCCCTTCTCGATTCAGAGATGGCTTTCCATTTTCACATAAATGGTCTCCTTGACTCCGCTCTCAAACCAGCGTTCCTCCCTGTCCAGGATGTGTACATCCTCATCATTGAAAGAGTGTCCACTGGCCTGTAGGTGTAAATAGACTGCAGAGTCCTGGTCTGACAAGGTAGCTCTTCTGTGTCGTGATATTGGCTTCGCTAGAGGTTGTTTGGTTTCCCAGATAAATAAATCATGGCAATCCTCTTGGCACTTAATACTATATTACTCTGTTTGTGTCGGGGGCCCGATCCTTGGGCAATGGGCTGGGAGGTCAGCCCATTGTTCCTTCAGTGGGCTGGTTTCAGTCATTATGCAAATGTACTGTTAATACGATTGGGGAAACCTGCAGTCAGCTGAGACTGAAGAAGTCACTTGGATGAGTGAGGAAACATTTCTCCCACTAAAAACGTTACATCCAGATGAACAGAATCAACCTTTTGGGGATTTACTTACCTGGAAAATTGAGCGTGCATCAAGAAGATAAAATACGGCTTGTTTCAATGTAGCCATTTTAGAAACATTTCTGAAATTTTATTTTATTTTTTAGACACCATCACACCACTGAGCAAAAGTGACAAATGATATTTTTTTCAATTCAACTTTATTTATACAGTCCCAAATCACAACATCAGTTGCTTCAAGGTGCTTTACATTGTAAGGTAGAGACCCTACGATAATACAGAGAAAACCCCAACAATCAGATGAGCCGTTATCAGCAAGCACCTCCTGACAGGGGGAAGGAAAAACTCCTTTTTAACAGGAAGACACTTCTGGAAGAACCAGGCTGAGATAGGTGCAGCTCTCTGCCTGACTGCTTAGGGGTGAAAGGAGGGAGAATGGACAAGGACACGCTGTGAAGCCAGAGATTAATAATAACTAATGATTAAATTGAGAAATTGGTTTATAAACACATAATGAGTGAAAAAAGGTTAGTGAAGAAGAAACAATGCATCATGGGAAGCCCCAGGAGCCTACACCTATTGCAGTGTAACTAAGGGAGGATTCAGGGTCACCTGATCCAGCCCTAACTATATGCTTTATCACCAAGGAAAGTTCAAGACTAATCTTGAAAGCAGAGAGGGTGTCTGTCTCCAGACTAGGAGCTGGTTCCACAGAAGAGGGGCCTGAAGGCGAACACTTTACCTACCATTCTACTTTTAAATAGTCTAGGAATCGCGAGTACTGTCTTTGAGATGATATGAGGCCTGATTATTCAAGATTGTTTGGGGTTTTTTAAAAAAAAAAAAGTTATTTCAACAATTTTAGAGTGCAATGTTTACAAATTAAAGCCATATTTTCAAATGAATTTTTTAAATACTTATTAAAACATATAAATTATTCAGTGGTTTTTTTTTTAAACTAATGGGCCCTGGGGTTGGACATGAATTCCTTTGGAGTGTCTACAGGAATGGCATCCAGCGTAACACTCTGCTAAATATGTGGAATTCACTGTGGCAGACCCTTGTAATTAAGAGAGCAGCCGAAAGTTTTGTGTTCGTTTGTTTGTGTAACAAGTCTCACCTGGCAGTTTGTTGCTTTTGCTGCATAATTGATGGAACAAATAAATCACGAATTTATTTCTTTGACATTTTATTCAACAGCTTAGTGCTCCTTACATTTGTTTTAATTGACTTAAGACATTATACTTTAATTATACTCTAATAATCTTTTAAATATAGGACTTTGTCTTTCTGAATAATGTTCAGCTAAAAATACAAATAAAATAAAATTAATAAGCCAAGAATAAGCGGAATACAATAAGTGTATTCCAGTATGTATAGTATATATGTGTATAATGGGCAATTGCAATGTAAAGGGGCGGTTAGGATACTCTATAATACAGCTAACCCCTTCGTGATATTGTGTAATCACAATGTAAGACAAAGAAATATTGCTTGATAAACCTTACTCCTAATATTAAGAAGCTTACATTAAATGAATGAATAAATAAAATCACATTTCCTTTAAAACTTCAAGTTCTTACTCTCTGCTTTTACTGTACATACGCCCTTACACTTTAAATTTAGAATAATGACAAAGATTTGGAAATTACGCCATATTGTATTACAATTGCACTGTATTATAAGGTGCTACCACAACATGAGACACAGCTCTGAGTAGTGAGCACAAAGACTATTAAAAACGACCCTCTGCGTATAACGATTTTTTAAAAGACCGGATGTCAGCAAACTGTTTTAAAATTGTTAATTGTCATCATTATCATTTCAAATCATCTTCATCTAAATTTGAGTTCAGATATCAGTTTGGGAACACGCATAAATCCTCCGAGAAACAGTCGATTAGGTTTTGAAACCCCAAAATTGATAAATTACTCCACATTTAAAGCCCTAATTAAAAATTAAGTGCTTAAATGCTAATGGCTTCAATTGAGGTTTGCTGATAGTTTGAGCTAACAGCGTAATAGCGGTCTGTTTTCCGTTTTTAGGTCTAATACGCTCGTCCCTTGGTGTTTTTATGTATGCACTTAAGGTGAATATAAACAGTACATATCCGGTCTGGCCGACGGGAATGTAGACGTAGACGGAGGATATCTCTCTTTACTCCTGCGTGTCTTTGACACATCCTGCCTTGAGCGGAAGTGTCTGGGATTCTGCTCGAGTCGTTGCTCCAAAACAGTCGTTTGTAAAGGGAGACGGGGACAAGCGGTGTCCGCATCTCTCCCTCCACCATCACCGGCAGCCGGGCTCTTTTTAGCGTGGCTTTATGAGCGCGGGACATGCTCTGTCAGGTTAGACCTCTGCCACAGCAGACAGGCGCAATTCCTAGCAAACTAACAAGAAGACAGCTGAGAATTGGATTCATAAATAAATAAATAAATCGGATTTCCCCCCCCCCTCTAATGAACACGTTTTTGTTATAGGTCTGCGCAATCTACGTGAACGCTTGTCTGGACACAGGAGAGGATTAAGTTACTGCTGTTGGCGGCGGATTATTTTATTGGCCTCTTCTTGTCACGCCCGAGTCTTTGGTGATCCTTCTTCCAATTAAGAGAGGTCTCTCAAAAACCGCAGGTATGTGCGCTTTTGGACTGGAAGATAATAACGCGAGATGTGTCATTGTGGGACTACCTAAAACTGGTCCTTTGTTGCTCGTGTCTGCATTTGTTTCTTTGCAAAAAAAAAAAAAGAAGAAAAAAAAACAATTGCTGTCTCCTAACCTCCTATTGTGAGCAGACAATGGGAACACACAGAGAAATGGTGCAAGGATGCTGCATATTTACTAAATGGGTATATATAAAAATGAACATTATCGTGCAGTAAGATCGCGCTGTTTAATAACACAGGTTTAAACGCAGACTGGACGTAGTGGAATCCAGCAAACTGGATTTGGGGCGGTTTTATCCTCACGCTGGAGCCCTCTGTGGGCTTCATACCTGCTGATATGCCGTTTGCTTTGACCATTGGTATATGGCATATAGAGTTACTGCCTCCTCTCACAGCAGCTATGACTGCCCAACCCCCTTCTCCTCCCTGCACGGCATGTTTTGGTTTCAGGCGGATCATGCCCTTTTGTCCACTGAAGCCTGACTGTACTTTTCAGGGCAGGCTCCCAGTATGAAAGAATTTGTCCGCTGCCCTGGCTGCCACTTCTTTTTGTTTGTTTGTGTTTTTTCACTGACCATATGAAGATGGTGAGGATTTACTAAACCAGCTGTACAGCAACAATGGCATTAGTGCAGAGTTTGGGGATTCAAAAGACTAAGACTACAGTTTTAATAAAGCATGCATACTCAGCCTGTTTTTATTTCTATGCAATTCCAAATATTTTCCCCATCCCAAGTGGGAAAGTGTAACTAAGTGTTTCTTGGTAACTCATAAAAACAAAAAGAATCTGTTTTCTTATGTGACACTCATCTTAAAAGAACAGGATCTTTATTTTTAAGTTTTAACACTTTATTGTCATTGCACATTCATTAGTTGTACTACTTGTCCCACATTTGTGCAAAAAGAGAGCCAAGCAGATCACAGTAAATAAATACCATATATACAGAATAAAATATATATGATATATGCAGAAAATTAAATATGCAATATGCATATAACAGCATTATATTTTTGGAGGTATACGGTGGGGTGTTATAATTGTCCATTTAATTGTCCTAAATATGGCAAATTCTTATTATTTTCACTGGAGCCTGAATTATATATTGCTGAGAGCTGATATCAGATATTTGCTGGTATATCAGTATCAACATTTATATCAGGCCATAAATGAAAATTTAAAAAGTAAAGAAGAGATGGGAGAAACACCCTTCAACCGTGCTATGAGTGCTGATGTTGCCTAGTTTGTCCACCAGTGGGCACTCTACAGCTTAACTAGAAGTGAAAACACAAAACCGGTAAAGTACTTACTCAGTGTATACAAAAGAATATTTTTAAACTATCGTGATCTTATCAAGGACCAATAATATTATCGGTATGTGTATCGTTCTTAAAAATCCTATAACAGTCAAGGTCTATTTTCCGTCATAAAATATACAGAAAAATTGAGATCTGAGTAGATAAAGAAGACATGTATTGTTGCTTGTTTGAGTTAACCTGCATTTGAAATAAGATATAGTCCATTTTAAAAGGTTACAATATTTCATTTTAGCCATATTTTACTGGGAAAAATATCTTTTTTTTTTTTGCAGTCCAAATGATTAAACCAGAATTTCTTTTTCAAGCTTATTAGCTGTTTGGTTAATAATTATCCTGCTTATTTGATTACTGTTTGCTGACAGAAGCTTTTTACTTTTCAGCTGACGAGTTAATAATTTACTGTCATTCAGCAGCATGTGTCCATTTAAGGTTGCTGAATTGTAACTGTTTCCTCTGTGTAATCTTAATCTCCTCAGGTATGTCTTTCCGGCGAGGTGTGGTCAGGCAGAGCAAATTCCGCCATGTTTTCGCCCAGGCGTGGAAAGCCGAGCACTGCATCGATGATGTCAGAGTGTCCCGGGTGACGTGGGACAGTCCACTCTGTGCAGTCAACCCCAAATTCATTGCTGTTATCATTGAAGCGGGTGGAGGAGGGGCCTTCCTCGTGGTTCCAATCAGCAAGGTTCAATCTCCTACATTACATTATATTAGATAAACAGTAGATCGATGTTTCTTCCACTCTCCTACTAAAAGCATTATGTCACCAACTTTTTAACAGCCTGCTGCATGCCTGACTAAAGTACTTTCTACACTTACGAGACCATTAGCAGGACTGGATAATGCGTTAATGGTTGAAACGTTCTGTTTTTCTCTACAGAGTGGAAGAATCGACCAGTCCTGTCCCACGGTCTGTGGTCATGCAGCACCAGTGCTGGACATCCAGTGGAGTCCTCATGATGACAATGTCATTGCAAGTGCCTCAGAAGATTGCACGGTGAAGGTAAAAATTTCAAACCTTGTAGAAGTTCTGTGCTGGTGGTTTGTGGTCAAGTTATCTGTAATCTGACGTCCGTAGGCATCAAACCCGCCACAACGTTAACCCACTAAAGCTGCGTTGGTCCTTCTTCTGCTGCTAATGAAAACACATCAGACTTCAGGGTGCAGACCTTGAGTGTGCTTCAAACTACTATAATAATTAACATTGTGAATTTAACACTTTCTTTATCATATTGTATGACTTAATTTTACTTATAATTGTAAAAGTATGTCAGTAGAATTCAGCTGAGAGGTCATGGGTCCCCTGGGTCCATCCATATGAGGGTGTCCTGTAGTGTGCGGTATGGGGACAGAGGTCGTGTCATTTCTGAGGTTAGGTTGGAGCCTGGATCAACACTTTAGGTGCTTTGTCAAGTCATCCAAGAAATTCCAGAGCTTTTTTTTTTTTAAACAGTGATTGTTCAGCTGAAGGAGACGACTGCCAGGGGTGTGTGCTTGGTTTGCAGCAGTGTTTAGGTGTAGGTAATATTGTTTCTCTGATCACAGCTGTGTAAACTTACGGCGAGGTCTCTGTAAAACAAGTTGGCATTCCTCAGCTGTTAGACACGGCTGGGCGAGGAGGGGGGTTAAAAGAATGTCACTGATTCCAGATAAATGATTGACGAGCACCCATAGTCCTTTCTTCAGGCACACCTTACCATTTTTTAACAGAAAGTAAATCACTTTTGATACTACTGAAAAGCTATACTGGGATATAGATACTGTTTAAAAAAATACATATATATTAACTAATAAAAATCTGAAATGTTGAAAGAGAACCTAAATGCATATTTAGTTGATATTGATAATTAAGGCCAGTGAAATGCTACGATTGACACCAAACACAAATATGAAACTAAAGCCAACGCAAGCTGGCTTAACTTAGCACAAACACTAAGTGGGTAGTAGCTAGGCTAGCTCTGACCAAACGTAATAAATTAAGCTATGGAGCTACTTCAAAGGTCATTTCCTAAAATGTTAGAGCTTTTTTAATCTTTTAAAAGGTGTATTGTGCAGGACTAGCTAAGCTGGCTGTTTTTTTTCCTTCTAACAGCCTTACTATTAAACAAAGCCAATGTCTTGTCTGTAGCTTTATATTTAACGGGTAAAAATAAATGTGGTATTGAGTAAATTTGGATGAAGAAATGATGATGTACTCCAAGTGCTGTCAGCGTTAATCTTGTTAAAATGACATTAGCGAGTTAGCGTGGATTGCTTCATTGTGCGTGGGGCTGCACGGCGTCAACACGTTAGCACGGTTAGATCGTTAACGTGTTAGCGCCGTGCAGCCCAATGCACTCGCTAACAGAGATTTGCCACATTATTGCGGTTGTGGCGTTACAGTCATTTTAACGAGATTAACGCAAAAATGTACACAAAGGTGTATAAACTGGCAATAAAATAACCAATCTAAATCTTATATACAGAAAATGCAGGATTACAGAAATGCAGAAATGGATACCACAGAGTGTGCATACATTGCTGTTGCTGTCTAGCAGTGTGAAGCAGTGTGACAGTTCAACTGTTTAGGAGGGAGATGGTGAGGGGAAGGAAGGCTCTGAAAGCAGTAAGGTTAATAATATGTCAGGAAAACTGTAAAAATTATACGACACACATATATATGTCTGCTTTATGTTGAAGGTGTGGCAGATCCCAGATGGTGGGCTCATAAGTCCAATGACTGATGCCACTGTGACCCTTGAGGGACACAGTAAACGAGTGGGACTCCTGGCTTGGCACCCAACTGCCTTCAATATCCTCCTAACTGCAGGTAGGACCATCTGTAGCATTGTAGTGCTCCCATTGTTCTCCTATAACCAAACATGGTTCACATCTGTGGAAAATAACAGTGATAATTTGCTCTGACTGGTGTGTATTTTAAGTGTGTTGTGTAGAGAACATAAAACTAAACATTAAACTGCGCCACTGTGGAAGCAGGCTGGTGTCGTTTGTATGTCGCTTTACATATATTTCCATATAAAAGTGATCTAAAACAAAGGGCTTGTGTTTGCACACTGGAAATGTATTGTACTTGAGTTTTATATGGTGAATTAAGGTAACCTTTGCCTTGAAATAAACATCCAGGGATCATTTTACCTTTTAACAAACTCCAAATATGGTGACAGTGAAACTCGAGGCGTAGCTTCCCCGTCCTAAACATTCCTCATTATCCAGATAAAAGTGACATACACCCGTCCATTTGTAAACAGTGAGAGTTGAGGAGCAGCTCCTGTCTTACTGTGTTGGTGTTCAGTGACAGCCAGTTCAAATACTGCTGCATAATACAAGTATGGAGTAGGATTTCCCTCCTAGGCAAGTCGCAGCATGTGATTAACCTGAAAAATAATTACACTTTGCTGAAAAGCTGCCAGAGCTGGTTTCCATTGGAAATGTAGCCTACGCAAAGGAGGCACTACTATACGCACAAGCACATAAAGTAATGTTTGGCCTGCGGGATCCTCATGGCAGTATAAGAATGTAAGCTACCCACTTATGTTAATGCATACTGAGAAGAGTGCATATTGTTCACGCTGCATTATTTTACCACCAGCTTTTTTAAGCAGCTCTGCAGGTGTTGTTGCTCCTCAGTATAAGTTAGAGTTAGCGAGGAGAAAGGCAACACAACAACACAGTTATACTGTGCTAAATTTCCATAATGGAGTGAGATTAGAATTGTATTCAATTATATAACACTTTCAAATCACTCACATTAACTGCTGGTATCGTGATATAGCATCAAATACAGTGTATTATGTTATCTGTGTACAGTTATCATAATTATTTGATTCTTGATCGTATCATCATGGCGAAGTGGCTCTGTTAATTGTTCACTTTGTCATATTCCTTTTGGGATCCACTGCAAGGACTCAGTCAGTTAAATAACATTGATAGGGGAAACATGTTTAAGTGCAACTGCTTGTTTAAATGAACATCAATATTTGCTACCAGGCTATCATTAATTGTACTGTAAAGGGGAATTAATCAAAAAAGAATATTGAGGTACTGACATCATGTCAGCTCTGCTGCTCTTACTCCATTTCAATTAAAATATTGGCCTGAAGTGCAAGGAATCGACTCGTCTTTCCACTCTAGCTACATCTTCTTTAAACTAACAACACAAATAAATGCTTTTATGTGAAAGATCAACAACAATGACTTGTTCAAAATTAGGCAGGAAATGATGTGATTGTTTGTAACATTGCCACTGGTCGAGAAAAGTAACTACACCAGCAAGACGGTTGCAACCATTTATAGGACACACTCCATGTATGACACATGTAATTAGAAGTTGAGACTTGATGCAGAACATATCAGGGAGAAGGCAGAAAAGCCCAGTTTGGAATCAAAGAGCGAGCCGTGATACAATACGCTGGAAACGGCACAGATGGTGTTTCGATTAAGCAACTTTAAACTATCGGGGAATTCCTTTAAAGATGCAAAAGGGATTTGTTCACTGCATCGTGCTATTGTGTGTGTATTGTCATTATTATTCAGTTTTAATGTGTCAGATCAGTTAATACTTTGGCTTCTTTGCTTCTCTCTTCTTCTTGACTTTACCAATATTTACTTTGATAAAGTTAACGACATACTGAGGTAGTGTGTGTAGGTAGTATCTGTCACAGGGCTAATACAGAGACAGACATCCATTCACACTGTTGTTCAATTTAGCATCGCCCTAACCTGTTGTTATTATATATTGACATATGGTGTCATAATACATTCATAATACACCTGCACCGATAACCTGTCACTTTCTCAAGATGAACAAGAAAAGCAAATAAATTTATATGAACATCTGCAACATCTGCATCTGTTTATCCTCACATCCCTGCCCTGTACAATTTCAGGCTTCACGCCCTCTTCCTTGGATGTTGTCTTTCCCTCTCTGTAGGCTGTGATAATGTGATCTGCGTGTGGAACGTGGGCACGGGGGAGCTAGTGTACCAGCTTGATGACGCCCACCCAGACTTGATCTACAATGTCAGCTGGAACAAGGACGGCAGTGCGATATGTACCGTCTGCAAGGACAAAGCCCTGCGAGTCATCGATCCGCGAAGAGGCGCCGTCCTCAAGGTGATTTCACATTCATGCTGTCCGTGAAGATGTGAGCAAAGCGTGGAGCACGGCTCGGCTCTCATTTCTGGTATAACGCGTCAGTGATCAGCTTGTGACTGCTTTCCTAGGTCAGAGAGAAAGTCCATGATGGTACCAGGCCCATGAGAGCCGTGTTCCTCTCTGATGGAAAAATCCTGACGACAGGCTTCAGCCGTATGAGCGAGAGGCAGCTGGCTTTGTGGGATACTGTAAGTTTCTTGTTAGACATGTGGTCTAATGCAGGTGAACTGAATTTTACACATGGAAAGGGTTTGAGACACAAAAACATGTGTGATTGTTAAAGTTCACATTCTAGTGATGTGAAAATGCTTTTATCTTACAGAAAGACCTCTCAGAGCCAATGGTAATACAGGAAATGGATACGAGTAATGGAGTTCTGCTGCCCTTTTATGACCCCGACACAAACATGGTCTACCTGTGTGGGAAGGTGAAGCCTTGGCATCATGTGGCAAATAGAAATTTAGCTTGTTCTATGCAGCGTCAATCATCGTGATTGTTTTGTTTTTTTGTTTTTAATCTCATGGCTTTCAGGGGGACTGCACCATCCGATACTTTGAAGTGACTGATGAATCACCGTACGTTCACTTCCTCAGCTTATACAGCAGCAAAGAGCCTCAGAGGGGTGCAGGCTTTCTGAGTAAAAGAGGTGTGGATGTCAATAAGTGTGAAATTGCCAGGTAAGAACAGTATGCGTACCCGTAGCTAGTAAAAACTACAACACACAGCTACTTCAGGAACTGACCAGTCTCCTAAAAGTGGGAAAGAATAATGCAGGATAACGTCAGACGGGACTTTCTCCTTGCTTTTTCGGCAGGTTTTATAAGCTTCATGAGAGGAAGGTGGAACCCATTTCTATGACTGTACCACGAAAGGTAAGGCACACACATACTTTAAAAGTGGACTTTATGAACTGCCTTTTTTAATAGCTAATGAAGTTTCCATATTTCCTCTCCAGTCAGATCTGTTCCAGGGAGACCTTTACCCAGACACAGCCAGCCTGGAGCCAGCCCTCCTGGCTGACGAGTGGATCGCGGGGCAGGACGCGCCACCGCTGCTGGTCTCCCTGAGTGGTGGCTACACAGCTCCTCCATCCAAACACAGAGACACTCTCAGAAGCAAGCCCAAGCTTGTCTCTCAGGACTCTGGGACCGGGGCCGTCCCACCTTCCACAGGGAACGTAGCAGCTCCCACGTCCACACCTACCTCTGCCGCCAAGGAGACAGAAGAAGAGACGCCACAGCCGACAGCAGCCACGAGGGAGACAGATGGAAACGGCGATAGGCCAAAGAGAGAGGTCGGTCAGCAGCAAGTGAGATGCTGATTTAAGATTTTTTGAAGCTATTTTTGACTTGTTTTTTCTCTCTCTCTCTCTCTTCTTTCAGGATGACGTGTTGAGCGAGCTGTTAGCAGAAATGAAAGCTCTGCGGGCCGTCGTGCTTGCTCAGAATCAGAGAATTGAGTTGCTAGAGAGACAGCTAGCACGGATTGAAGATGGGGATGTATGAGCAAGCGGAAGATTCACTACATTCAGATGGCTTTTTTTTTTTTCCTTAAATCCATAGACCATAGCCTTACTAGAGTCAACAGTACCTTAAGCAGTGTGGGCTGAAGAATGTAGAGTAGAGCAGCAACTAATTGTGAATAAATAGGAGCTTACAGCTATTGTTTCCAAGACCACAATATGTGGGTGACAACTGGGTAAAGGATATCGTTGCCGCTGTGTGACGGTGCATATAATGCAGTTTTGATCTTTGCTTTAATTTCGAAGCACCCTAAAGGAGTTGCATCGGCACAGTTGCCTCAATTTGACGCACAAAGTTGTGTTGAAAAGGATTATATTGGAGCTAATGAAGGCTGACAGTCTATAGCAAAGCTATTAAGTACCTCCTGTACGTTTTTCTCTCTCTGACGCACTAACAAATGTAACCATTAGGGCTATTTAATCAGGTAGATTAAGCTGCTAAACTGTGATGTCATATCAAACCCCCGGTTGTTATCTCATTGCGTGATTCGTGCTTTGTTTTACTACTCCATAATAGAACACCACATGTAAAGTTAACTGTCCTCGGCAGCGAGAGCTGTGTGAATGATGGCCGATGAGAGCGTAGCTGAATATTTATGTGTATTCGTAGCTGTGTGTAGTGTTTGCAGTCAGTGAGAAGGTGACACTTGTGATTTTGTACCTCATGTTGTCAGGCGAGAACAGCGTAAAGATAACACTATGTTACACTGTAACCTGTCATAAACACAACACAGAATTACTTTTTTTGTCTTTTCTTTTCTTTTTTAAGCACGCGGAAATGCCGCAGTGTCACACGACCACTCGAGAACCAATCAGGATCTGAGCAGCAAATGTCACATTTTGTAGTTGTTGCTTCCAATGATATGAAAGCCCTGCAGACTGGGCATGGGACGGGAACCTTTTTTTCTTCTTTTAAATATTCAACCTTACACTACAGTGACCGTGCAGCTAAGTCTGACTAAACTGTTCCAAATCTATTCCGGATTGCAGACCAGATTTGGTAGCAGCAAGAAAAAGGTTCAAGTGTGGAGGCTTTTCTACGTTTTTGCGCTTGTATTTGTGTTGATGAAAAAGCACTTTTAGATTTGTGTAGTTTTGTGTTTTTTGCTATTACATTTGACATTTACATTTAGAGCCATTAATCTGTTATTAATCTGTTCTTCCTACAAATGTAGAATAACATTGGTACATTCCACATAGAGACTACCCCTTTATTACTTTATTTATTTCTTTATGCACTGATGTAACATTGACTGTAAAAAAAAAAAAAAAAAGTAGCAGTTTTAATCAGACTACATTGTGAAAGTTCAATAAACATTAATTCTTACTTTATGTGAATTGGCCTTTTTCATATGAAGTAGTCAGATCACGGTGTGTGTGTGTGTGTGTGATCACATTCTACCAACAGAGAGTGGTCTGAAAATGAGAAAATGCTGAGTGAGCAGCAGTTCTGTGGGTGAAAATGTTAGAGGAGAATGGCCAGACAGTAGCTCAAATTACTACTCGTTGCAACCAAAGTATGCAGGAGAGCGTCTCTGAATGCACAACACATGCAGGTTATAGTAGCAGAAGACCACACTGAGTGACACTTCCTGTCAGCTAAGAACAGGAAACTGAGGCTTACAGCTTACACAGACCAAAGTTGGACAAAGACTGGAAAAATGTTGCCGGATATTATGAGTCTCGATTTCTACTGCAGCATTCAGATGCTAGTGTTTTAGCATAAACAGCGTGACAGCTCCCTTGTTTCAACAGTTCTGTGTGGGATATTTTCTTACCACACTTTGGGTTCCTTAGCACCAACCAGGCATTGTTACAGTGCACCCATCTTCTGCCTAGTACACTATCCCTAGTGGGATAACGCACTATTTCACAAAGCTCAAATGACCTCAGACTGGTTTCTTGAACATGACAGTGAGTTCAATGTACTCAGATGGCTTCCACAGTCTTTAAATCTCAATTCAACAGAACACCTTTGAGATGTGTTCTCAAAGGTTTCAAGGTGGCATGTTCCACCCTAAAATGATCCCTTGCCACCCTAGTTTTGCATATGAGGGCTGTTTATTAAAATAAGACAGCATTAACACTTTGAGCCCAGCTACAGTTAACCCTGAAATACACATTCTAAAACTGAATATATTGCATAGTGTTACCCCCCTCCCACCCACCGTTAACAAATGGTTCAGCCCATAGCGCAGACCGGCTTTTTTTCTTGTTGTCAGTAGCAAGTGATGCCTATGATTGTGCCAAAGCACATTTTAAATCAACACCATGGTCATTTCAGATTTTACACACAAGAAACTGTGTGAAACTTAAGTTAGACTTGTGTTTGTGAATGAGCCGCCCCATGGTGTGTATACTTAATCCATTTGAATCATTTTAACCATATGTAACACCTGCATGTGTGTGTGTGTGTGCGTGCGTGTGTGTGTGTGTGTGTGTGTGTGTGTGTGTGTGTGTGTGTTTTGCCACCCCATTTGATTTCCATGCCACCCTAAGAAAGTTTCTCTAGATCCAACCTGACACAAGATGAACATCAAGGACCAAAATCTGTGAGGAATGTTTCCAGCACCTTGATGAATATGTGCCATGAAGAATTAAAGCAGTTCTCAATGCAAAAAGGGGGTCCAATCCAGTATTAGCAATGTGTACCTAATAAATGGCCAAGAGACTATGGTATTTGGGTTTGGTAACCGTGCCATCACCTGCTGCTTTGTGCGTTTAAGCAGATGCACAAAACACAAGCAAAACTCTTTAACGTGTTGTACTTGACTGCTCGTCAGGTCAATTAAAATTCCTCACATCCAGCAAAGGCCATTTTATCTGATTTGTACTAGAAAGCAACTGGAGGCTTGTTAGAAAGGCTTATAACAACAATAAAAAGAATAACAGAACAACCTGTGATCTTTTTAGAATGGAAATCAAACCCAATCAACCATGCAAAAGCCTAAAAAGAGGCCACCCAGTTCCTCCTCTCATGTCAGCGTGAAAGTAACAATGTGGAGCTTTAGTACCATTCTGAAACGCAACAGCTCAAAGTGTTAACCCAAGGGTAGAACAGTAGATCACTGAATTATGTAAACAACACAAGAGTGCTTAACCCCCCCTCAAAAAACCCAAAACAACAGAGTTATGATTAGAGTTGTATAGATATGGATTTTCAGGGTTAACGGCCAAAAAATATCAGGTGCATAATAAGATAGAAAGATAATAGAAAAGTGAAATAGGAAACAGATGTAGGCTGGCTTTAGAGTGTAGTACAGTGCAGTATTACTGTACAGATTTGGTTTAGCTGTCTTTGTTGGGTGTAGGGGCTGTGGAAGGCAGGCCGGTGGAGCAAAAACAGGATGTGGCAAAGTGGTTTCATATTCAGCACAGCTTTTTGAACATGATGCACTCTTTTGATAGGTTCAGATATCACTGTTATAATATGTAATTAAGGCCTTTGTTTGGGGGTTGATTAAAAAGAAACCTAGATCAGGGTTTAGCTCTTAGGCTGCCTTCGGGTTCATGTACACCACCAGACTTGTTTTGTTGGTTTATATGTCCAATAAAGCAAAACCAAACCAAAATAACAAACTTCCAACTGAAAAAAAAATTACAACTATATATATAAGTTCATTCACAGGCCTGTGTAACAAGTAATGAGACATGCATGTTCTGGACGTGTACTTCACAGACTTCACACCTGCAGTTTTCAAGTGACTTGTCAACCTCGCAAGGAACAAATTCAAATTTGCACCTTCCTCTTTCCATAAATAATTGTGCGTTTTCTTATCTGTGCTCATCACCACACCCCGTCAAAGTCTCTCTTTAATCTCTGCTCTCACCGCCTCCTCAGAGGGCTTCAGCGAGCACTTTCTGCATCACATGTCATGCATCACCCCCCTGCTGTCTCTCTCTCTCACTTTTTTCTTCTTCTTCTTTTTCTTCTCAGCGCGAACGCTGTCGCACTCGTTCTAACACACCCTAAATGACACAAGTCAGCCTCTTTGCCATTCTTCGCTCTCCAGCAACACAAACAGTATCTCTCACTCACAACTTTGGTAAGTTTTTCGGGGGTTAAGCTCATTTTTGCTGCGCACATCTTTTACACTGAAACTGCTTTGTCTGCTTTTCCCCTGTTGTGATTTTTAATACTTTGGATTTTGAAGTACTTGAAGCATTTATTTAATCTATGCTAAGCTACATCTGAGGTACAATTACAGAACCTCAGGCAATAATTTGCAACTTAGATCAGTTACTCTGATCCATTTTGGCTTTAATTGCTCTTTGTAAGTGGACCTGCTTTAGTTCTTGATTACTTTTGCAATAGTTGATGTCGGCTCTCGGTCTGATGAACGCAGAGTGAAAAAGTTTCCACCCATGGCGGGCTGACAGATGCTGTTCAATTATCATTTTGACAGGAAACCAGCAAACGCTCTGAGCGGTCTGCAAAGCTTCCTGTCATCCTAGTGAACACAGTTTAGAGTTTAACAAGGGCAGACTTCCTGTTACATCTCCAGTGTGAGTATGTATATAACTATAACCCGTGAGCCTGTGTTATGTTTTGGTAAAGATTGATTTAAAAAAATTTCTACATTTTAATGTGCAAAGAACACATTTGTATATGGAGAAAAAGTTTCAGGTTAATGCTGAGCAATGCATCAATGTTTCCTCTTGATTCAGAAAGCTACAATTAGTGATGCTTCATCGTAAATCGTGCAATATTGTGCACTTGCTGTTCAGATGATAGGGCATTTCAGTAGTACCACTGCCGTTTTTGTGCAGTGTTAAGTGATGTGAACTTCTAGCCTCTTTTCTAACCTCTTTTTTAATTTCATGTTTAGATCCTGAGTATAAAATTCACCAATGGATCTCCTGGTGACAAGTTCACAGCTGCTTTGAAAGCACCAGGAGTTTGTGACTGTAAAGTTCAGCCTGTAACTGAGACTCCAAGCCATCCAGGAATTTTTTTTTTCTTTAATTCAACTGTAACTTCTTCCTAAGGAGGTAATGCATGTTTTTAATTACATTTAATTGTAGCAAAGTCAGATTTGTGTCATTGCAACGAGTTAAAAGTGGACTGACAATGAGTTCAGAAGCCCTACACAAAGTCTGTGGCAGACTCTCGGTTTCCATGGTCTAAAAGTGCAAAGAGAGAAACAGCTTTCTGCTTTTGTGCTCCCTCAAGTGCACACACTGCATTGTTTTAAGTGATAAGGCACACCCTTGCTAAAATAAACAGTGAAAGCTGCTCTTAAAGCTAAAAATTTACCTATTTTTAGAAGTGCTTGTTTTTTGTGTGTGTGATAAACAGTGTTATTGACTTTCTTGGCAAGAGTTTGATAAAAAAAATCATATTACTGTCATATGTAGAAATATGAAGATGATGCAGACAGTTAGCTTTGCTAAGTAGTGTTAGACAAAAACACACAGCTTTTGTGTTTGAAAAAAGGCCTAAAGCAGCTGTAAATCTTGCTTGCTTGCTATTTCTTTTTTTAATTTGCACCACAACGCAACTGTCAGATTTCGTTTGTTGTGTCATTCTTAGCTGGTGTTCTTGGGACCGAAGCAAACTGTAATGCAGCAGACGACTGAAACAAACTTTCAAAAGTGGATATAAGTGCCAAACATTGCGTGTTTGTCACTCTAGAATTTTTAAAATTTCTAATTTATGCAATTTGATCATCATTTTCAGCCGTTTCACTGCAGAATTTCAACTGGTGGATAAAGTTCACAGGTTTGACTCTTTTTGACTATAAGAGAGTCAAATTTATGAGTTAAAAAATGCCTTCGGAGCGCCTTTGTAAAATGAAATAATTGCAATGACACATGTTCATCCAACTTTAAACCACCAGCTAACCTGACAAGCAGTTCTGCACACATTCAGACCCAGAACCTGTTTACTGTGAGGTGATTAATGCGCAGCTATCCGTTACAATGGGTCTCTCATTTAACGAATCAAGCTAGACTATGAAAGGGACAAGGTTAGTTAGTACTTGACCATGGTTTGCTCCTGCTAGACCGAGCAGTCTTTCCACTGCAAGCTCCACCCACAGACACATTTTAATGCTCACATACAAATCCAGATAAAAATTATCACACCTCACATCCTGTTGGCAAGTTATTGATTGAATGCATATGATTTCACATTAAGATCATTCAAAGAGGCAAGGCTTGCTTGAAAGAGATTTTACTTGGCTATGTCAACGACCATCTTGAGTTTTCAAATGCCTAATGGGTTTTATGAAGAAAAAAAATCATATAGGAATTTATACATCAGCTTTGCCCCTTGTGTCCACCTGTGACTGATTTCCTTGTACTGCACCCTTCGTACTTAGCTAGTCTATCAGATTTCAGGCTTCAATTAAACGAAATTCGAATAATGTAAAATGTCATTTTTCTAATTTGACTTGGTAAGAATGTAAACAAACACATTTTCTGAAATCCCACATCCCCAAAACATTTATGAAAATGAACTGATTCCCCATGTGTGTTCATACTAATTCTGAACCTCTTCTCTGTCCTTCCTTCAGGAATGGACAGCAATACTGCGGTGGGGGCCCTTGTTGTCACCCTATTAGTCCTCCTTGTTGCGCTCTTTGTACTGTACAAGAAGCTGAACAGGGAGGCTGAAGGGGAATATACAGTCCGACGCATAGTCTACAAGGAAGGAGGTCTCAGGGACCAGGCGAGAAGTGCAGCGTTAGCTGTGGGGGCACGTCTTGGGGTCCAGCTGTGGCCTGGAAGTGATGAAGAAGAGGAAGGGGAGGAAATGCAGGAAGTCCAAGATGAAGAAGAACAGGTGGATAGTGGTGGTAGTCAGGAGAGTGACACAGAGGGAGATGAAGAGGAGGAGGACAACGACACGGACCGGTCTGGTAATGCTAAGGAGAAAGAAAGTAATACTTCAAATGATAACTCAAGTATTGGGAGTTCAGAGGCAGGAGAGCAAACCAAACCTAATGATGAGTCTGAGCCAGAGGGAGAGACGGAGGATAAAAGTGAAGAAAAGGAGGAGAAAGTGGGAGAAGAGCAGAGTAAAGCTGAGGCAAGTGGAGGGCCGGGATTGCTGATAGATCTAAAGCAGTTCTCTGGAAGTGCGATCTGGTCTGAAGAAGGTGGTGAGGGTAAAGGTGACGTGACGGCGTTGTGAGAATCAGAAATAATGAATAAGACTGAGGAAACTGCCAAAATCAGGATTTCACAAACACCAGCTTCATCCCCTAAATGTCTCCCCACTGCAAATTCCTTCTATTAGTCTAAAAAAATTAAATTAAATAAAAGATACATGCACCCACCCATTAAACCCAAAGAGCTTTAAACTCTCATGACCTCACCGACCTTGCTTTCCTCTGGTCAAATTGTTTTGATGAATAAAGCAGTTATATAAACATACAGGGGTGCTCTAGATTGTAACTGTAAAGTGTAAAAAAAACAATACTTGTCTATACTTTTTTGCTTTAAATGTTTATTTTAATCTGCATAAGAAATTGAAAACTGGAAACTTTTTTTAGTGTTTTCTGCTCTGTTTTTGTTGTTCTTTATGCCGTTTGTAGAAATAAAAAAAGAATAGTAATTAAATATAGTGAGAAGAAAATAATGCTTTATTTGTTTTAATGAAAAACAAGTGAATGTAACTGATCAAACTTTAAGTCAACATACATTTTATATGGTGTGTAAATGGTTGAAAATTTAATAAACCACATACTGAAAATACGAATGAATTGTATACTTTAAAAATATATAAAACATGTAGTAATGCTATCTGCATGTGTACATAGCGTGATCATAGCATGACGAAGCTAAAATTCTTCCGTGTTTTATGTTTTTAGGGTTTTAGAGAAAAAACATGCTAGCGGTAAGCCACAAGTTTCCTGTTGTATGCATTAACCGGAGCAAATACATATAAATAACAATATAACTTTCAATATTAATGTCGTAATTATACCAAAATCAGCCACAATAGCGGTACAGCCATGAGTCACAGATAAAAGCTCTCCTTGTTGACTATTCGGCCAATGGGGATGTAGCTCAGTGGTAGAGCGCATGCTTCGCATGTATGAGGTCCCGGGTTCAATCCCCGGCATCTCCAAAGTTTTTTTTCAACTTTTATTTCCGTATAAGTTGTAAATGTTATAAAGTGCAATATTGTCACAGAAGTCACAGAAGAAGAAGTAAAAAATTTAAAGCAATTTAAAGCAATACGGCATAACTATATCCCACACACCGTCACCTCAATGTGTGCGCGAGGCGAGGTACGTTTGCGATTGGCCCAAAGCAGCCCGTGCTCGAATGTGATTGGACGGTGGATGCCTTGGAGGCGTGGGGGTGTTCATACGCACGAGTGTCAAACATTTATTTTCGCCGGTCCAGTACCTGATAGTTAAGTGAGAGCTGGTTGATGGATGCATTTTGGATGAGCCAATAAGTAAAGCTAACTCCAAACTTAGTGTACCGAAAATTTATTAGAGCGATTATGTAACACGGACACGGGATTTTACCTCATTCTTACAGTGATATTGGTGGATCAATACTAAACAAACTACTCTACAAAGCAGTGTTTTTTTTGTTGTTGTTTTTTTACAGGAGGAGACGATTTAATGGGGTAAATATTAAAAATCTATTTTTAAAAAAGAATCCTCCGTTTTTGGTCTGTTTATATATATATTTTTAAAAAAATCTTACAATTTACTATGAAAATTGTTTCATCACAGTAACCTAGTTCACCACCGCCGCACCACCGTGAGCATCCAAGTTGCATTTTCTCCTCTCACCCAAACTTGACTGTGGCTGAGAATTGATTTCGGTAGACGTCACTCATCTGCATAGGGAGTAAAATGCAACCATCCTGGAAGGCTTCTGTTCTGTCTTTGCTTCCACGAAACGCTCTGTATCTCCCCCGTGCAATAAAAGGACCTAATAATTGCTGCACCTCCGAAACTACAAACATGGAAGGTACGGATTGCATGTGCTGTCATCCCGAAAGATGCACTTAGAAGCACAGATAGCACTGAAAACACATCTGGGTTGCAAACTGTCCAAGATGGATGCAGCGCCGCTGTGCGCAGGGCTGCGCGGCGGAGAGGCATCAGCGGGGTACCTTTAAACACCCGTCGCCCCGGCTTCTCCTTCATTTGTGCCTCGGTATTGTCATTTTTTGTTTTTGTTTTTGTTTTTCTGTCTTTCCAGGAGTAGGATGTTACTAGCATCCGCCGTAGTGGTATGGGAATGGCTGAACGAGCACGGACGCTGGCGGCCCTACAGCCCGGCTGTCTGTCATCACATCGAGGCAGTCATCCGGAGCGACCCGCGCTGTGGTAGTGTCGTCCTCGGCCAGGTGGACTCTCGCCTCTCGCCCTACATCATTGATTTGCATTCCATGCACCAGTTCCGACAGGACACAGGTGAGAAACGGGAGGGGGGAGAGGGGCGAGAGGGAGGGTGTGTTTGAGAGAGAGAGAGAGAGAGGGCGGTGGTGGGGGGTGTAATGCTGAAGCTGAGCCTGAGGTGGAGGCCTTTTTTTTCTTTTTTTTTATGCTGGCGTGTTGTTATTGATAATCATCCTGCAGAAGTTGATGGGTTTAGTGAGCTGCTGTGGTCTAAAGATCTCACTCAGTGACATAAATCGAATCATTTTCATCTTAAAATCTCAAATCATTGAATTGCCAGCTTCACCAGTTCAGTGACACCCCCCCTTCCTCCCCCCCCTTCCACACCGCCCCTAGATTTGTGCACTCCAGCATTGAAGAGGTTGGATTTTGAAAGGTGTCAGCTCTGAAGTGAGTCATTCCTGGCAGGAAGTGTGTGCTTGCCCATGCATGGGAAGGTTTTCATTGCAAAACCTGGCCCTCGGTATTGTCTTCCAGGAGACACAAGAGGTGATCTGCCACAACTTCACCGAGCAGGCCAGGCAGGGTGGTATAAGACAAAGAAGGGGATTGTCAGACCCCCCTCCCCCTTTTTTCCCTCTTTTTGGCAGACACCCCAACATTGGCCTTCTCTCAGCGCTGGCTGATAAAAGCTTTTGTGCGGTTTATTTTCTAAACCCGAAACCAGGCTGAAATGAGGGAGACAGGCAGGGTGCCCCAGTCTGAGGAAAAAAAGCAGTAGCAGCAAGAGAGGAGGAGAGGAATTTCAGGAGTGCGAGGACACTGAAAAAATGGGGTTGACAGGAGCAGAATTCGTGAACGAGCCCATATTATTATGCGTCTGTGCGTGGCAGGCCTCGTGTGCTCAACAGTGCTTTATGTTTTGTGTGTTCATTAGTAGTGTGCAATGTTAAAGCTCCAGAGTCACAGTTGCGAAAAGTGTTATTTCACAGAATTTGTACGGTTTTCTGTTTTTCCCTGTTATTGTTGCCAGTGAGAAGGCTCAAGTGTGAAGCATCCTTCTTAACGCAACGTATGCAGTGCTGTCGGAAGCCGGGATTTGATGTGGGGAGCTTTTACAGTATAGAGACTCTGTGGAGTTTCTCTAGACATCCAGGGAAAGCAAACACAGTCAGCTTTGGGTCGGATCAAGGCTGCCAGCCAATGGGAATTCAGAACACCATGTGCTGTTACCAGGGGCAACCTGTTTGCCCAAATTCTTTGCAAGCAAACACAGACATGTAGAATTTGTTATGGTTGTAATCTACTTGTCCGCAGCAAATTGTAGTGCATTCGCATTCCTCGTCTCACGTCTACTTCTCATCGCCTGGCGTCATGTTGAGCAGGCTCAGTGAAAAGTCACTACAGAACTTCATATTCACAGTACAAGTCTTCTTTTTAATGTATACTAATATAGTTTACTGTTCAGTAATTCAGTCCATTGTGGCGTGTTCTTCAGGTACCCTAAGACCGGTGCGACGCAGCTTCTACGACCCCACATCAGCGCCAGGCCAGGGCTGGTTGTGGGAGTGGGAGAACGACGCTGGCAGCTGGACGGCATACGACACTGAGGTGGGCATTGCAATCCAGGCAGCGCGCGACCGTCAGCAGCCCTGGCTGGACCTGGCGCCGCTGGGCTTCTGCTACCTCATTGACTTTGAAAGTATGACCCAAATCAATGGGCAAACGCAGCGCTGCAGACGCATCCAGCGCCGTTCTGATCTGGCTTACCCGCTGGTATCTGGGCCACTACCCAAATCTCACCATGCCTGGGGGCCAGCGTCCATGCCTGGACACGGAGGACTTCTAGGTGTTGATGTATCTGGAGTGGGCATGGGGATCCGGATGAGTAGCAGTGGGACTGGAAACGGGAGTGCGTACCCCAGCGGGGCGCTCCCGGCTTCAGCCATCACTTCCTTGGGACAGCCATGTGCCTGTCAGCAGTGTATGCTGGTGCTAAGTGTCAAAGCAGGCACTATGTCGACCGCTCACACTCTCGGTCGAAGACCACCACAGACTAAACCACCAAGTCCCAAACTAAGCAGCCTCCCCATCCCAGGAGGCTCTTATTCACTAACCCTCCCTCGGCCTCCAACCCTGTCGAGGTCGCTTTCCCCCCACAGGACATCCATGGTTGGGGCGACAGGTGGATTCAACATAGGTGGTATGGGAGGTGCAGGAGGTATGAGCATGGTTGGTGCTAGCAGCGTTGGCACTACGAGCCTTGGCTACGGAGGAGGCTTCACCCATTCTCTTTCCCTTCTTGGGTCAGCCACAGCTGGTCTCTCCATCTCCTCCACAAGGCCCCCACCTCCTCCTCTCCCACCACCGCTGCCACCGCCCCCCCCACCCTCCACTACGCTATCATCTTCCACCACCTCCACCCCTCACCCTTCCACCTCTGTCTCCTCTCTTTCCATTTCCTGTTCTGCCCCCACAGCACCTGCCTCAGGGCCACCTCTCATCTCCACAGCTACATCCACCTGCACCCCATCACCTTCTGCCCGTGTCCTGGGTCCGGTGTCTTCATCCGGTGCTGCCGCGGCCGCTGCCTGCGCGGCGCCCCTGCCACCTCGGTCTAGCCTCGCAGGGCTGAGCCGTCCCGCGCTGCAGCGTATCGCCATGGCTCAGTCGCGTGCCCTTATCGCCTCTGGGTGAGTAGAAATACGCTGTAATGCTTCAGCACCTGTCTCTGTACGCAGAACCTGCTCGTATCCTGCAAAACTTATCAATGATGAGAACCCTCTCACTCACTCCACACTTCAACACGTCAGCTGTGAAATTAAACACGCCTTCCACACTTCTGAATTACAGGCTTATGTGTTTTTCTGAGCTTCTCTGTCATATGCTCTGTCAGCAAAACAAAGGTTGTAAAGTTCATGTAAACCATGTTTTCAGTACATGGAAATTTAACAAATAACTTTCTAAGGTACTTGTATTTTTGTCACAACAATTTCACATCTGTTTTTTCACAGCCTGCAGTTCCTTGGTGTATTTTGCCTTGCATGCTCTCCTGGTATATCATGTGAATTGTTTCCAGATAGACCAGCAGTATAAAAATGCTCATATGATATGAAAGGTACCTACAAATCATGATCCAAGCACTAACACTATGTAATACTAAATACATGAAATGTTTTCAGTCATAAGATCCCATGCCAGTTCACTTTACACAAAAAAGTCCAATCAGGCATCAAGACATGTAAAAAGAAAATATCTTTAGACAGCAATTTCCTATTTGTTTGGGGCTGTTATTATGCCGTGACAGCCCCAAACAACCATGTTTGACATCGATGCTCATTAGTATTTCTGAGCCTTTAATCTTTGTGACAAAGTCCACCAGGCTCAATTACTTTCACGGAAATACAATGAAAGGCATTCATAGAGAACAAAGTGGGCTCTCTCAAGTGTTTGCACATTCCAGAGATTAATCACGCAAACAGCAAATGGTGGTAAAGCTCTACAAACACACAGTAGCACAAGTGTCATCTTAAATCAAAGTAAAGTGAGGATGTTGTCAAAACAGCATCATGAATAGTTCGTATCTGTCACTTAAATAGAAGAACTCTGGTATTCGTTGCTAGTCTTTCAATTAATGATGACCTGATCCAGCTTTTTTTCCTCTTTATGTGTAAAGAAACATCAGGCTCAACTTAAACAGCTTTTATAACTTTGTAACATAAAATGTAAGAAATCCAGAATTTACTGAAATGTTGTCGCTGAGGACAGTTGTTGACTCTGGCTATATGTCTGAGCTTGTTTTAAAAGTACAGAATGAATGTAGGACCAGGAACCTGCCTGGATGTACTCATGATGGATAAAAACTTAGTTTGCAAGTTCTTAACTCTAAGAGATGGGTTGGTAAGAGTGTTCAAGCTTGATTCACAAAGCAGATTTACTGAATTGTCCGGATAACATGGTTAAAAAACAACCCTTTGGTACAATTAAATATAAAAAATGTGGATGTGGTGTAATGTGATGTAAAGTTACTCAAAGATGCATCAAGAAACATTTTGAATGCTTGTAAAACAAGTCAGGGAAGTCCAAAACGTGTCACTGAAAATCTTGATAAGAATTTAGAAAATTCCAGTAAGAAACATTTTAGTGTATAGACATCAGCTGTGTAGCTGCTAAAGTCGTAATTTTAAATTATTGTAAAAACAAATTTCTATAGTAAAAAATGAAAGTAACGTTTTGTCAAGTCACTCTACCGCCCGTAACTGTGCATCAAACAACATCATGGTGACCAAAATAATTATGGTAGCTAGCAGCCACAGTTATCATTAAAATAAAGGCCGTTGTATTTTGCCTGAAGACAAGGAGCTCCCAACTGCTGATTGCACTCCTGTTTAAAATTAAACAAAATAAATAGATATATACATACAACCAAATGTTTTCCTGTAATATACTGAAATCCATGAATCTACAGCAATTTCTATACATGTCATCTGGAACTTTTTGCATGGTGTTAGCTGTAACTTAAACTAAAAATGCCATGCAGTGGTTATTTATCTAAATATTTGCTAATGAATGCACTATATCAGGAGGATTAATGGCATAAAAACTAGGATTTAAAAATAGGCATTCGTGTTGCCTTTACTGCATATTCTGCAGCACCACTCAGCAAAGAGTATACATACAATTAACAGTAACATGCTGTAGTGTCGCTTTATGGCCGCGTGATTTTCCGGTGTTGACGAACTGAGTGCATGAGGATTAATGAAGGAAGTTGCAGTATCCACGTGTCGGAGCCAGAAGGCGCTGGTTAGTTGGATGTCTGGTCATGGTCAGATGGAGGTGCACTGTTCTTGCTGTATAACTAGAATTTTTTTTTTTTTAAAAACACCGTTGTTGTGTTTAGTTTGCAGCTGGAGTTGTTTGTGGCGTTCACTGTGACTGAGTGAATGTCTCTTATTACTTAGGTAGCTGTTTTATATATAAAACTGCAGACATGCAGAGAAAATGCATGCGTGCATACTGCTCTGCATAGACCTGGTTTTTAGTTCCAAACATTAGACACATGACCACACACTGAAAAATAATTTCCATGTCACCTAATCCATTCGTGCCCCAGCACAGTGACCCAACTGTCTGAATCCTGGCATTAACTGAAACAACCTCAGTGAAACACCAGTTTTTACACCAGCTAAGCCTCAGATTAACACCAATCACAGCAGGATTAATATTTCTGCCTCGTTAATCTCTGCATTTTGTGTCAGGTGAGCTGTATGACAGAGCAATTCTTTAAACATATCAGGTGAGAGTCCAGCAGATGGTCACACCTGCTGCTGCGGTAAAAGCACCGACGTCACCGATTCAGAATCGCTCTGATCCTGCCAGCCTGCTCACTGCTTTATCCCCATATCCATGAAACACAAGCGCGGTCACATCCAAACTGTTTTAAACCCGCTGAAACCAGTCATTATTTAAATCCATTGAAATGTGTGGATAATTAAGTTCACCCTTTTTAAAAAAGTAAGTAATTAAGAAAGTACAACAATCAGGAGTTATTGTCCCTGTGAGGCATTTAACATCATTGAATTGCTGCTTCACCTTCCAGTGGGACCTTTCACCTGCTGTGAAATAATGTTATTCACAGAAGGAAATTACATGTCATTATTTGTAGCAAAATGAATTCTGCTGGGGGATTAGGGTAACGTCTTAACAGAAATTACTTCAAATTGTAATTTTTCATATCATTCAAAAACTTAAACTGTTACTGTTTGACACTACTCGGCGCTACGGTCCTCAGTTAATTTTAAGGTTGCATTCATTATATAGAGTAAACTGTCAACCAGGCTGTATATGAAACATGGGCTTATAGTTGTAAATTGTCAGTCACAGAGTAACCACACCCTAAATCATGCCCATGTACAAAATGATAATAATAATAAAATTATGTAAGAGGATATTTTCCAGACTTGTATATAGTCAGACTTCCAGTTTTGAAGTCTTAATTGTAGCGTGTTGGCCCCATCAATAATGTTTTCCTTTATTCTTATTTTTCTTTTTGTGACCCAAAGGATGGTGAGCTAAATTATCCACTGATGTTAGCAAGCTGCATCCAAAAACTGTAAAGGTGTAATGCACAGAAACAGATAACCTGCTAAATAGTAATGAGTTAGTAATAAGATAGAAGTTCACTTATTAAGACTTGACTACAGACTTATTGGAATTTCTGTTAGTATGATTAGCTACCATTTTCAGATAACTGCATTAACATTTCTCTACAAATGCACTTGAGATACCAGTTCAGTGACTCAGTTTAGCTGAAATGACGCCTAGCAAAAAGCCGCCAGTGTCACCATCCATCTGTTGCACTTATACAGTTTAGTGGTTAGTCACACAGACCTAGCAACCAGTCAGTGAGCGCCTTGGCAACTTTTGGCCACTGGGGAAAAATATGTATTGAAAAATGTGACTGGTTACTGAATGCTTGCATAAAACAGTTGCAATGAGTGTGTTGCACAAAAAACATCCTTGCAGTTGCATTGGTTGCAAGCAGATTGCCACGGTCACTTATAGTTTGCATCTAAGACACCAAATTCATTGACTGAAAGATGTCAGCTTGACTGCAGCTGAAATCAGCACCTTTCCAAAGGCACATTTTTCCATTTCTGGTTTGCATTGCACTCTTCAACCAATTTCACTGAGTGACAATGAGCAACCTGCAGCAATCCCCCACCAGCTGGCTGGCCAATACATTTTCCCTAGTGACAGGTATGACTGGGGCCTTCTGAGAGTTTGTTATGAAGAGGAAGATTAAATAGAGTTGCCCAAACAATTTTTTTGCACCAACTAGTAAACATTCCTGTTCTAAAGCTGGTAAAACATTAACATGGAAGTCTCTGGGCTGTTCTCCCTTTTGGCACCAGCATGAAAAGGTATGTGGGTTATCACTACACTGGTGACATTTTGCCTTGCACATATCCTCTTGAGCTGTCACTGGGTCCAAAATATTTATCTGTTGAGCTTTAATTATTCAAATCTACAGAAGAGTTCAAGCTGCAGTGAATTTAACCAAGCAGCTCGCTTTTACTTTCTGAAGAGGATCAAGTAGAATTTCTTTAAGACCACAAAAGATGAGCACATGCTGCAGTAGCAAAGGAAGCACAAGACACATGTACATACAAACTGTAGCAAGAAAACATGATGACAAAGTGAGGAAGTGTGGTACTAGAAGATGTTAAAGAACTCTCATACTGGATTTAAACAGTCTACTGAAAAAACAAAAATATTGTAGCATTTATACGGTTTAGTTAAAAAATAGTACTATGTAAGTTTGTTTTGTAAAATAATTTCCTTTAGTAGATGGATTGATGAGCTGTTGTTGAGAGTTTGCCTGCAGTGAACGTGAGCAGATGGTTTGTAAGTGAGGCGTTAGCGTGTCGGGGGTCTTCAGCGTCACAGATGCATCACAGTGACGAGAGTTTCCGTTGGTCGGCGCACCTGCTGGGGGCCCTTTCTGCTTTTTCTGCACTGCCTATGCTTGTCTCCATGAAAAGTAACGCGTCATCATTCGAGCCTAATGACTGGATTTACTTCTGCTTCAAGTTTTAATCAACCAATTTGTTTATTAGATTTGATTCAGGGTGTGAGCTTGTGTTGCCATATGCGGTGGCTTGTGCGTTTCCATCATCCAGCGCTCCAGATGGACTCTGCTCTAATGCCGATAGCTTAACCGAGATCAGAGAAACGTGACTGGCCGACACGCTCCCGCTTGTTTTCTTAACCTTTCTCCACTTTTCTTCCACCTCATACTGCTCACTTACTCCCGCCGGACACACAAATAAAAAGCCAGTCAACATTTAGGCGTTAGAGATCGAGTCGGTCGGCTGAACGTTTTCTTAGTCACGTAAGGAGCATGCTCAGAGGGAGTTAATACCACAGTTAGGACACTTAACAAATATAGTGCCACAGCACCGTGTAATCAGGTTGACCAGTACAGGAACCTGAACAGTCCAGTAATTCCTTACTGTGAGGTTTTCCATGCCATCGTCACATCATTTACTTAGAGAGGGAAATTACAGGGTTTTTTCTTGTCTTTTTTACATTTTATTATGTATTCTATTAACTGTAGAATAATCTGAGCTCTTCTAGTCACACAGGAGTCACTGTTCCTCAAAAGCTCAATTTTTCTTTAGTGACTTCAAGATAAGCAGGTTCAATTCTGCATATGTTAAAATGACTCCCAGATTTGTCATCACATCTATCTAAAGCTCTGTCCAAAGCTTTAAACATTTCACTTTCTTCTAAGTCACGATCACAAATAAGACGTTATATGAATCTATATTAAGTGACGAAAGTATCAGTCATTTATCTTCAGCTCTCGAAATGCATTTTGAATTTGATGACTACCAAAAACACAATCAAGTTATACAAAGAGGAATAAAAGTACTTGAATTATATAGCGCAGAGCCACATACAGGGTAAGTCGACCTTAATGTAAATGGGCCAGATGAGTGAAACCCTCCTTTCAGTCAATGTGCAAGTGCAATTTCAACAGCACATCTCAGTTTTTCTACGTGATAAAGGAGTAAAATTACAGAAAACGTTCTGCCCAGACTGTCCTGTATTTATAAAACAAAGTTTTTGTTGATTGAAAAAAAAAATCTTTGAAATCTCTATAAATAGACGATGAGAAACAGGAACTTTATTGTTTACACTCACTTAACTACTTTGGTGTAGTATGAATGGCTGTGGGGGAGGGTTTTTTTTATCAGCAGGAAAAGCTTTAAAACTTAAAAGTACAGTTAAAAATCCAAAATGTATGCCCTCCTTCATATATCTAGTGGGCCGGATTGGAGTCTTTACTAGGCCAATTCTAGAACTAGGGCTTTATGTTTGCTTTTGTAGTCTTACTCGAAACACTTTAGACTAGAAACCACATTTTCAGTCATACATAGAGTCCTTTATTTTACACTCTATACCTGCTGTGTTTACCCCACATGTAAACCAGTCACCCTAACATGCATGTCTATTTTGCTGTGGTCAAAACGACCTGCTGAACTTCAAACTGAGCGTCAGAATCAGGAGGAAAGATAATTTAAGTGACTTTGATCATGGTGTGGTAGTTGGTGCCGGAGGGGCTGCTCTCAGTTATGTTTGTGATTTTCAGATTTAGTACATGTTGATTCACTAACGACATCAGAGTACTAAATCAGCTTTTTAAAGTCAGAGGGATTCTTTTGTATCGCCATATTGTAACTCGTACAGTCACCAACCTGGTGCTGCCTTATGGCAGCCTGGCAGTGTGATGTAGCATCTGACAGGTAATCCCTGCTGTAACAAATCTCTGGCCTACAACCAGAGTTTAGCCACCAGATGGAAACAGGTGGATTAGGCCTATAAAAGAGGAGAGCGATCTAACTCCGGCACACAGGCAGAGGAAGAGGGAGACGGGGGCAGACACACTGACACACTAAAGAACAGAAGAGTGAGAAACGAGTGGAGAGGAAGCTTAAAAAACGTATCATCTGCGTATCGCTGCTGGAATATTTTTGACTCGTATCTGTGGTTTTTGGCACTTTCGAGCAAGAGAAATGACTGTTATCAAAAGTGGCAGACCGTAAGTACGCTCCTCTGATGGGTCAGACACAGCCGTGATGTTACTGCGCTCACTGCAGGCTCTTCCTGTGTGCTATACACATTACAGCTGTGCTTAAAGTTACTGTAGCATTTCAATATGTTCATAACAAATTTGACATACTAAACAGCATTTTTAAATATCTTGAACTAGTGATGCACCGATACCGATACTGGTATCGGGTATCGGGGCCGATACTGTAAAATGTGTGTGTACTCATACTTGTAAAAGTTAACCGATACCATGAACGGATACTAACTTATTTCATTAATCAGAGGGTGGCTTGTCATTTTTGTTGTAGTTTTTTAGATTGGCCACTAGGGGGACATCCTGTGCTAAACAGGCACAGGGTTAGACGAGTCAGACTGGCAGCTCCAGATAAAAAAGAGAAACTGGAGGCTGCTGTAGCTAGGCTAAACAAAATGTCAGCAGTGTGGACCGGAACAGCCAACTTTAACTCAGGTTTTGGAAAAGCAATGAAAAATGTCAAGAGAAAATCCACGGGCAGTTAAAATAACAGAGGCTCTGACTCATTTTATCGCTCTGGATGACCAGCCAATGCTAGTCATGGAAAACATAGGATTCTTCTCGGCATACTCGAGCTGCGATATGAAATTCCCAGCCGCCCACACATCAGGGAGATAATGGTGCCAAAACTTTCTAAAGAGGTAAAGACAAGCAGTGTGTGCGATGTCAGTCCTTGGTTTAACGGCACAGTGGACTGATGATCCACGGGCAGATGGGGAGTTCGTTCATCAATGCCAAATACTTTCGTTATTTTGTTTGTTTGTTTACAATATGGACACTCTGCAATAATTTAAAAGTTTCTTTTATTCTCAAACCTAATTTGTATTTATTTTATTCCAAACAGAAGTGTTTATTTATTATTCTGAAAGCTCGAGACAGTGCCAATAGTTCAGTGGTATTTTGTTAAATTACAATGTGGAGACTCTGCAATAATTTAACAGAAGTGCTTATTTTTCACTTGAAATTTATTTGTGGTCATTTTTATTAAGATATTATTTATTATCGGCAGAGAATAAAATAAAACCTGTCTTCCAATTCATTGCATTTGTGTGTGTGTGTGTGTGTGGTAGAAGTATCGGTTTTTGTACTCTGTATTGGCAAGTACTCAGATCCAAGTATCGGTATCGTATCGGTTTGAAAAAATTGGTATCGTTGCATCCCTATCTTGAACAAAAACTGGAGGTTAAAATGAACAATAATGTCACCTCCTTGTATAAAAATCAAAGCTGCTTTTGTTGGAGTTGATGGATTTTAGTTTAAAGTATTTATAATTTTGTGATCACCGACCCTGGGATATTACAAGTATTGTTACCGAGAAAATAAAGCAGCCAAGGCTCTGGTGCTGCCATTTAATCCCAAACATGTGTGGCAATTATAGGGCAGCATGTCGATCCATGTTTGTTTCTCCACTTGACTCGGCAAAAGCTCCTTAACCTGCTGACACTAAGTAAGGTGGAGGCGAGCATCTGCTGTATCTAACTGCACCTGTTCACAGGTGACTCATCAGATTTCTTCAGTCTGCGTGGAGGTGACCTGGCCTGTGTCAGCGATCAGTAGATTCATACAGCTTTGTTTTCCTTGTTGCAGAGTGCCAACCGTTCCAGTGAAGAACCTGAATGGATCCAGTCCTGTACATCCTGCACTGGCAGGTAACCTATGCTAACTACCTGAATCAATCCAAATGATTTAGACTGGATCATTCTCATAACACAAGAGCTCATCCAGCTTTGTGTATGCAATAGGAATGTATGAGTAGTATGTCTCATGCCCCCTCTCCTGGCTATATTCAGGTATAACAGGCATCTTGATGAGCGCAGCAGGGCTTCCTGTCTGCCTGACTCGCCCTCCCAAGCTGGTGCTTCATCCTCCACCTGTCAGCAAGAGCGACCTCAAACCTGTCCCGGGGTTGGGGCATTGCTGTCGCAAGACCACAAAGAAACAGGCCCGGAAAGGTGAGCTAGTTGTGATTTGAGGAAGAGCAAATGTGCTTTGTGACTATAATGAAATTCTCACTGAATTTTGTGTTTCTGTCTGTAGGCAAGACTCCAGAGGAAGTGGTGAAGCGCTACCTCCAGAAAGTGCGAAATCCCCCAGAGGAGGTGAGTTCTCTCCCTATGGAGGGCATTTATCTAGCAAGTCTGTTTATGATGGACACATCATAGCTTCCAGCAACATCTCTTAGAAATCTAACATAGAACAGAGCCTGTGTTTGGGACAATAATGACCAGTAAAATGATGTTGGACTTTGATGGGATTCATTATTAATAACTTTTAAAATACTTTCAAAGCAAAATACAGAAAAAATTTCTCCCTTTGAGGCTCAGGACTTATACTCCTGATTATATAACTGAAAAAGGTGGGAGGGGAAAATAACCACATCTGCACTATTCTCAGTTTCAGGAGCAAATTACATAGTAAAGTTGTTTTGGTGTCCATATTTTTACGTGTTAGAAGTGTAGAAGGCGTACTAATGCTACTCAAAGCCATGGCACACGCTGAAAATTGTTGGGAGGTGATCAAACATTATCTCAAACAGCATGATGTGGCACGTGCTGATAATTTGAAAATCTTTCTGCATTGGACAGAACTCAAACTGTCCTTTATCTTTCTATGTCAGGATTGCACCATCTGTATGGAGGCCTTGCCCGGACCATCGGGCTACAAAGGTCCTGGTGTGGGTGGCATCTCCAGGGCCGAGTCGGTGGGTCGTCTGGCACAATGCGGTCACCAGTACCACCTGCAGTGCCTCGTTGCTATGTACAATAACGGCAACAAGGACGGCAGCCTGCAGTGTCCCACCTGCAAGACCATTTACGGAGTAAAGACTGGCAACCAGCCACCCGGCAAGATGGAGTACCATGTCATCCCGCACTCCCTGCCTGGCCACCCAGACTGCAAAACCATCCGGATCATATACAACATCCCTCCTGGCATCCAGGTAGATTCAGTATATCGGTGTTTATGTGGTGCTAGCAGCAAAAGAAGCATAAATGCGTCTCTTTTTGAATGAAGTGACAAACTGTTCTTCTTCTGGTCTTCAGGGCCCGGAGCACCCAAATCCAGGCAAACCCTTCACTGCACGTGGGTTCCCCAGACACTGCTACCTTCCTGACAGCGAGAAGGGACGCAAGGTAAACATAGAAATGTCTCTTCTTTTGAATTTCAGATGGGCAAGATGGTCATATATTAACACGTGTTCTTTATTAACCCTTTCCAGGTTCTGAGGCTGCTTCTGGTAGCGTGGGATCGTAGGCTCATTTTCTCTGTGGGTACGTCGAGCACTACAGGTGAGAGCGACACGGTCATCTGGAACGAGGTGCATCACAAGACCGAGTTCGGCTCCAACCTCACGGGCCACGGGTACCCCGACCCCGGCCACTTGGACAATGTCCTCGAAGAGCTCAAAGCTCAGGGCATCACCGAGGAGGAGTGTCTACCCAGAGACTGAGCAGAGACATTCACAGCACTGAAGACACAAGAAGATACCAGGCGTGAGTCTTTAAACACAATCCTGGGACGGGGATCCGCAGCTAAACGGACCAGTTCTTTTCAAAATGTGACGAAACGAACAGAGGAAACTTTTACACCAGATGATGGAGAAGGACTATAAACAAAAGCCCCAACAGAAATCGCTTCAGCAGAATTTGCTGCGACTCAATTTTTTTTTCTCTTACGACTGCATGAGTCAGTTTTGATACGTACGTGGGGAATCATTTTCTTTCCCGATGCAGTAATGGTGTCAAGGTTGCCGATGTTACTCAGTGAGACATTTGAGACCACTGTGCACATACGAGTCATTGTTAGTTTGTGGGGGGAACAAAAACTGTCATTTATACTGTCAGACTTCAGATCAAGAATGTAACTAACTGATTTTGTTTTTCTTAAGTGATGAAGTGTTTACCACTCCTGCTGCTGCTGAACCGAATGGAAGTGAAATTTAAGTCGTTTTTAAAGTGTTAGTCCACAAGCAGAAGCAGATAAATCCTCCAAATGTTTGACTGGATATCTGAGCATGGATATTTGCTGACCTCTAGTGGTACTTTTCCAGAACTACATTCCTTTTTAGGTTTGATTTTTAACTTGTGTTCTTGTATGTTATGAATACTTCATATATTATATGATATCAGTTCCATTAATTCTAGTTTTTTATACTATAATTTCACATTTTGTTTAATATGCTGTGTTCCATTGTATTGTTTTTGGGTTTGGCTTGACAGAAAAAGACATGGGAGGGAAGTTTAGATAAGCTGCTGGTGTACCAGAGTTTGCCTGATACTTTATATGCCATTTTCCAGCCCCTTTCTTTAAAAACAATCTTTTTTTTTTAGTATTTTTCTATTTAAGAAATAAGCTGACATTCCTGAATCCTTTGGCCCTGAGAGCATGGGTGTATTTAACAGCTTTCTATGTCTTCTTGTATCTGCATTAATGTTAATGACTGATAGGAAACCCTATCGTGGATTAATCCATTACCCCCCTAGGAGGCGTAAATTCCCCAAAAGCTAGGATTGGACCTCCTGCCTGAGCTCAGATTTGCACAGTGTTTTTTACTTAGTGTCAAAAGGAAACAGCTTGTATCTACTGTATTTTTTTTCTCCTTTTATTGTGTAGGATGCACACCAGCCTCAAATGCTCTAATCACACTACAGAATGTGGTCAGCGGTTGTATTTGTCATGTTTTGTTTTTGCCATGCGCGGTTCTAAAAGACTATCTTGATGTGGGTCCAGCTTGGGCCAAAGTGGTCCACTGTGGACCAGGTTGTTATGTTAAAGAGAAATGCAGCAGTATGTGTCAACATACTAATGTAGGCCAACATCAAAAGCATTTTTACTTTATGATATTTTATGTATGCACTGTATTCTATGTATATGTTTTATGTGCATAAATTTGCATTAAACATTTTTCTAAGGTTCAAAGAGAAAGCCTGAAGCCTCAACTGGTTTCTTTTTTTATTTTTAAGAAGTGATGATCAAGTCTGACTATTTGAATTTCTTGGAAGGTAGCTCTTTAAACTTTTGTTTTGCTAAGATAAAAACTTATTAAAAACAGGTATATTAAAAACAAAACAAAAAACAAATGATATCGGGGTTAAATTTTAGTGGCTTTTGATAAGAAGCAGTCCCGGTGTGTGACCAAGCACAGTAGTAATGTCTGTGTTGAGTCTGTTAACATTAGCAGTGAGTTGTAACACTGACGCTATTAAAAAGTTAGCTAGATATTACAGCTTTACTTATTAAATAAAGTAACTTGTTATTATAGTTATTTTTGTGATGACAAAAATTAACACCATATTTCTAACATTTGTTATATTGCTCAGGGGAATTTAGCTTACTGTAAGTCTGCTTCGGGATGCGTTGACTTTAGCTAATTTTACAGCTAGTTGATATTGGAAGCATTTATCAACTTACCCACAAAATTTGGTGCCAAACAATTGTAAGTGAACTAAAAGTTATCCTAGCATTAGCACCATTCTCCTCCTTGATGTGTCATGAAGGTTGTAGAGCTGTGTTTAGCTAGCAGGTATGTCTGCTCTTTGCAGCTAACAGGTACTTTCCACTCAGGTACAATTTACATGATGCTTTTTTTCAATGCTACCAATAGCAGGCCACATGATATCACTTAAGACAAAAAGTAATCTGAGCACTTCAGTAAGTTACCTGTTCCACCACATTCCTTAGTTCCTCTGTTGGATTGAGATCTGGTGACCGTGAGTACATTTGAGTATAGAGAACTCATTGTCATGTTCAAGAAATCAGTTAAGGATGATGTGAGCTTTGTGTTCCTGCTGGAAGCAGATATCAGAAGATAGTTACACTGCAGTCATAAAGGAATGGACAGGGTAAGCAACAACACTCAGGTATGCTGTGGTGTTTAAATCCCTGCACCATTAAACCACTGGCAGCCTGAACTATTAAGGCAAGACGACTGCCCCAGGGCAGCTGTGGCTACAACTGTAGCTTGCCTCCACCAGTGTGTGAATGTGAGAGTGAATGGGTGGATGACTGGACGTGTAAAAGCGCTTTGGGGTCCCTAGGCGGGACTAGTAAAAGCGCTATACAAATACAGGCCATTTACCATTTACCATTTACCATCTGAATGCTGCAGCAGAAATCAAGACTCATTAGAACAGGCCATTTACCATACAGAGTGCATGAAAAATAACCAGCATGGCTTATAAAGGAGACTGGATGTATTAGATTTTAAGTTGTTCAGTTTCTCCTGAAAACCTTTGTTAAATCGGCTGATAAGACATTTTAATCCAACATTTGATCATTTCTGAAATGCTTTATGTGTGAATACAAACTACACTGTGAGGGAGGTGAAATTAGAAATGAAAGATTCCTTAACGAGATCTCTGAGTATGCGTTGTTTACATATATACAATTTATTTATTTATTTTTACCAAGTGGCTCTATTTTACTGATCACTCACAACAGTGACTTCTGCCTGCAGACGTGAGCAGTGCATCAAACTGTTTATCCGCAGATTAGTCTGGCTCCTGGATTACTAGTCTGGATTACCTCCACTTTATTGAATGAAAAAATGCACAACGGTAACTAAAATGCAATCATAAAGGACCGCAGAGAAAAGAGAGAGAGGGGGGGGGGGGGGGGGCAGACGTGATGCTGAAATAAGACGAAGTGACAGATTATTTTTAATATTTTGAGGCTCATTTTGAGACTCAGTCAAAAAACGATAAACTGTTTAATCCGGAGCAAAAATGCGACGGGGCAACGATTGCAACCCTTTCAAAAAAATCGTTTTAAGTGTCAGTCACATTTCTTCAAGCACTCCGAGAACCTTTCACGTCAACTTTCGTTTGCGTTTCCATTTCTGCAACGGCAGAGATTTATCTTAAGTGACAGATGTGATGGATCACGCAAAGCTGCCAATTAGCGGTATGAACATGCAGCGCCCGCCTGTCAGGTTAGTGGGGAGCAGATGGGTTAAAGATCTAATCAGCCTGCAACTGAGTTAAGATGGACGCAATGCAGCTAATGGCACTAATGCACCTAAAGTGAGAATACATGATGGTTATTGCTGCATTGCCAGTTTTAAGGTGGCAAAAGTAAAAGAAATAAAAATAAAAATGTGGGAGACAAAGCAGTGGCTCAATTGCTGCCAACTCGCTGTCTGTGTGTGAACGACGGTGGGGCTTCAGTGCGTAAATGCTACTGAGAGAAACATGAGACAAGGGGAGGTAGAGGGAACGGAAAGGAAAGAAATATGCACATAAACTGGTTAATGCGCACAGGGGCAGGGGAGAGCCGCCCTTTGCAGAAACTGGAATGGGGGTGGGGGGAGGGAGTCCCCAAATGGTCAGCGAAACCCTTTCTGCAGGGGTCCATTGTCTGCTGACCATGACTATGAAAAGAAAGCTGTTTACAGGAGACAGCATGTTGTGTTGCTTCGACGGTTGCCTGCAGTTGATCACTACACGTTGCCGTTTTGTCTGATGTCTCCCTTTTGTTATCCCCACCTAAAAAAAAAGTGCTTCACAGCTTTGCGGTGCGATGCCTGGGCTTGCTTTCTCAGGTCTGAATTACAGGCTGCGAGTGTTTCTGCTCTCTTTTTTCCCGCATCCTGCCAGATAAAGCAAATCCTCCCTCTCCTCATCTCAAAATGACTTGTGTATTATTAAAAGCTTTTAAATGGAGCAGAGTGCTGGCTGACTACCAAATCCACTGCCTTGTTGCCAGGGAAACACATACCCATGGTCTCCACTCCTCCTCCTCCTCCCTCTCAGTGCTTTTCCCCCCCTCCCACCCCTCCTCCCCTCCCCGGAGGCTCATATTTCAAAACCATCAGCAGTCTTGTGCGCTCACACTGCTGCCTTTCAACTAAAAGCTTTTGTGCTTCCAGTGAAGCAGAATGGAGGGGAGAGAGAGCAGATGGGAGTGGTTAGAGGCGAGGGGAGGGAAAATAAAGGGCCTCCCTCACCGTTGCCAGGGCAACTTGATGTCACGGTGACATCACGCACCACTAAAAGCTTTTAACCGGATTCCTCTCCTGCCTTAGGCCCCATTTTGAGTCCTCTTTCAGCTAGACTAGGGGGAAAGGCACAGGCAGGGTGGTGGTGTGTGTGTGCCTTCCTGCTTCTATTCCTCCATTACTGGAGACTCAACACGGCTCTTTAGCACAGTAAAAGGCTTTCAAAACCAACCTCTAAAGCTCTGCAAACAGAACCAGCACAGGTCAAGAGAGTTGTTTAAAATTTTTTAAAAAAAATGGCATCAGAGGATGGTTTCAGCTACCTGATGCCAGGCCACAGTGAGAAACACAGACGGGCCCCGAACTGGACCGATGGCGAAATGAAAGCCCTCCTGTACGTGTGGGAGGAACACCACAACGAGCTGAAAATGAGCAAGAGGAACGCTAAGGTTTACGAGAAGATGTCCCAGAGGTTCTTTCAGCTGACAGGAGAGCAGCGCTTCAAGGAAGAGATCAAGATGAAAATCACCAATATGTCTTTTCAGTACAGGCAAGTGCAAAACCCCGGTCCAAAGTCATGGCTCCAGCTGCTGCATGACCAACCCATCCCCCCCCACCCCCCAATTTTTTTTTGTTTTACATTTTCTCTGCTTTAACAGGCGACTGAAAGCTACAGTTGGCGAAGGCAGCGAGGCGCCAGATTGGCCGTACTACAAGGCCATAGAGAAGATCCTCTCCAAGCCGCTGGAGAATGGCAGGGTGAACTCTTTGGAGTTTCAGGCCTCTGCAGCGGGTCCCTCCACTTCCTCCCAGTCGACAGACAACCTGGTGCCACAGTCAGAGGAGGGGCTGATGGGATTCCTGCCAGAGTACACAGGCTCCTCGGACGAGATGGAGATCAAACAAGAGCTGGACTCGCTGAGCTCTGATAGTGAGCACACACAGGGCTCCAGGTAACAGGAAATAGAGGAGACACACTCATGTGTGTCTCGTGACACACTCGTGTGTCATAGTGAATATGTGCACTTTTGAAACACTCATAAAGATAATAATAGATGAACTGACCTTTGTATGCTATTGTTTCAGAGAAGCAACCCACCAGATATACAGTTTTATGCAGTTTTCAGCTTGCCAGCTATAACTGAAAGTGACTACCTTTCGTCAGCTGGGTTACTTGTTGTTATGCTTTATTTAAACCTTGAATGGTAAAATTATATACACGATTGCTTTTTTCTCTCTGCGTTTTAACAGTTTTGTTAGTTTCTGTAAAGTATTACTTACTTACTAATAATCTGTGTAGGTCTGTCTGTTCCTCTGATCCACTCCAGACTTGGTGACTTTAGCCATAATAGCTAAGTGCTAAAGTCTTAAATTCACCCTAATTCTTTAACCCTAAAACCAAGCCTTAGCCCTCAAATAAACTTTTGATGGGCTGAAAAACGAGTCAAAAAGTTCAAAATTCAATCTGGATGTGTTTTCTTGTCATTATTGTTGTTGCCATTAATTTCCTGTGGCAAACCACAGCAAACGCTCACTTATGCTTAGGGATGGGCATCGAAAACCGGTTCTTGCTGAGAACCGGTTCCTACTGTTTCAATTCCTCGGAATTGTTTGCCAGTTTTGACAACGATTTCCATATCGATTCCAGTCGCCCCGAATGACGTCACCACGTTGCGGAGCGTCATTTACCTGGCAGGAAACATGGTGGCTCAAACGCTCAAAAGTTTGATTATACTTTACGAGAATGGATGACAACAGGGCAACTTGCAATACTTGAAAAGTAGATATTTCATTTAAGGGAGGAAACACTACGAATATGCAAAAGCATTTGCTCACAAAACACGCGATAACCTTAAATGAATGTCGTGTTTTTAATTCCGCTCCGGATTCGTGAATCTCAACCCAGCAGCAGCGGTAACGTTTGCGCGTCCTCTCCCGTTAATGCGGCAGGTAAATAATCAACTAACAGTGCATATTATGTTAGCGCGATCTGCCTTATTACAAAACCTGCCATTACTGTGCATTTAGGTGATGAGAGAGAGAGACAGACAGAGTCTGGCTGGCTCAGATGCTGGCAGTTCTCGCTGCAGTCTACCGGTAGCGTCTCCTTTCAGGCCAGGATAGACGAATGTCACAGCGCAGTGACTAAGTTTGTGGTCAAAGGCTTGAACCTATTTGCCACAGCAGATGCCCCCGATTTTCAGTAAGTGAATGTGTTTAATTGTAGGCAGGGACATTACTGGATATTCTTGTGTAATTTCTACAGAATAATTTATGTTATACTTTGTTATTGCTACAGAAGAATATTTATTTTATTATTTTACATTTACAATTTTTTTTCCTGGGGACCCTGTGACACCCCATTGAAGAGCCGCAGGCTGTGAATCTCTTAAGATCTCACTGTTGGGTTTGTAAGGCCATGTTACTCCTAAATTTCAATCTTGTTCAAAGAGACGATATAAAACAAAGTTCTAAGCTATTCGACCTCAGTGTTCTCCTTTTTAAAAAGAATCGATAAGAGAATCGATAAAGGATCTAATCGTTAAACAGAATCAAAATGGAATCGGAATCGTGAAAATCTTATCAATACCCATCCCTAATCATGCTGCTTCTCCAGAAAGCTGCAGCCCACAATCTGCCTGTACTGGTTAGGCAAAATCAGAAACATGCATCCAGCTGATGTGTCCTCAGGGCTGTCTTCTTGTTAAAACTGTGCCTCTCAATTGTCTGTCTTAATTGTCAGAAAAATCTGTAGATTGTAGCTACCAGTAATAAGCCATGTTTCACTCCCTTTAAATGCCGTCCAGAGTAGCTGGTTGTAAAACACTTGCAATGGTTTACTTCTATGATTTCTGCCTTTGGCGCGAGGAGCCGATGCACACACACCAATGTTATGTTGGAGGTCGTGGAACTAACCTGTGAAAATGTGAACCCAGTGTGATCTCTTCTTACCAGGCACTGCCTGCTCTGAAAGGTTCCCCTCTCTGCTCCCCCAGCTCACATCCTATCTTGGCCAGGAAGAGGAAGGCCAGCAAGCACCTGTCCTTGAAGCGGAAGAAACTGCGAGTCTTGCAGGCTATGCTGCAGCAACAGAAGAGGTCGAGCCGGGCCATGGAGGAGATGTGCAGGGAGGTGCGTCGAGCCGTGCACCAACAGAACCTCCTCCAGGTCCAGTGCCTGCAGCTGCAGGAGCGCATGATGAACCTCCTGGAGAAGATGATCCAGCTTCCCGCCACTGCATCAGCCACATGGGGTCAGAGCGGGGTGAAGGATCCAGGAAAACCATAAAGTGTTTTTTGTTTTGTTTTGTTTTTTATTGGGGGGCGTTGCCTCACCTATACCCTTGTTGAATACAAAAAAAATGATGTATTTTATTTTGGCATTCCAGGTTTATCCTATTGTGAGTAAAGCTCTGTGTAGAAATGGTAGAGACAGGCACGAATACAGGCTTTTACCATTTCTGGAGGAGCATCATTTGTAGAAGATAAACATGTTATTGCATTTGTTAGCACTTTAGCATCAACATTAAGTCAGGCTCCACTGTACATTTTCATTTTAGGAACAGTTGTATAAGATTTCTTGATAATTTGCCAAGTACCCTAATAAAAATCACTGTGGGAACAACAGCCATCATTTTTTTTCTTTGCCAGGATAATTACATGTTACATGGGAAGTCTGATGTCAAAATAGGGCAATTTGTAGCAACCATGAACCAGGAATTTAGGCGGTAATCCCCACTGTTGCTGCAGTCATTTGGTAAAGAGCTGCCAGCAAATGGCAACACAAGCTGCTTGAGATTTCTCAGAAAAAGAAACCTTGACTATGTCTTTTTGTGCAAAATAGTAGCTTTAATGAAACGTTCCTGACTTTCTTTTGCGTGAGAATGTGACAGAGTGATTGGCAACCTTGATATTTATAGTGTTATACTGACATCCACATAAAAATTTCTAGGAATATGGGTCATTAGTCATAATAAGACTCTGACAAGTCAGACAGATTCTTCTATTTGTATCATAACAAAGACACTGATAGTGGCTAATAAAAGTCATATAATAGCATTTTTACAGCATTTAGTTTTAGGATTTGATATATATGGAAGCTTTCATTCAAGGCAGAAACCCGCAGATTTGTTTCTTGAGAACTGACAACTATGCAAAGATAACCTGCTGCTGTCTTTCACTCTAACATCCCCCATCTCTGTGACTCTACAGTACAATTATTGGGATGCAAAATACACAGAGGGTGGAGGCTGACGTTAGCTGAAATATTAAGGTCTTTGCCTTTCAGCCCATTTTAAGAGGATTTGGAGAAATAGGGGGGATTAGGCTAGTTCCATCACACATTACACCAGCTCAAAGGAAGTCACTCCTTCATGAAAATGAGAAAGCAACATCGTTTGTTTCCTTATAACACACTGAACTGTGTGGCCTGTGTTTGGATAGTATGCTCATTGCTCACAGCCGTAATAAATAAATCATAAAGTGCAACGTCATTGCATTAGACTTCTAATCCTGTTGTCATATAGTGGTTTGTCAAAACGGCTGTCAGCTTCTTGCAAATGAGTAAGCTACACCGCACATAAGTAGTAAGGCCAGGGGTGAGGCAACCGTTGCAGCCCTTTGACCAGAGTTAGTGTTTACACACCATCCGCCGTAAAGAGCCGCAGTCGAGTGGAGGGGAAGGAGTTAACCAGAGGCAAAGTGGATGAGACATACTGCAGTAACCGCAGAGTCATATGGATAAGACCTTTTTTATTTTTACTTTTTGGTTTTTAAGTGATCAACTTATCACCATTGCATGGGCAGTGCCTTTTAACTTTCATTATATTCCTCCTTTTAGACATAAATCAGGGGTGAGTCTCCAGAGAACTTTCTGTGAACTGAGCAGAGTTATTTATTAAAAATATCATATATAAATAAAAAAATTATATACATACTTTACTTTACTTAAGGGAAAAATGAAGCTTGTCAACTGCCATCATTGTCAGCCAATAGCGTCACTCCCACTGTTTGAATATTGAACGCAAAGGCGATGCTGATTGGCCAGTGGGAGGAGTCACATGTTCCGGAGACGTTACGCTGTCATGGTTACAGTGAAAGACGCTTTGTGATTTCCGTGGTGAGTGAATGGATGGAGGTGGTGCCCTCGAGCTCTGCCATATGGAGTACCGAATCACTGCAGGGAGAGAATAGAGAAAAAAATGGACGCGTGAAGCGGAAAATGTAAACGTGGTAGACTCGTGTTAACGTAAACGTAAAACCCGTGGGCTTTTTTTTTTCTGGCACAACTTTAAAAGCAGGTACTGTTAAATTTTTTTCTCGATAAGGCCTTAATTGTTGTCAAAGTTTCGAGCTACGTTAACATTGTTTGTCGCCTTAAAGTTGCCAAAACTCTGAAAAAAGTCAAGCAGGAGCTAGCTTTCGCTATTTTTGTTTCGGTTTTTTCCCCTCATAAAATGACTTGGGCGGTGACTTAAGCACACATTTAAAAACTGTGGCTTACCGACACCAGAGTCCTTCATTAAAGTGGTGGTGAGCAGGGAGCCAGCTGGCGGTGTGTTTTGGGGAGTGGGTGGAGGGGTGACTGGGAGTAATATGCGAGCCGTGTTTGCACATAAAAGGTGCCTCTGTTTTAGCTCAGACAGATAATTGCAGAAATAAGATTGATGTGGACCGATGTGGGTTGCGTTACTTGGTTATTAAATGAAACTGATTAAATTAAATTAATTTGTTGACTAGGTGAGAGCAAAGATAGAGCTAGAAAAACACCCTGCTTTTTCTAACACTACTTTAAAAAAAACGATGTTATTCTGTTTTCAGTATATGGTCTTTACATTATTTATTAGCAGTATTCATCAATAAAATAACCATTTAATGTAATTAATAAAATGTGCTGTAGAACTTCTCATTAGTTTTCACAAAGAACTCTAGAGCTGTCGTTTATTGGCAAGTATTTTTTGACATTTTAATGCATGAGTTGTAATTTATTAAGTCTTTGAACAATTTGATGTGGTGGAAAAACATGTCGTCTTCTTTACTTTTTGTCCTTGTGTTTTGCTTTGTGTTACCATAAGATGACAACAACACAATAGTGTTGGCAACGGGCAAGTGTTTCAGTTCCCACACGCGGCAACAAAGATGAGGATACAGGGACAGCCTGAGGGCGCGAGGAGGCGTCTGGATATGAATGCATCCGGTGAGTTCAAGAGCGTGGAGGTCATCCGTGGTCGGGCTGGATATGGCTTTACTATTTCAGGACAGAGGCCGTGCATGTTGAGCGGCATCCTGGAAGGAAGCCCGGCATACTTGGTGGGGCTCAGACAAGGAGATTGCATCATGGTCATCAATGGAAGTGACGTGTCTACTGCTTCTCATGAGGCTGTGGTGCAGCTGATTGGCAGCTGCAAAGGACCCCTGTGCTTGGTGGTGCAGGCTGAAAGCCGAGTGTTGGGAAACCCAATCCTTAATGATGTGAAATTTGGGTTTGCTCAGAAAAGTGGCGTTTTCCAAAAGGCAAGTGTTTTTCGCACCGTCTCAGATGACTCAAGCAACTCCTCCTTTAACGCGAGTTGTTCGGTTGCCGCCAAACAGAGGCCGGTTTCAGAGCCGGATATGTCACAGTGGTCACAGCAGTGGAGTGCTTTAGCTGAGCAGCCAAGGGAGGAGACTTCCACGTCTGGGGATGCAGACTCTGTTATTACAGACGAAGCCAATCCAGACTGGGGTGTTTTGAACATGACTTTGGTGGTTGGCTACCTGAGCTCCACAGAGCTGATTTTGAACACTAGTGAATCAGAGGACTGTTCAAAGGCCATTCTGGAGAGAATCCGACAGCTGGGCACTGAGCAGGACACCCATACCCTGGTGATGATGAAGATCATGTTTGATTGCATTCGTCTTTGTGACGACGCTGGAGCTGTTTTGGCAGCTTTCCCTGCTGAGAACCTGGTCTTGGGGGCTGTGTGTACTGAAGACCCACGTTTTTTTTGCCTGGTCACCACAGGGCATATTATTAATGGCCGTGTGCCAGAGGATAGTCCTCTGCGTGCCTCCTGCCATGTTTTTTTCATTGACCCAGATCTGGGAAATCACAAGGATCACACTGGGATTGCTGGCCGTTTTGGTTTCAACTGCACTCCAGATCCAGATGCCTCGGGCTGCCTGGAATTCCCACAGACTCCCCCGGATGTTCTTAACTTTGTAACAGTACTTTACAGCGACATGGGGGAGGCTGTGGAAAGACTAAGAGTGAAACTGGACGCAGAAGCCCAGGAGCATGCCAAGGAGAACGTCAGCACTGCCAAACGTGGCAGTGCCAGCAGCAATGGGGACAGTGGTATTGGAAATGTTTCTCCCCCTGAGGAGAGAGCGGACAGGGATTTCCCTTCGGTGATCCAAAACCATCCTGGGGCCCACCTCCCCAGCTGTCCATGGGATTATCCTCCGGCTGAGGGCCTCACCCCAATAACCCTCTCCAAGAATGGCCAAAAACGTAATCCAGAGAACACTACCAGCACAGATTCCCTTTCAGAGTCATTACCTGGCCCAGATTCTTTAGTTAGCTTTTATGGAGGACCCCCACCCAGACTACAGTTCCAGTTCAAGCCCCCACCACCTCTTATGCGTTTGGATAAAAAAACAAACTTCTCTGGAGATCCTCTCAGGGGGAGCCAACGGTGGTTCTCAAAGCCAAAGTGGCCAAAAGTCCTGAGTAGTGATCCGGCACCATGTGAAACATCCAACAACAACTGGCCCTCACACAATAGTCTTAGTGCCAGCACCAATAACCTGCCACCTCCAATGAGCCAGATACCCTCGGAAAGATACCAGTCAGCTGAAGTCATGATGCTGCCTCCCAGGGAGGAATGGACCAGAAAGTTTGTAGAACAGAGACAGAAGCAGCAAAAGGATGGCAGCACTAGAAATGTAAGTAAGACACTCTTTCTTGTTTTCTTTCTTTCTTTCTTTTTTATTACTTTAAAGCTGCAATCTAAAGAATTGAAAAATAAACATTTCTTATCCTGCCATTGAAGTAGTTAATGAGGTTTATGAGTATGTATAAATGACCTGTGATCTAAAATACAGGTTTCAGGCATTTAACTTCCACAAGAGTCAAATATGAAAAATCATATATTTATCATGTTTTTGAACCCAAAAGGTTAAAATTTCTTGATAGTTATTTACAAAAAATGGCAAAAATGTTAGAAAATATTCTTTTAATTTCACGTGTGAGGGGGCCATTATATGCTTTCCCCCCCCCTGTTTTTTATCGCGTATGTACTTTTAAAATTGCAGATGCTCAAATGAAAAATGGCACACAGCAGCCCAACTACCTGCTCTTTGTATGCTGCAGCCAATCCAAGAAAGTAGTTTTAAAGGGGAGGATGTAAAATAGTTTATTTCAGACTGAGAATGAACTGAGCAACTGCACCAAGGCCCATCATCAAATTAATAAGGATTATTTTGAGGTGTGAGTCATGCAAAGCTCTACCAAGCTAGAATGCAAGTCAGAAATGACGTCCCTGTAGTAGGTCCTTAATATGTCCTTAATATGTCCTCTTGAAGTACCCGGTGATGTTTATAGGATCTTTATAGGTGTCCTGACAGAGACATTTTATGTGATCAGCAACAAACATGAGGTGTCCTGTCTTTCAGAAACTCTTTAAAACTTTTTTTTTGTATTCTTGTTGAACTAAATGCTTTTACTTAAGTGCTGTGCAGGTTTCTTTGCTAAAATGTAAAGTTTATTATTCCTGTCACCGTGAGGCAAGAGCCTCAGAAGCAGACGCTCTTGAGGCAAGAGCGTCTGCTTCTGTGCTTATAGTGGCTCTGGAAGTATTAAATGCTCAGAAAGAATTGAGTTTCCCGACATCAAGGGGGTGTTAGTAAGTCTGTTTTTGGTGGCACCTAACATGAAATAAAACACCACTGCTCAACGCTCAGTTGGTGCAGTGTGTCAATTGAGCTCAGAAAACACCTGCTGAAAGTTAATGTGCAACTCTATAAAGAGTTTTGTTTTTTTTTTTTTACTGTTGGTTTCCTCTTTGTCCACAAGATGTCCCTGTGTATCCATGAGCTCCAAGGACCACAATTACGCGTCTAAAGTATCTCTGAAGTCGGCTTTTTCACTAAGCAACAGACTCGAATTAGTCAGCATGTAGGCGAGCTTGTGTTTGTAAATAACTTTGTAATTAGGGACACATGCAGCGGGCTTTAGATTAAGTTTGGCTACAGAATGATCTCATGTGATATATTTTTTGAAGTTTTTATTTAAGTTTATTTCTTTAAGAGAAGCATTCCCCTGTGTTTCCAAGTCAGAGCTTGATTGCATCTTTTCCCAGCAGCTTGCATTAGATCAGAAAAGAAGACTATCTTGAACAGGAAGCCAGACAAATTACAGGGTAGAGCCCATGTCATGCAGCAGTAATTATCTGCAAGCATTAGACACAAAACCTCTCCAGTCACAAGAGTATGCGGTGGCTTGTTAGAATGCAGTATCTTTAAGATATTAGCGATTGTGTTTCCATCTGCAGTCCGAGAGACTGTGACATTAGTGTGCAATTATATCTGAATGTAGAAGCACCAGGAGAGAAATCTGTCACATCTCGCGGATAATTTTAGATTCCCAGAAAGATGTGTTTGAACAAACTCATCTCAAATTCAATTCTCACTTTGCTTATACTGTTACATTTTCATTTTCTCTTATCCGCGAGTAACTCCATTATCTTTGACTCTCCGGGCAAAAATGTATCACAAACACTTCAGTTCTCGGAAAATTATGACATTATCTCCGACAGTCATAGCAAATGTGGTGTTTTACAGTTAAATAAGCAAAAAATTTCTGTAGATAAATAGATGTCAGTGACAGTAGTTTAACAGTTACTAAGTTGTAGTTTGGTAACTTGATTTTCTAGGAGAGACAGTGTCTTGTGTTCAAAAGTTAAATCAGTAATGGTGATTTAGATACTCTTGCCTTCAGGGTTCCAGGTTTTGGGGTATAGGCGCTATTCGTGCGTCTAAACGTCGTTCTGCCAAACGTCTCAGCCTGGCGCGATCGCTGGATGACCTTGACGTAAGTTCTTTTTCCTTCCTCACCCTATGCTTATGCTATGAATTTGAAACATGGAAAGTGTTTTTTCATTATAATGCTCTGATGGTCTTCTGTCCTTCCCATTCTGGTTGGCCTGTATGTACAAAAATTACCTCATTAATGTGGATGTTTGAACCATACCCCCTCTCTTTTACACTTCAGCTTTTTTTTTTTCTCTTCTTTTTTTTAACCTCACATTTTCGTTGCCTTGAACTCTGTGTTTGCAAGGGGTGGCTCACAAAGTGGTCTTTGTGTAAGCTAGAGGCATGTTCCTGTTTGTTCGGTGTCACTAATGAGCGCTGCTGCACGATGGAATATCATGCTCACATTTTCTCATATTAATGTTTCTGAGGAACCCTCTTTCTGCAGTGGGTCTCTGCATGCACGTATTACTTAGGCACACTGATTCTGATTCATATTCATATTCACAAAACTACACACACACGTGCTCTTATGTCTTGTAATTGCTCCGAATGCACACAAACAGTTGCAAAAATGATCCAGAAAGTGGCAGACTGTATTGTGGGTCCACATAGGAACACACTTGCACTGGGCAGGATCCACATTGCACTCAAAACATCACACCACAAATCTGCTCCTCAGGAATGTCTCAGCACACACTAAAGAGTGCTGTTAATAATAATAATAAAATGTTTACCGCAAGATGTCTTCCTTCTTTACTGTTAAGCTACTTTCTTAATCAGCTGTAGGTTATAATACCCCACCTTCCACTTCGTCTCCTAATCCTCACTGTATGTTCACATGTACGAATCTGAGTAGCTTTTGTTTTTAAGCGAGGTTACAAACTTTTACCAGTAAAAAAAAAAAAAAAATCGAAAAAATTAAAAAGTGTATTTTTATTTTGTTTCGTAACTTCTTGTTGGCTCGTGTGCAAAGATTTCCTCACCGTGCGTGGGTCTAACGGTGTGTTTCATTGTTTACTTTTTATAACTTACCAGAAATAGCTAATTACTTTGCATCAATCAAGAGTAAAATTGCCTCTGAGTATGCCATCACCCCTAGCAACTAAGACATCTCTTCTCTAGTGCTGTTATGAGGTGTCTATTCCTGCCTGCTGTTAAATTTAAAAGGGGATGTTTTGAGCTGTCATATACTCTGCTTGTACAAAATGACATTGGCTGAATAGAAAGGTAGGAGTTCTCATGCTTGAAGCAGTCTGTGAAATTATCTAATCCCTTCCCCTTGTCTCTCAGCGTTAGTTTGATCTGTTACATTGTTTTGTAGATCTTTGATATCTTTGTTTATCATCTCTATGCTGGAGGGACCTGCAGTGGCATAAACAAAGAGAGGCAGGCTTAGGCTAGTCTCAGTTGGCTCAGTTAAATACAGCATATGTTTTGATACTAAGTGTTGATTGTCTACAGACATGACTTCTGTTAGTAATTACATGCTATCTAAAAGATAACTATAGCTTCATTGTCTGAAAAATGAAGCCATTGTAAAAGAGCTTTTAAACTTGCATTCAAAACAGACAGCGGGCCTATTTGCTTAAATGCTAGTTTCAGGAGATTTCAAATAAAACAAGGTTTCATTTTGTAAATTAAGAGTCAGAAAGGCTCATTGACAAACAGCTTTTCAGTCTCAAGTAGTTAGTTTTCCTCAGTTTTGCACTCGCATCTACATCGTGCCCATTACTCCTGGTTTCAAAACACCAACAGTGCCACAGTGAAAATAATGAGTTGTGAGTATCACAATGAGATTTTACTAATTAACGGGTAATCTTATGGTGGCTGTGTCCATGTTTTATATATAATCTATGTAGGGACACTATAAAATGACAGAAAAATGGAATACAATGAAATGAAAAAATGTAACTTTGCTTGTTTTAAAATATAGGGCTCATTTTTTGTGCTATGCAACAATACAAAACAAAATGGACAGGGGCCCGTTTAACGATTCTTTAACATCAGTGTGAGTATTTCCAACTGACGACATTAACGCCTGTAGCTTAAAGCAAAATATTGCTCATCCTTGCTTAAATTAGAGCTGAGCTTCATAACAGGTTTGTTTGTCTTTGTTTCATAATGTGCCAAATGTTTTCAGCACGTGGCAGTTTAAGACCCAGACTCTGTTTTACAGAGCTGTGCTTCTACTTGCAGAATGCGGTTTGCATAGGTCCTCCTTTAATAAGATGTCTATATGATGATATATAGCTGCATATGTTGTTCAGCATTAATGGTGCCTTCACAAATGTGTATTTTACCCATGTCACATGTGCTAATGCACTTCCACAGATCGAGCCGTATGATATCACTACTCTTTAGTCAGTAGGATGTGGTGTGTGTGATTTCCAAAAATCCCAAATTCAAATTTTCAGTGATAAAATCTGTTTTTAATCTGCAGTTTTAAGTCACGGTACTGCTATACATTCCAAATAACAAGAGTTTAGGGAATTTATGATTTTCAGAGACTTTTCAGTGTGCACCTCGGGCTCTGCTCTGGATTTTAATTTCACAAGCTTACGTCTTGCAGTCATGGCCAGATCTCAGGTTTTCTATAAGCAACTCTGTTGGTTCTTATAGACTTACACATATGCAGAATTGGGTGATGCCTCTTCAGCACCAGATTTGGAGAATGACCTGTTCCAGAAATGATTTTTAGCATGGGAATCTTTGAAGAATGAAGTGAAATTTAAGGACTTGTTTCCCCCCCTACTTTGAAGGTTGTGATCCCCTTCAGACACAGCAAGCTGATGCACTGTAGTAAACTCTTCACCTCAGAATACTCTTTAACCTCCTAAGATCCGAGCTCTTCTACGGCATGCATTTTTAATTTCTCTTTGATATTTGGGCATATTGGGGCCCGATGAATGTAAAAACAAAGAATTACCAGATTTTTTTTGCCTTATTTTTGTTTTTATGAAAAATTAGAGCCACATATGAGGATATTCATTTAAAATCTTGATAGAACAGTAGCAGTATAATGTCCTCATAAGTGGATAACAGGCCCTTGTAGAGCAAAATTGAGTATTTTGGTCTAAATAACCCAAAATGTGATGTCCAGGTTTATACAGGGAGAAACTCCTGTCCAAGTGTTTGGTTTCTGCAGGATTTTCTATCCTATCACATACTTGTGTATAGTTGTGAAGGACTGTTCTCATAGCAAGCCTTTTCAGAAAACACACGATAAGCCCTCATTCAGTGCATCTGGACTCACAAGGACACTGTGTTACGAGTTCCCCCTCATGGATAACTTCTGTATGCGTTCTTTTGTAGGTGTGTCCATAACAATCTGAAACTGTGGGTGGCACAGTGGCCAGAAATGAGCATACTTCTGGAATCTTTCCTCACACGGCTCTGACATAGTAGTAGCAGTATTGTTGCTTTTCAGTGTTTGGCTTCCTTCTTCACCAGAAGAAGAAACTGCTATATAACCCTGTGCTTGTGTATGTGGTAATTCATTTTTTTGCCCCTGCTGCTTTTCCCTTAGGGACTACTCCGATGCTAAGCTTTTCTTCGTGCTGAAGAGCGTCCTGTTTTGTACATCCTTGTATTATTTCTCATTCAGAGCCCCACTGCACCCCCCCCCCCAAAAAAAAAACAAAACAAAAAAAAAACGCACCCACACACAGCCCCTACATCCCACTGCTCCGGTGCTGTAAGCCTGTGTCTCACTCATCACACACTCAGCTGCAAACAGATGCTTTGCACCCTCCACGCTCAGCAGGCGACAGTGTGTTCAACTTTGCAAAGATGACACCATTAGCTGGCTGCTGCGACTGTGCTCAATCTGACTATGTTCGGAGGTGTTGCGGCATTTGAGAACATCTGTTCCTGCGAGCCGTTAATGGTTAATGTGCGCCGTTTGATTCGGGTAAATTTGCTGGGGAAATTTGTTGCCTCTTTGCTCCGTGCCTGAAGTTTCTCCCTCTCCTTTCCTTTTAGGTGTGGAAACATTAGCGGCTCTTGTTTACATGATTGTGGGTAAGAGATGTATTCTGTGGGCGTAGCAGAAACCCAGACAGGGCATGAAGACACATAGACGGAGAGGGAGGTAAATAGAGAAGGAATGAGGAGGAATTCACAGCAAAGAGAGCGAGAGAGGGAGGGAGAGAGAAAACGAGGGGATGGATATTGATAGAGAGAGAGAGAGAGAGATAGAAAAGAGAGAGGAACCGGCAGCAGAGGAAGAGAGGGGGAGCTTTTGAACTCTCAGTGGCTGTCAGGATTTTCGGCTCCTCTGCACGCTCTCTCCTCCCTCGCTCAGCTCTGCCTCTCTGCACTGCAAACACAGACTCGCACACGCACCGCGCGAGATCCAGCGGATGGACTCTCTTACACACACCAGGCGTGTGGAGCAGCGCTGAAGACGGGCAAAGCACACAGCGCCATACATGGAGCAAACTTTAACGCTCAACTCCGTAAGTCACAAAAATCCTGCCACGCGTGTTATTTTTGCCCATTTGGTGATGGCACCTTCATCTTTCACACTAGGGATATCTTGGCTGCCACACTGTTACTTCTTCTTTGGGCTCTTTGTAGCTCCTGTTGTAGCTTTCTGAGCAGCATACAGTGGTTAGCTTGTGTGGTCTGTCAGAGGAATGTTTTGACCAGTGCCAGCTGAGACTCCCATGTGCTGTGTGACACACACTACACTGCTGTATGCAGGAAAATGTGGCATTGCGTCTAGATCAGGATGCACGACGACTTTAAATTAGATGTCGTACTGAAAGAGTTTTGTTAAGTGACCCGGAGGCTTGTTATTGTAAACTGCATGGGGCCTTTTCAATGAAGCGCGCTCTGTTGCACTTGCCCCGAGAAATGACCCTTTCCGCAGCGAGTCGGCAGCACCGGGAGAAGTTCGATTGAGCTGAAGCGACGTTGAGATCCGGCGTCGTCGCTGTCGGATGGTATTAAATCGGCAGTGAATTCTCTGTAGCTTTTTATTCTGAGGGAGTCATCTAACAGCCACAGTTTAGTCTGAACTTGAAATGGTTGCCTGTGGTTTTGCCTTTCCCTTATTTGCTTTGTGCAGGCATGTCTTCGCGTCTGATTCACCAGCTATCTCTATAACATATCTTTCCTAACACATTTCACAACTACTTTCTTTGGTAATGTGGAATCATACATGAAACTAAGCTTTAGTGACTAGTGATTTAGTCATAGATGCCATACTTCATTATGTAAATTTGTGCCCTATTTTTTTGGTTATTATTTTTTAATGCGGATGTTGGGACTTGTGAAGATGAGCAGGTATCGAATCTTCCTGTGAATTAGCAGTAGTGTAAGGAGAACACGACACACTTTTATGTCTCTGACATCACATGGCCAGCTCTGTTAGAGTCGGTGGACAGCTGTGCTCACGATATTTGTCCTTAGGCTACACACACACACACACACACACACACACACACACACACACACACAAAAAGCCAGCAAACAAAAATGGTGCATTAACACAATAAAAGTTATTTTGCTGTCCAGCTGCTCGGCGTTGGAATATGCAGCGGCCTTTAACCAGCTGAACAGATGTGGCTGCGGTTGCTGACTTTGCTGTTTGACCCAACTGTAACCACGGAAAATACCCGCTGCCTCACCATCTCTGAATGCAGGCGTACTGCTGCTCCACTCTTGGCTGTTGTCACACCAACATTATGACATCACTTAGCGACATTTGAGATTATGGGAGTTAAAAAAAAAATGTTTTTTTAGTTAACCACACAGCCCTTCATCAATGCCTGTCGATTTTGTATGCGTGAATCAGAATGCTCTGAAGCTCATACATTCCCCTCTCTCTGTTTACCTCTCTCACTATTACTATTATTATACTTATCTGCTTCACTGAAAAGGAACCTACTGCCAAGGGTGTGGAGGTTATTCAATGAGGAACGACTCAAGAGCTGCCAGACGTTTTTTAACCTCCTTGGTAACAGTTGAAACATGTCTGGTGTACAGTGGACTGCTCGTTGTGTTCAGCTTTTTACCTCTCGCATGAAGCTCAGATAATGCCGGGGCATGTTTACTTCCCCTATGAGATGTTGAGCAAGGCTGCAGACAGGCTTGGAAAGTTAATATTTTTGGCATCTTTTTGGCCTTGTGTTGGCACAAGATGATGCAGAACCAGGCCAAGGTCTTGTCAATATTACACTGTGGGAGTCATAAACATGGCCCACTGGTGAAGCCTAAACACTGACTTTACCTCTTAAACATTTTTTTTAGCATCATCTTTCTCTGGTCAACATCAAACGTGGTATTTTCAAAGCCTGGTTATTGCCTGATCTTGTTATTTTTGGCTGTGTAAAATACCACTTATTACTCAGTTTGCAACCTACATGTGTTAGGATGTTTCCAAGAAAAGGTTAGCCAAATTATGTAGTGCTAGATCATTCTCATATTGTGTAGTAAAGTTGACTTACTGTACCCTTTCTCATTGTTTTCCTTTTTAAAATGTGTATATTGTTGCAGTGGTGGATGCCCAAGTTAAATATGGCCAGAGTATTGAATAATTAGGTCAGGGTACATACAAGTAACCTCGGTGAGTCAAAAGCTCAGGCTTCAGGTCCCTATAAAATGACCAGTTTGAGAAAGTTTTTCAACTCTTGGCTCTCACTGATGTCACAGAGAGGGGGAAATCCCTAATATCGTCATCTTCTGAGCACAGCTTTTCTAGTTAGGAGGGGCAGCCAATCAGAAGAAAGTCTTCCAATGATGGCTGCATCAAGGCCCAGTATAATATAAATAAGGATTATTTTGAACTTGCAGTCATGCAAAGCTGCTCCAGTATATGCAGTTAAGTGATGATGGTAATTGTTTTTATAGGTCACCGTCACCTTTAAACAGAAACTGACTGATTGTTTTCAAAACAGAAATAACTGTTTGACCTATTTGTAATTTTACATTTGTGAGCTTTACCATACATCCTTACAATCTAAAGGACATCTTATAGCTGCTAGGCCTGAGTGATAAACATTGGACCAACTTGCCTTCACTTCTTTCCCGTTTCACTAAAGTGGCTTTGGGTTCCCAGCATGACCAAAGGGATTAGACAGAGGGGTTTAAGGTCAGTAGGACTTAAAGAGGAAGTAAAGAATTATGCTCCTTCTTGTATTCTGCAACATATGGCCTTGTTACATTTCCAGATGGCAAATAGTATTAGTATAATCTTATCGTCATAAAACAAATGTAGCCATACACCCAGACTTTTCAGAAAACTTAAAAAAAAATTAGTTTGGTAAAAAACTGAAGGGACTGTGAGCTAATTATAGGTGTCTGGTTTCAGGTTGGAAAGTCCATTTCTGGTGGTTTTTCTTTCTTTCTTTCTTTTTGTGGAAAAGAAAGGGAGCAGCAGGAGGGTGTGGTCGCGTCTTATGTGGTTTACTCACCTCCAGCCCTCCAGGCTCATGTGTACACAGCCCTTTCACTGTGATAATAAACTGCTGTGGGAAAGGTCCTGATCACTGGTTTTGGTTGCCTTCTCTGAAGTTGGTCTGTTTTTGTGGAGTTCAGCTGTGAATTGTAAATCGAAAGGCTTCTCATTTGTTGCTTATTTTGTATGCGGCCCTGCTTTAACACTGTGTTACTTTACAACAAATAGAGTTGAAGTCCTGTTTTCATGCATGCTTTTAGGCTTGGTGGTCAGACCATTTTCACACATGATGGCAACCCGTGTAATTAATTTTATTACATTTTCATTTTTACACAGTAGCTCTGAATATGAGAATGCAATATAATGCATGAAACTGTATTTATCTCGAGTATAAGCCAGTTGATGATCTAATGGTTAAGAATAAAACAGGTCATTGCTTTCATTGCAATTGTGTGTCTGTTTGGTTTAAAGGCCTCGTGTCTAAATCAAACAGTACTTTCAGTAGTGAGAACTGATCTGACAACACAATTCTGACCATCCAACGAGTAGAGCAAAAGGAAAGCAGTAGAGGAATGCTAGAAGTACCTTTCAACTTTTTAAAAAATAGCAACAAGCGCACAAGCACACGAGTCGCACCACACAAACCATACAAATGCCAGTTTAATCCAGACAGAAGCAGAGCTTTACCCATCTGCTCTGACTAACCTGTAATTATTGAGGAACAGGCAATAGATTACTGCTGATCATTGGGATTAAGAGATGAAACGCAGCGTACTGACGGTCTCTTCCATGTAAATCACTCATACAAGTCTTTGAAGAGATAATTTGTTTACTAAATGGAAACTAAGTGGACCCTTCATGTGGCTAATAGCCAAAGGCCAGACATGTGACATTTCAGCAGCATTATACTGTTATGGATTGTTATCCGTTTAAATAAGAAATCGTTTCACTTAAACTTCCCAGAGGTCAGTAGCACAATGGAAATGTTGGCTTCCTACTCACGCTGGAGGATGAAGTGATCTTTGTATGCATGAATAACACAACAAGCTTAGATCTAAATTTCTAAATGACATTTACAGTATCTTCAGCATGTTTTTTTTTTCCATGTATGTTTTTGTTTTGTGTTTTAATCTAAATTATTTCTGTGGAATAAGCAGATGGCGAGATGAGATGAGAGTCTTGATCAAAAAGACGATGCTTTTGTTCTTTTCCACTCCTCTGTTAGTATAATGGAATAATTACACATTAACAGAGACCTTTTGCTGTAATGGTTTTTCCAAGTTTATATCTAGAAATAGTGGGGAAGAAAACCAAAAAAACATTTTATTTTTGTCAAATTCAAATGCTGAATGGTTTGAGCGGTGTTTTTAGCGATGTCACATGCCTTCTAACGTCATGCAAGAATCAACAAGTTTCAAAACTGTCACTGTAAAATCAAAACTAACCAAGAACACGTGAAGCTCAGTTGGATCACAAGTCCAGCCTTCATTTCTGGGCCTTATATGGCAAACAGCATTACTCAACAGTTCATGACATTAAGTCACAAATATGACTGTTTGCTCTGTACAAGTCATCAAATATCTTCTTCTCTGAAGGGTCTGAGTGTGGTTTCACAATCCTTGAACCACAGACATAACAGCGATACCAGATCTTACAAGACGGTCATTGTGTTCGTGTTTTTCCCATTCCTGCCCCTTTTGCATCACATAACCATGCTGACCTCATCAGATCCTCGCTAATTTGATAGGACGGCCTTGCAGATTTGTCGTGACAAATAAGATTATCACAGTAAAAACATTGGATCCTCTAAAAATCAAACACAGTGTTGCCTGTCAGGAGTTTCATAATTTTCCAAATCAGTCCCTTTCCTTGTCTCCCTACACTCCTTGCATGTTTGGAAAAGAGATGTGTCTTCCCTCTTATCAGCCGCCGCACCCTCAACCTCTCTCCCTCAAAAGGAAGTTGCCTTCATGCAAGGCGCTTTCTGATGTTATTTTCAGGGAATAGTTTGTCGGAAGCCACAGATAGCAGGCCTAGATTATTTTCCGTCTTGGGTCAGGGTTGGTTGTTTGAGAACTTACCATGCAATTAGTCTTGTGACAAGCAGCACTTATTGCTGTTGTAAAGCCTGTCTAGAAATCTTTCGTGTGTTGATTAAATTAAGTAGAGGCTCACCACTCACACAAAACCTATTCACTTTGTGGCAGCAGACGGCTTCTTAAGTTGTGAATGCTGAAGCAAAGAACAGAAAAATGCCCTTTCTCAAGGCATTTTAACATGCTTTGCTCTTGTTGTGTGCTGAGACGTGCTCACCTGGCCGCAGAAGGTTTTCCGCCCGAGGGAGGTCAAAGGGCAGGAATAGACTTAAAGGGCTGAGGAGGGCTGTTCTGTGTCCTTTGTGACAGGAGCTATGGATGACTCAGCTCTGCACCAAAAATAGCTTCTAATTACTGCATGACAGATTTTATCCTTGCTTTAAAATAGAGTCCCACTTATATTGGTTTTTTCATGCCATTGCTGATTTCTAGGGAGCAAAAAAGTTCCTGATATCTCTCTATGTGCAAATATTCTTGTATATACTGTATTTGCTCTCATGACAATGAGAGAATCTGGTGGCCCTGTTAAGTTCTTGTCCACTTAGAAGAAAATGCAAAATGACTGATCAACTTCATCCTATGTTGAAACATTTTTATCCTGATAGGTCTCTTCTAGAACCATAATGATATATTGGCATGCCAATATATTGGTCGATATTAGCGGTTTTGCAATATGTGTAATTGTTGTCTGTTGTGGTTGTATTGAGAGTGTCCATGTGAGGATAGATAAATGACGACTGCAGAACAAATCTACTTAAGGGTACAAAATAAGGAACCTGAAACTGTTTGGCGATAGATGGGTATCTGTATTTATGATGGACAAATTCTAAAACTAAAAATGTAAAAAAAGAGATGGGAGACGCACCCTTTAACCAGATTATGAGTATTGACATTCCATTTGTACACCAGAGAACACTCTATGGCTTGCTGTAATAACAAAACAAGATTATGTTTAGACCATATTATAAGGATTCCTAACTAGCTACACATACCAAATGTTTAAATCGGATTTTGTATTTGTTAAGTAGTTTGTTATTTGGGGTTTCACTTGCCCAATAATGTACATTTATTTAAGAAGAATAGAAGTTCATACATTTCAGTCAAATAAGGCAACAACTAGGGCAGCCTCATGTCACACCATAAATTTCTAGGTAATATAAAAATCTCATATCATGACATCAATGATAAATCAATGTCATGCATTTATGTTTGCTAGTGCCCACAACAACGAGACAAGCCCAGACATGTCTGAGAATGAGAGGCCTTTGTCAGCCTCCGGTGACAATTTAGGACTGAAAAAAAGGAAGCTTAAATAACCTTAAATAATAAACTATACTCTGCAAAAAGTAAACTGTAAAATGTTTTCACCAGCTGAGTCAAAAACACAATGTCAACTCAAATCAGGCTATGGAGGCACATGAGGAGAGATGCTAGTAGCTGGTGATGTTACTCAAATGTTCAGTATTTGTTTTTGTTTGTAAATGTATGTAAATGTCATATGTCATCATTTCTTTGAGATATTGCAATCTAATGTCCCACCCCTAGTAACGATGAATGAGGGAAGGCGCTATAAGCATTATTTATACTGGCTAGAAAAGGTTGACTCACTTAGTTTATGGTTTCAATTGCTATTTTTAAGATTTCCTGAATACAGAATGAAACTTATAATTTTGGGTGATTTTATGTAATCCAGCCCTTGCTTGGTTTAAAACAGCAGCCAGAATACCAAACTCAAGACATTAAAAAAAGAGTCCGATAAAGCATTTTCACGCTGCCTACGTCCATATTATACAGTTTCTAGTTCTATCCTTCCAAAAACAAAAAAATGAGTAAATTTAAAGTACGATGAACTGACAAAGAGTTGTAAAAACAATGCCAGAACACTTTGAAGGTATACAGATGGCACTTTTATGTTGGTTTCTCTATTCATCGAACAGCTCTGCTGGATAAACTGTGTAATACCACAATTTTTACATTGTCCCAACATAATTCTTTACATTATGTTTTGTAAACTAAAGAGCAAGCACAAATGCTGACATCAGTAAGATAGACAAACCCTCTCCAGCTGACATATCAGCGTGGCTTTACATGAAAGCGTACACATTGAGCCTTTTAGTTCTGCACTACAGTGTAAAGTACAAGAAGGTACTTTCATCTGCTCTGTTATTTCCCGTGGGGTTACCATAGCGGATGGATCCGCATATTTGATTTGGCTCAGTTTTTACACCAGATGCCCTTCCTGACGCAAGCCTTCCATTTATCCGGATTTGGGACCGACACAAGGACACAAGGACTACACTAGCTTGTGATATCCTGAGGTTGGGTTTTGTGTCTCCACCATCATGCCACTAAAGTATACAGAGAGATTATTGTGCTCAAACCTTACAGCCCAAATCTTAGTTGTTTGAGACGTTCCTGGAGCTGTGTCAGCCCAGTCTAAAATCATAACAATTTTCACCTGTGAGTGGCTTGTCTTATACATCTCCCTTTTTTCTTTAAATTTCTGGATAAAAGCAAGCTCTAGTAAACAGATTTATTAAATTACGGGCAGACATTGTTGCAAGATTATTATTTTTTTTTCTGTGCAGAATCCTTTCAAAAGATCCAGTTTAAAGCGCAGTTTGTTTGTTTCTTTGGGAAGTGTGAAGTGCACACCAGATGATGCAAGGCTTTGTTCAGACCAGTAAATGCAGTTCCCACATTCACTTCAGGAAGACAACTTCATTAATTCAGAGGGCATACTTACGTAGCAAGCTCTGGCAGGAAAAAAAGGACCATATTTACAAAAAACTTAACTAAGTGACATTACGTGTAGTTTTGCTACAACTTACAGCGAGAGGCTGTTTCTCTTAGATAAATGAAGGTGCAAATTCCTTGTGGATTAGTTTGGAGCAAATTGGCAGGTCTTGGAGGCATGCACTACGTGGGTGTTTTGCTGCTGCATCGGTTCACAGTACCAGGTGCTAAAAGCCTGGGTGAAACGGGATATAAATTGTAGGGTTTGTGATTAAATAAATTCACTCTAAGCCTGTTAAGGCAGTGACTGCTTTGAAACAACAACTCTACAAATGGATACACAGATTTTCCAGGATTTGCACTTTAAACACATTGAAACGCAGGATTGATAATAACATACCAACCTGGTGCGTGTGGCACTGAATGGGGTAAATGGCTTAGTTTCATTTGCATTTGAGTTAATAAACGCAGCTGAAGATGTGCATGATCTCAAAGCAGATTCATCAACATGTGCTGCTTTTTATCTCCTGCCACAAGATGCCTGCAAAGATTTAAAATGCAGAAGAAGGAGCTTTTGGCACAGCATAAAGCAGCTATGGGCAACAGGTACTGCTATGTTGTTGTTGTTTTTTCTCATAGCAGACTGACACATTGAGTAGGATTTCTTTAGTCTGAACATCTACTAAGATGGCCTTAAGCTCCCTGTCTGACAGCATGTCAAACCTGAGTTTGACTACTTCTGAAACTTTTTAAAAAACCATGCCAGGTGTGTGGAGGTTAAAATGCACAATTCAGGTTTTGATACTACAGGAAGTGATATATGTGTATATATGTGAGAGCCTGCAAGGAGAAACTGTCCAAAGATGTGCTTTCTAGTCTATTTGAAACAATACTCAGCAATTTCTTTCCCTCATTTCTATTTGTTTTTAAATGCATTTACATACATGAGCGCACACCCACTCCAGATATCCACAAGAATGCCACTACCATCCCTAACCCCAAACCCAAATAATCAGCACAGCCATTCAAATGAGATGTTTAACTTCCAAAGCGATCGAGCATGCGGAAATTTAATAAAGAGGAGAAATCTACCATGCAAACCAAGCTTTTAATGTTGCTGAAATGAGTGGATGAGATACAGTGTCTATTAAGTCCGACGAATGCTAGGTCATTTGCCACGGGAAAACCTCAGAATGAGCAACCCCTGCTTTAAGAATAATAGCGGGTCTAAAAACAGTCGACATGTTGATTGTAGAGATTTGCCAGATATGTGGAGGCACAGTGTTGCAGCAGAGCAGAGAGGAGTGATGCCAGATTTGAAAGTGATGCAGAAAAACGCCAGTTGACACGGCTGCCACTTGAAGTTTAAGAATAGCGCTCTGTGACAGCGGATAATGAAGCTCAGGGTTCGGCTTGTGGACTACAAACTTTTATTTTGATTAAACAAAATTCATATGGTCTCAATTTGAGCTGACTGGGTCATTCTTGTCTCTCTCTTTTTTTTTTTTTCTTGAGTGAATTGAGAGAGAGAGCGAGAGGGAGCGAGTGCCCCGGCTGGAAACAAAAGAGGGGGAAGGCCGGTGTGGTTTTCACATAGCGAGCGCGTGTTTTTGCAAGGGGAATAAAAGGGGGTTAATTCATCTGATTCCTTCATGCCACTGTGGCAGAGGCTGTATGTATTGTCAAGCGGGTTGCCGTAGCAACAGCTGCAGAGTAAGGAAATCTTTCTTTCCTCTCTTTGCACCCCCCCCCCCCCACACACCTTCTTTCTCTCGCTTTCTCTCTCTCTCCCTCCCTCCAGTACCTTGTCAGATTTCTTCCTCATCCTCCCTCCCTTATTCCCTCTTCCCAACTTGTACAAACATGCTTTGCAAAGTTTTGGGTGGGGAATGTTCAGGTATGCGTTCACACACACACACACATATTCTGTCTGCGTGCCGCTGGTGTTGCAGACTAGGGAACAATGAGTCTCAAAAAGAGACTTTCCTTCAAGAGGACTTGGAACTTCAACACTGTAAGTAAACAGTGGCTTGCTGGCCGAATCTCCTCTTCCTCTCCTGTGTGAAATGAGGAGACTGCTTGTGTTCACTCAGCTGTTTTTGTCATTAATCTCCCTCTTTGTCGCTCTTCGCACTCTCTCAGTCAGAACAGCTGTTTGAAGCGGCAGGGACTTGTCGGCTGTTTTGTTTTGTGGAGTGCTGGAATCGGCCATTATTTGTGTTAAAGTTTAGACCAGGCTTTTTGTACAGAAGTGTGAGGAATTTCTGGAAAGGCAACGTCTCGACCCAACTTTTTGAGAGCAGAGAAGTGCCTAAACAAGCTCAAAAGATAAAAGAAGTCACTTTTTAAACATGTGAAACACACTCTGTGAGAGGTGATAGTCAGTGTGATTAACTAGGTGTTAATGGAGTTGGTCCTTCAACCATTTCACGCTGATAAAAGTTTCAGTTGTGGTAGATCACAAACAAAGATCTGTCGGTGTGATCCTCTACGTTCCTTCAGCATGTGGTGTCTTCAGATGCCAGACTGTATGGCGTGGGGGGCTGTACCCGAGTAAAGCTGAAAGAGTGGTTTCCAGCTGGAGAGCCAGATCGTGCTTTGTTTAGAGCCAGCAAGCTCGCCGTGACTTCAGTTGTGATATTGGCCATTTGGTTGACAGACTTGCAGCTTTTTAGGGAAATTCCATTTGGAAAATGGGGTATTTTCACTTTTGACTCTATAAAAGGGATCAAAGAGGGCCTGCAGTGCTACTGCGCCACCCACAGTGCTCTTGCTGGTCACCAGAGGTGTCAACAGAGGAAGGAGGTGTTACTGACTAGAGGTGCCAGGATCATCACTTTGGCCTCATTGTTAGAGACTTGTGGGCAAGGAAGCAATAATGAGTTGGAAAAACACAACACACTGACATGTCTGCTTGTGTGTGGTCTAACTCCAGCAGCAGATATCAATTTCGCTTCTTATCTTGCCAACTTTTAGAAGTACACATTTGTACATGTGTCTTTGTATTTGACAAAATGCTTTTAGATAATAAGTTAGTTTATTCATGTATGGAACCACTTCTGCAGAAATCATTATATTTAAAAAGAGTAACAAGCTGAACAGCCGCATATTTGGTGAACCCAGTATCTTGAATCAGATTTTTGACCTCTTGGTTTAGACATGGATGAGATTACAACTCCACTGACTAATCAGCAGGCCAGTATTACTGGCTGATATTAGCTATTTTTGATCTATTGTTGTTTTCATTATAACTTCTAATGAAACTTTTTGAAATAAGGAAGAGATTGGGAGAAAATATCCTTCAATCGTGTTATACATAGTTGCATAGTCTGCCCACCAGAGAACACTCTGCACCTTCCCTGTTAAAAGAATGCCGCAAAAACCAGCTGATCTGAGGTGAGTTGAGCAGAGAGTGTATATAAGTAATTAACTAAACATCCAAAATTTGGAAAAATCTGTTGATGTTTTAAGTGTCTGAAAGAAAAACAAATATCAGCCAGTATATAGCAGTTTTAAACCACCAAATATCGGTATCTGTCTTAAAAATTCTATATCAGTCAGGCTCTAGATGACATGAAAATGTGGGCAGAGCTTCCGAGTCTGTAAAATGAGACCAGTGCAAACCTTCATAAGTTCTAATGGCCAGCAGGGGGGTGACTCTTCAGCTTGCAATAAGAAGTGCAGTTGTATAAAAATGGGAAATGCATGTGTGGGAAAATGACACACATGCTTGCATATGTGTAACATCAGTAAGCACTTTCCTGAACAGTTTATGTTGTCAATAATTAGTTTCCACTCATAGCACATTAACACTAAGCTGTATCAAGTAAAGTCCACTCCTATTTACAATAAAACTGAGCGTAAAGCAGAGTATGCTGTAGGGTGGAACTGCTGTGTGATTAAAAGGGGTAGGAAAGTAAACTGACAGGGACCCATTTATGTCTTCGTTATACTTTAAGTGACCACAAGTCCGATTTGGTTTGCTTGGGTCCGAGTGACATAAACTTCGTCATCACACTGTGAGCTTGAGGTTCCTGTGGATGTCCGTTTGACCACGTGGACTTTACATTACAATGCTTCGACCTCAAAGATGTATAATAAGTATGACTAATCAGGTTGTGGTGTCTGTTCGTGCCGGCAACAGCGTATAATCAAGACTTAACATAGCAGTTATTTTTGCATGCAATGCCTCTATCTCGGTTTAAAGTTCGCTGTCTGGGACCTTTCGACCTCGTGAGCCACAGCTAACCCCCAAATCACCGATGTAAGAATTGCAAATTTTAATTAATTTGGATAATAATTTATAATGTGGCTGTTAATCAGATAAGATCAAATAACATTGCAACATTTGAGTTTATTTGGGTGATTTAAGACGTTTCTGTCACTGGGATAAATCTGTCATGATTGTGGTTGGAACCAGGAGATTGCAACAAATGTCACAAGCAAGTGATTTATCGCTGCTCTCCCACTTTTTGTGTAATTTCTGCTCTTGCACAACATGGATAGTTGTCTAATTTGTCATCCATATAGATGTGAGTATTGAAGCACGGAGAATAGCTAAAATGCTAATTCTGTTTTCAGTATTTAACCTTTTGTTTGGTCAAAACCAAAATTCACGTCACAGTTTTTTTGGGTTTTTTTTTTCCCCCTTTTTTTCTTAAACTGGACTCCAGCTGTGGTGCACTATATATTTAAGGTTTGAGGTTTAGCTGTTTTTAGACCCATAGGAACAGACAGATGGAATGGGTGTTCTCTCTTTTCTCTCTTTCTTCTGTTTTGGCTTCACGTTGGTCCTCATCCTACCCACCCATGATTACTGTACACATGCGAGCCACCACAGAAGGGGTGGCTTTTTTGGGTGTTGACGATATAGGGGTTGGACTCAGCAGCGGCAGAGTTGTAAAGAAGGCTGTGATGGACAATTAGTGGTTTAGCGGTCTATGTCTGATAGATCTTTTACATGTGGTCATTCCCAAAATGGAAACAAGCCGTCACGTCGGTGAGCATGACCGATCCCCCTAGTCTTTGTGCATAAAGTGAATAGGTTGCCATCTGAGGTTGTGCTGAAGCTGACCGATTTAAAGCTCCTAATTGAAAAATAAGAGTTTATACAATGAGTATAATCAGAGCGGGGGGACAAAAACAGTCGACGTTCATTGTTTTCGTTGTTTATGTCACTCCTCTTATGATATTACAGCTCCACAATACAGAATTACGTGAGTGTACCAAAGCACAAAGTCTATTTGCTGCTGAAACCAAAGCTGGAGCGTGGCAATGAGAGCCTTGTTTAGTCGTATTTATCAGCACTGAGTATTCACACTTTGAAGTGGCAGCTCAGAAAACACTCCTCTGGAAATAGTGCCTCCTTTTCAGATGAATCCTCCAACGCACACTTATTTTTCCTTCTTTTTTTGGAGTTTTCTTGGACAAAGCCCTAAGATTCTGCCTCTCATATCCTCCCCTGCATGCAAATATATATTTATGCAGTGGCTCTCCAGTTTGCACATTAAATCTTTCTTTATTAGTGGGGTTTACACAAGCCTAACGCAGAGGCAGTGATTTTAAATTGAAGTATTGCCAAGTTAATATTCACTTATCCATGTTAAGCTCAGACATGGGTGGTGTTTTTATTTAGCCTTATTCTCTGGCTGTAATTACACTCCAATTAGGGCTCTGAGTACAAATGATTTCCATTGTGAATTAATCCACATATTATTTATCCCAATCAATTCATCTTGCTTTGTCTCAGCTGAAAATGTGAAGATAGTCAGTCAAACCAGTAATCAGCTGGGGATTCCTAATGATAATTTCTCTCAATCTGCTTTCAGTGTATGGGTTAGTTTCTGCAGCTCTACATAAACAATAATGATAATGGATTGGATTTATATAGCGCTTTTCAAGGCACCCAAAGCGCTTTACAATGCCAATTCTAAACTTCTAAAAAGATGTCCGTGCCCAGTAGGGGAGCTCGTGTCATTTGCCTTTCTTAGGGACATCTACACATGCATAAAACTGCCACTCTCCGAATTAACAAGTGAAAAGCTCATCGTTAAGCAGTCTGCCTTGATGACTCCTGATCCTGTGACTGCAGTTAGCAGGAATGCGCACGTTAGTTCAGAGCTGTGGGTGGGGTACCAGTGTGGAGGTGTGAACAGCTGTCCGTGGTACGGGGGTCGAGATCCACCCACATAAAGTAATTGTGTAAGCTCCCCCAAGGTCCAACCCTTTCCAAGCAGCACACTCAGTTTTACTTACACACAGCTCACAGGGATGCCTGAATGGACAGTGCTACCAGCACAGCATTCAGCCTCTCGTGTCTGCGCAGGAGGTCACGAGGGCAACTTCTCACTCATGTCTCTCTTTGTTCTCTTCCAGTCTGCTGCTTCATCAGATGGTGGTAAGTGCAACTCTTTTTTTTTTTTAATGAGAGTGTGGAGAAGAATTCAATCTGTGTGCTTATGAATAGTTACAATCTTAAAACTGAAGTCTTTTCAGCATTCATCGTTTGGTTCATTTTTGTTGTTTTTATTTCTCATTTTATATTCCGCCCTCAACACAGAACTTTGTAGCTGCTCAATAAAGTGACCTAATAAAAAGTCTTTTAGCAAGCATGATGTATTCGCTGTAGGCAGCATGCCTCGTTAACAATTGTTGTTTACCCAGCGTGGTTGGGTTGCTTTCATGGCTAAGCTTGGATGCTGTCTGGTCTTCCCTTTCATAGCAGTTTTAACAGCGCTTGCTAACAGGCTGACCGAGGCTGTGTTGAGGAGTGCAGCTCCGCTTCTTTCACCGTTGATGTGGATCAGACATGCACGGCTGTTTGCTTTCTAAAGCTGTCTATTAGCTGAGCAGCCAACAGTGTAGTAAACATAGGCCCTCAGTCCTAATACAATAAGCCAAGTCAAAACAAATAGCTTGTCAGAAAACCTCAGACCAGGACTCATTTGACCGTACTGTTAAAATAAATATGTTTACTCATAATTTATGGAAAACTAGTCTAATTTTAATTGGACATCTACTTTAACTATGATATGGTGTAGGCTTGGAAGGTCATACAGAGGCCACCTTATGTTTCTTTCCATTTGAAATGGGAATTTCCGAGTTCCCAGTCAGAATTTTCAATGGGAGCAACAGCCTCAAGTGGGACTTCCAACTCAGAAAGTCATACCTCCATTCCAGACACTTAGGAACCCATGAGTGACATCACTCCCCAGTTAGCTTGTTCCAGTTGTAATGTAATGTTAAAAAAAAGAAAAAGGAAAAAAAAAACATTTGATTTGATTCTTAGCACCACAGAGCCTGGTATTGCTAACAATACAGCATAGTACTTGTTTTTGTGTGCTTAAAAACAGCACGTCCTTGGATAGAGACTTTTCAGTGGTCTGCATATGGCAAATTTAGTGAGTCACAAATACACAACAGTGGCAGAAAGGATTAAAGGTTTTACAGGTTTACTACTGTTTACATTCACTGCTACTATCTTAGATTGTTAGCTAGCCGTGGGTGGTGCTGCCCTGACTTAACAAATTCAGACGGTGTTCCACATTCAGATTCCAACTGAGAACTTCCAGCTTATTTTGGAACGACCCATCAGAGCGGCACCATTGAGCCTGACTTAACAATCCAAGATGGCGGCTGTGCTTTTAAACATTGGTAAAGCAGTTTGTGCTGCTGTACTATTTGTACGTTTGCAGTCAGTACAACCACCGTTGTGTATTTGTGACTCGACAAATAAGCTACATGCAGACTGACCGTGCTCCACCCGTGAAAGCACAGTTTTTAAGTGCAACAAAAAAAAACTACTGCATGGTTTTGCTAGTGATGCTTGAAGTGTTCCACCTCGCCAAGGAGCAAAATAAATCCTTGGTTTTCCGACACATTCCGGCTACTGGAATGTGCTCAACTTGGGAGTGATGTCACTACCCGAGGTAAATAGAACGCAGCCTTACTCACTGTCAGTGATGTCATCTGCTATTTAGAGTTCTTTTATTTTGTTTGCAGATCTAGCCCACTCATGCAGGTGGATTGGCAAGATAAAGATATGCAATACTACACCTTACTTGCCCGTGCTACCATTCCTTTCTGAAATGTAAAAACAACCGCTTAATTTCGGTCGCCTGCGCCAGCGAATTGACTTTCCACAGAATGACAACCGTGTATGTGTGACCAATTTGGCTGAGACCCTTTTTGTTTTTTTTGTTTTTACTGTGCGCTCCTCACTCGATCTGCTCACAGCTCTAAAGTGGCCATCTGCCGCCATGATAGCAGGTACTGTGTAGGCCGAGGCCACCACTTTAGCTTTGTACCAGCTCCTGTATTGTCACCCACACTTCCCTGTGGCCTTCCCTGTAATCAGCTGTGTCGCCTCTTTCTTTCCTCCTTTTTATCCTCTGCGCTCTCTTTCTGCTGCTCCCTCGTGCAATGTGAGCAACCTCTGCTGTGTCTTTGTGCACTTCTTGCCTTTCTAGTCTAAAAAGCTTTAGGGTAAATTTTCCCCTCTCTAACAGGATCATTAATTTTCTGACAAATTGTGTGTTATTTCCTTTATTTCAGATTTGCTTCAGCTAAAGGAAAGGAAATTATTGAAGGTTGTGAGAATTTTGGGTGGACTGCAAGAATAGTATTAGCACGAGCGCCAGATGTGATTGATGTACCTACCTTTGGAAATTTCTGATTAACGAGGTTCTCATTTCCATTTGCCATGGATTTAATTGCAGTCCAACTGTAGCTTTCATTCTCAAAAACATTCGGTGAAGTTAAAACTGCTCAAAGGAAGTAAAACATACAAAACACCACTGTTATATTTAGAAAGGGTGAGAGGCCACAGTGGAGAATCTAGCTCTGGTACCCCCCCTCTGGCTGGAATTACCCTTTAGCATTAGCGCTCTCTAACCTTTGCACTGCGCTCTCCTGTCTCGCAGACTATAGTGGGATCCAGCTGCAGAGCTGCTGCAGCCAGAGCAGCCTGAACAGTAATGGCAGCCTTCCAGGAGCAGGCAGCAACCGAGGGGCTCCAGAGCAGCGTGTGGCCAGCTGGTCCTCCTGCTTTGAGCGTCTCCTCCAGGATCCCGTGGGTGTGCGCTACTTCTCGGTAAGCTGGGAGAAAGAATCCTTTCAGAGGTTATCAAGAGTGTTATTAAGGGGTTTGCTGAAAGCTTCTCTGTGCTTTAGATTTGAGTCACTGATGTAGATCAAAGTCCTGTAACTCCAGATGTTACTTTTGGGGACTAATGAGCAAAAAAGGAAAGAATATTTTGAATACTTGAGGCATTATTTAATATTTCTGAGATTAATAGAAACAAGCTCCAACTGCAACACGGACAGACGTGTTAGCAAACACTTCCAAATTATCTCTCTGCCAGTTTATTTTAGTTCTGTACTTGTTCAACTGATGACTAATATGCATCCATTTTAGCTCAATTCTGAGCTTCACTGTCTTCAGAGGGAAATATTTACATCCAGATGTACTATTAATATTAGTATTAAAGAGTTGATATATAGTGTAAAAAAAGCTGTAGCGTGATATAAATGAATTCTTTTCCGTCTGGTTAAAGTGAAGAGCCATTTACTAAAACTAAACCCTGGTGAGTGAGTGAGTTTATTGTCATGTACCATTTCCTCCCACATAAAAGATGTGCTTTTGAATTTAGCCCACAACACCTTCAGAAAGCTCAACATTAAGTTCTTCCATCCCAGAACCACCTCCCTCCTCACCTTCCCTCAGCACTGATCAGAGCGGCGCTCGCCTACACCATCCTGCGCCTACACTTACACCAATCTTGTTACATTACACCCAGTAATATCTGCCCGCTCGACTGGTCTCAACAGCAGCAGAACTGGAAAGATGAGAATGTGATCACCAGTTGAGATTACATAGACAGAGGAAAAAAAACCCTCTTTTACTGTGTGTTTCCACAGGAATTTCTCAAGAAAGAATTCAGCGAGGAGAATATCTTGTTCTGGCAGGCCTGTGAATACTTCAGTCATGTCCCTGCAACAGATAAAAAGCAGGTAAGCTACAGTGTGCAGCTGCAGATCCAGTCACAGTTTTGTTTGGGGGCCCACTGTGAATTGGTGGATTATCCCCTTTAACCAAAGATACAGGTCATACTAAAAAATATGAAGTGTTTAAGACCTGAGTTTTCTTTTTTCCCGTAAATCATTTGTCACACAATTAAATAAGTATTATTTATATATTCTCTTTTAGCTTGACAGTCTAGCATACTTTAAAGCACACTGCTAATTTCCTATAACGTATGTGGAGCTTTTATTTTGAATGGTAAATGGCCTGTATTTATATAGCGCTTTTACTAGTCCCTAAGGACCCCAAAGCGCTTTACACATCCAGTCATCCACCCATTCACACACTGGTGATGGCAAGCTACATTGTAGCCACAGCCACCCTGGGGCGCACTGACAGAGGCGAGGCTGCTGGACACTGGCGCCACCGGGCCCTCTGACCACCAACAGTGACTCAAGATTCAGCTACTCTAGCTAATCTACGTACTTCTCTCTAAAAGGTTCAGACTAAACCCAAGCTGCTCTCTTAGCTGATGTAGACTCTTAAAATGGACTTTTATTTTGAAAGGGAAACCAAAAAGAGGGGGAAGGCTCTAACATGGTGTGGTCGTATGCACTGCCTACAGACGGCTTTACAGTTGAATCTACATCATAGTTAGGTAGCCCCCCTGAGACCCTACAAAGTAACTTACGCCATGACCTGATGTGCACGTACCTGGAAATGTAACTACATCAACGCATTTACGCAACCCGCAACTATTGCACTTTTATTACTGAGATATTATCAACAATGACTTTAGTATAAGGAAGAAGTCATACCCTCATTATGAAGGCTCACAGGGGAAAAAAAGTGAGGATCCCGGAAAGAACAGTGTCCCGGGATTTTAATTTCTTTTTATTGTGGCTGGCGCTGCATATACAACACTTGGACATAAGCACAAGGTCATTAAGAGCGTGCGAAAGTATAAATGAATGCTGCCAAAGACATAAGCCACTTACCCAGGTTACAAGAAAGGTTCTAAAAAGACTTGTGCATACGTCTAACTGTAACAGATATCGCTTACATGTAGCTGATTACTGCACTAGGGGGCAGTGTCACAAACAGCCAGTATGTGGGCTAAGTAAATTTTTTGGTCCTTCAGCCAGCCATAGAAAAGGGCAAACTTATAGCATGCGAAAAGCTGAAGTGAAACTAAGTGTTAAAAACAGTCAAAAAAAAGTGCTGCGGCCACCATCTGTGCCTCTCATGCTTTATTTTGGTCTTATTTTGGATTTTTTTTGTGCTTTTTCCCATTAACTCCCCTGTTCCTGTTTCGGTCCACTTTTTCAACCAATCACCTTCAAGCTATGTAGAGCTGCATGGTTCTGGGTTGTTTAAGGACTGCATGCAAGCATGTTTCCATTAGATGCATACCCTTTTTTGGGGGGAAATCGCTAAACAAACCATAAAACAAGCATGATGGTGTTTGCGTCACTGGAGCATAGCATAATACACACACTCATCACATCTTGAGGGTCATTTATTTGCCTCAAATGCATCACTCAGAAAGCTGGTGCATTTGGCAGCAAAATGTTCGGTGGTTTTTCTTGAAATTCTCAACAATTCTCTTTCCTGCAGCTGTCCCAGAGAGCAGGGGAGATCTATAACAGCTTCCTGTCCAGCAAGGCCACCATGCCGGTCAACATCGACAGCCAAGCCCAGCTGGCCGATGACGTCCTAACCTCCCCAAGGCCTGACATGTTCAAGACCCAGCAGCTACAGGTAGCAATGAGAGAGCTGTTGAGTTTATTTATTAGTGTTCCAAATGAGGCAGCGGATAAATAATGCGGTGCTCCCGCAGTAATCAAAACATTCAACAAACAGTTTGACTTTTAGTGACAGGCCCTTTGTGAGAACCTCATTTGAATTCTTCAGTTGTTCGGTATCAAGCTGAGGATCAAGCTTTTTCTAGACAGTATTAATGGAGGAGGGATTCTGCGTGCAGTAGGGGGTTCTGTTCTCATCTAGCCTTTAGTCACTTAGCACAAGCATATTGGCTTTTTTTTGGTGGCCATCTGCATTTGTTTACAAAAGGGCTCTGAGGCTTTACCAGAGAGATAAACACAAACTGGCATACACCCACAGAGAACCTAGCACATACTGTACACACAGCACAGCCCCATAGACACACAGTCAGAGATCTGTATATTTTCAGTGTGCACATGAGTATGATTAAATTTTAACCGTTAAGGCCGCTGTCAAAACATGAGCTGTAACCATATGTTAACACTAGCAGCTTTTTGTCTATCGCACATCTTCTCTTCTCTTTTTATTTAGTTATGTATTTTTTTTGGTCCAAATTTCTCAAATCCTCACTTGCGATGTCTTACTCATCGCCCCCTCTCGCCACGTCTGCAGATCTTCAACTTGATGAAATTTGACAGCTATTCGCGTTTCCTCAAGTCCTCCCTCTACCAGGAGTGTATGCGTGCTGAGATGGACGGTCAGCCCTTGCCGGACCCCTACCAAATCCCCTGCAGCCCCGCCCCCTCAAAGCACAGTGCCAGCTCTGACCGCTCCACCTTGTCGACCCCCAAAAAGGTATAGCATTTATTAAAGACACCTCTCATGGAGTTGTGCGGTTGTTGTCCAGACTGACGGATAACGGGTCTATTTGCCTCCCAATCCACAGGACGTCAGAAAGCAGCGCTCGGGGAGGTCACTGAATGAAGACGGCAGAGACGAGAGCGCCGACAAGAAACGTGGCTTCTTCTCTTGGTCACGCAACAGGAGCTTTGGGAAGGGTCCAAAGAAGAAGGACATCGGAGACATTAACCTCGGTAAGGAGTGAACTGACAACGGTGAATGTTTCAAACATCCCCGACACAAACGTCTGCAGTGCTCAACTGTCCTTGAATAAGACACCAAATCAGTGCCAGCTCCAGGGCTGGAGTGAGATACATGCAGGGTAGAAGTGAAGAAACACAGCTGGAAGTCTCTCACACACTGAGAAACACACAGACATACCACTGGTACCCTGGCAAAAACATACTTGTTGCGTCCTGACACACTCAGGAGGCCCAAGGAAGGGTTTAAAAGATAGTGATAGTTTTGTGAGGTTTTAAAACCAACTACAATTCCGTTTTCTGACTTTTAGGCTTACATCAGTAATGATTACTTGTAGTTTCTTTCTCATTCTCATTCTGTTCTTACTTAATGTGACTAAATATACATTTTACACTCTCTCTCTAAATGCATTTGTCCTGAAATGAAACTCCAACTCCCACTCATATCCTTTATTTATTCTCTTTGATAAAACGCGCCTTTCTGTTTGCCAAAATCTTCCAGTGACCAACTTCGATACTGAAACACTGTTATTAGTCATATTACACGTCGGTGTTGCATATTGTAAGTGTCATGTAAAATGAGCAGTGCGCTCATGTCTCTCTGACGTCCACTAATCTGTCGTACTCTGCGCTGCACTGTGCAGATTACTGGGGCAGTAATGGGAGGAGGGAGTCCCAGGGCTCCTTGTCATCCGGTACCAGTCTGGAGATGCCCATTTCCTGCTCCGCTGGCAAGATTGAGGTAAGACTCCTATGGACAGGTCACCATGGCAACACAGAGCTCAATGTCTGGTGAAGCTATTATAATAGGGCCGCAGCAGTTTTTTTATATACTTCTCAGACCATGGAGTGTTTATGGATATATATATATATATATATATATATATATATATATATATATATATATATATATATATATATATATATATATATATATATATATATATATAAAAATATTAAAAAGTATTTATTTATGTATGCATTTATTTTTAATTTTTTGACCATAGTCTGATAATCGCCACTCGGTTGGAGCGTGGGAACGTGCTCCCAAACAGTGCAGCGTGCTGCTACCCAACGGCTCCTGCTCTTCTGTCAGCCTTCGGCCAGGTGCCTCCATCAGGGAAGTCCTCCAAGAACTCTGCCAGAACATTAGTGTCAATGTTGCCGCCGTTGACCTTTTCCTGGTGGGAGGAGACAAGGTGAGAACAAACTGCTGACAAATGCTGCATACATCTGCTGCTGCTGTCCCAGTAAGCTAAGCACTGCTACAGAAACAATTTGAGCGGAGTTATTCAGCTGTGCTTACACTAAGAAAATAAAATGTAGCCTTTAGGAGTCTCTCCCAAATAGAGACTTTTGAGTTCTGTAGAACTTATCAGAAGGAAAAAGACAAAGCTTTGGTTTCAAAAACTATCTGAGAGTCATCAAAGAAAGGGTAGAAGAAACACATTATCTCACATAGAGGTCACATTCTGTTTACTGCTTACTCTGACTGATATAGGATTTTTAAGACTGATACCAATACCAATATTCGGTTACTTGAAAAGCCAATATGTTGGCAAATATTTCTTTTTAATTCGAGATACATGAAACAGACGTATTTCCCTAAAATTTGTTATGTGCAAATATTTGTGATTCCTTACTGACATAATATGACAACGCAGTTTAAACGTAATCTTGTTGCAACGATTCACAGATTACTCATTTACACTCCTTGTTTTGCTGGGATCAGCTGATTGTTGCGTTTGTGGTGTTCTAAAACTGTTGCCAATACGGATGCTCCAATGTGTCCTCTGTGGACAAAGTGTGTAACCTCTTAAAATGGTCTTTTATTGGCCTTTGGAAATACTGATACCAATAGATCAGAAAATGATCAGCCTTCTGAGAAGCTCATCTATGCCAAAACCCAGTTTTCAAAAATCTAATTTTAAGATAAAGGATTGCGTGTGCCATGCTTAATAATATAATGAAGCAGGTGTGCTTCCAGGAACCCCCCAAAGAAGTATTAGCCCTATTGATATATCTGTCAGGCATCGGATAGTACAGGGAGGTGTGTCTCTCTAATATAAGCTGGGGCACCCATAATTATTCACTAAAAGCTGATGAAGTTTGAAACAGTGAACATGATAATCATTACTTTGAATGAGGAGAGTGTCAAGCTGACATTTTTCACAATTACAAAAACAAAACAAAAAAAAAATGCACATAATTACTAGAGATGGACTGATCCGATATTACGTATCGGTATCGGTCCGATACTAACCTAAATTACGGGATCGGATATCGGAGAGAAATAAAAAATGTAATCCGATCCATTAAATATCAAAAAAGCACCTCACAAAACTTGCGACATGGCCTAACTCGGCTCATAACCGTAGCACGTCGGAGCAGTGTGCGTCACGTGATAGAGCGGCTGTGTGTATTTGTAGCCTCGCTAGCAATCCGGCATTTCATCTCCGAGGAAGTGATTCCAGAGAGAAGTAAAGCAAGTGTGTAAGTTCGTCTCTGAATGTTTGTAAAGCATTCCAGCGTTAAGCTTAACAACTGATATATGGAGCGACTGCCTCTTCTCTCTTCCTCCCTCTTCTGCTGCTACTTCAATCATGAAACTGATTAATGATCAGCTGATCGGCTTTTCTGTCGTGAGTCTGTCTCTCTTCATTGTTTTTGGCCCACTTCGTGCCAGAAAAAGGAAACCAGCGGCTGAACAACAGCAGCATGTTTAATCTGTTGTTAGAATTTATTGAATATTAATTTCTACACCAGGATCCTTTTCTATGTAGCTGACGGCTGGTAACTGTGCAGGGGCGGATCTAGCAAAGTTTAGCCAGGGGGGCCGATAGGGCATGAACAGGGAAAAGGGGGCACAAAGACATACTTTTCTTTCTTATTCTCATTTAAAATGTCGAGCTTTTAATAAATAATTATCTGAATCTTACACCCAAAGTTTTAATCTGATGTAAAAAGTATAGAAGTCCATTACTGTATATAATAACTGTTAAGTCTAATATACCCTAGTAAGCTAGTACTTTTTCCTTTGGGAAGGTACCATCTGTGCAGTCTGCAATTCTGTTGAAGAAAGATGTTGAATCTATTTAATTATTCTTGAAAAATAATTTATTTCTGTGCATTTTTTTTCCACATTGCATCAAATTAAAGTTGATTACGTCGATTAAGCATCATGAGGTTGAGGGGGGGGTGGTTCCTTTTTTTTTTTTTTTTTTTTTTTTTTGGGAGCAACCCTATTGGTTACGTTGCTTACTCTTTAAAATACCAGAATAGGGAGGATGGAGTAGGTTTAAGTTCATTAGATTGATCAGTATTGCTGAACTATGAAATATTTTGGGTGCAGTGTATTTTTTACATACAGGTATAACAGAATAGCTTTAGTGTTGTTGTTTATTTAAACTTGAGTTTGAACAAAATGCAGCAAGATAAAAAAAAACAGTTTTATTGATTAAAAAACACTATATCGGATTCATATCAGTATCGGCAGATATCCAAATTTATGATTTCGGTATCGGTATCGGACATAAAAAAGTGGTATCGTGCCATCTCTAATAATTACCTTGAAAAAGGAACTTCAGCAGGCCGGGGTGTGTCTTGTGACTTTATAATTTTTACGTCATCTTGACAAAATTAGTGTACACAGTTTAAAGATGATGGATGTATAAATACCACATACTGCACAAATGTATGCACATTTTATGTGTTTTTATTTGATGTAGGTTTGGGAGAGAGCAGGGGTGGAAGGTGAGGGGGGGAGTGTTTTTACTACTGCTGCATATTACTGTGAAAACAAATCTTTGTATGCTGCTGCAAAAACAACAAAAATGTTTTAAAAAAAGATGATGGATGTGCCGCGATCTTGGCCGTGTGACCTCGTAAAAAGATGACGGAGAGAGAAAGAAGCAGAAGATTTTTCACTAGGCAGTTAATTCTAACAGCAGCTCGTTAGAGGTGCATGAAAAGTCACTGATTCTAATAACGGCGAGAATGAGGTGAAGTGAAATGTGATGATCAGTGCTCAGTGTGAAACAGAAGCCTCGCACTTGAGCTAAGATGGCAGATATTTTCCATATTTACAAAAAAACAAATACTTCCAATATCCAGACACTTAAATATTTGGGTACAGCACACCTGAGGAGTACTTGTTAGCAAATATAAGCAGCGAAGTGAATTAAAAAGAGAATTACAGATAATTTGTTTTTTTCATTGCTGTTTATAGCGCTCAATACTGTGTTTGATCCTGGCTCTTTATGTGCTGCTAATGTGCAGTTTTATGCTTTTTTTTCCCCTCTTAGCCTTTAGTGTTGGACCAAGACTGTATGACACTAAGCTCCAGAGACCTGAGACTGGAGAAGCGCACTTTGTTTAGGTATGAACAACCGATCAGTGTTCCCTTGAGTCTGTTAATCGCCTTCAGTTTCTCATTTTGCGTTTCTGCTTTCATTGCTGTCACATTTACTTTGATGCTCTCGGCTCACTGGTAGGTTGGATCTGGTGCCCATTAACCGCTCTGTGGGGCTGAAAGCCAAGCCGACCAAGCCAGTCACTGAGGTCCTGCGGCCCGTGGTGGCCAAATATGGTCTCCACCTCGCTGATCTTGTGGCCAAAATAGTAAGTTGTCCCCAGTGCCTTAATCCTTTTGAAACTCCCGTGTGTCCAGACAGCAGCCTGTGTAGTGTGTGACTGTGCCACAGGGTGGAGTATCATGGTTAGGGGGGTAAAACGACCGCATCCTTTTCCATCTCTACACAGTGGTTAGCACTCTGACTCAGCCCAGCCTGCTAAGACGAAACACCGGGGCTATAATTAAGAATGACGACACTCCTCAAACATGCCGACTCTCTACTCCTCCCCCTAAACCCCTGTCAGATTTATTTTAGTCCTGTGGGTTTCCAGGCATTATACTGTATTATACAGTAGACCAGAGCTGAAAGGTGGTTTATAAACTAAGCAAAGGAACACGCGCGGCAGCAGTATTTAGATTTCCGCACAACAGGTGAGGATACTAACATGTTGACCTTCAAATTTTATTTTATAATAGAGCGGCGAGACTGAGCCTCTGGATCTGGGTGCCCCCATATCAAGTCTGGACGGCCTGCGAGTTGTGCTGGAGCGAGCAGATCCCTGTTCAGTCAAAGGTAGAATGGAACAAAAAAAAAACCAAAACTGGTTTGTCCTTTCTCATGAAGGTACCAGAAAAATGTAAATCACGCCCACCTCTGTCATCCTGCTGATTAACGTGTACGAGTTTTTGCAAGACGTCTCTCTCATTACGCCTCAAGCACCCTCTCCTCCCCTCTCTGTCTCACGCTCTTCCTCATCAGTTTCTCACCCCGATGACTTTTTCATGTACACATCTCTCTGTTTCTCTCTCTCTCTCTCTCTCTCTCTCTCTCTCAAATAGACAAATCCAAGTCTTCCTCCTTAAAAAGTCACCCAACCCGGAGTTTTTCTGCGACAGTGAGTACTCGTCACATCTTTATTCTCACACAATGATAAAAAAAGTGGTGTTTTTGTCTTTTTCTGCTGCTGCTTCTGCAACATCATTTAATAACATTATTAACACTGAGCCAATGCTAAGCTATCAGTTGGTGTTTACTTCCTTTTTTTATATTATTATTATTACTGTTATTTTGGGGTCTTCCTCTTCCTAACACTGCCTATGGCTGACTCACTCGCTCCTGTTTTCTCCGCTCGAGTTATTGCACCATATGAAGGCAGGTCCTGCTTAGTCTGGATTCTATCAGGGTCCTTAAAGACACACCCGACAGATGGACCAAGCTCATCTTTACCTGAAGGTCTCAGTAAATCTGGACAAACTGCTCAGTAGGGTGCTTAGCAGCTCGTGCTTAGCTTCGCCCCATCCCACCCCACCCCTTACGACCTCCCCGCACAACACATCGTCCCTCCATCCCCTTAATAGAGTACCTTGTTATTGTTGAATCTGCAGGGAGATGAGAGGTCAGCACCAAAGGACTTTTCTGTGAGGCCAAGTGGACCAGACTCAGCACTCCCAAGGGATAAGAGAAAACAGAAAAAGATTAATATAGATGAAGCTGAAGGTAAATCCCCCTTTTTCTCCTTATTTGTCTTTCTTTCTTTTCTTTTTTTCAACTTGTGGTGGAATTCTTAGCTTTGCTTTGCCTTTAGGACTAACTTGTGTCTTTGTTAGTTCCATGAGGGTTCTTTTCTCTTAAGAGGAGCGAGGCCGCTCTGCTGCACGTCACACCCAGCTAATCCTTTTCTTCCGTGTGTTTGGAAACTTTCAAGTGAGGAAATGTGCTTGAACTGTGTTTTCCAGAATTCTTTGAGCTGCTGAGCCGGGCGCAGAGCACCCGAGCCAACGACCAGCGTGGTCTCCTGAACAAAGACGACCTAGTGCTTCCCGACTTCCTGCGACTGACTCCGCCCACTTCCTCTGTCTCCATGTCCTCCGACCTGGCCTGCTCCACCCCCAACTCCCTGAAGCCGATTCGAGAGAATGGCATTCCCTCCCGGAGCCCCCTCACTTCCAGCCTACGCTCGGAGAGCCTCGACTCCTCTCTTAGCTCCAGTGCGAATGGACACTCCAGGCGGTGCCTCATGCCCCCTCCACGCCACCCAACCTTTGGCACTCACATGTCTCCCATCCTCCGGCCCTCAGACACCCGTCCAACCCTCCGCACCGTGGAGGAGGACGCCAACACCGACCTGACTCTCATCGGTGAAGGCGACATCAGCAGCCCCACCCTGCTGCCTCCTTCACCATCCCCTGTGTCGTCCTTCGATAGCAGCCTGCCGGCAGCCAACTTCACCCCGCCACCGCCCTGCTCCCAGGCTAAAGACACGGGTGAAGAGGGAAAGTCCAGTTCAGGTATTTCTACAGTGTAACAACCTAACACTCGGTGTGTTTGTGTGTGTGCTTGTGCGTGTGTGTGTTGTACATGCATGTGTGTGGTCAGGAACAGGACCACTTTGACAATAAAACTCCCTCTACACTGACTCTGATGCACTTTAATGACAAATTGATATCGACTCTTTCTCAGTTTGCCTGATTCGTCTTTATCAAGCTCAGCAAAGCATGTGTGTGATTGATCATGATGATTACACTACTCAAGATTGATCTGTAAATAACGACCTGTGTATTTTGTTCCGTGAGTAACGTTTACTTGTACATCACCTCCCTCGCCACAAATCGTTGAGTTGAACATGTGACTGACATTAGCGGATTTCCAGTGATATATTTTGTCCTTTTGGGTGCATGCAAAATGTGACTGATTGCAGGTCTGTTGAATATCAATGAAATATACACAATGCGTAGAGATTAACGATCAATATTTGACAGTTATGTGGATGCTAGATGTTGTACCGAAGGTTAGAAATCAGAGGAGAAAAAAAAAAGATCAGCTTTCATGTACAAAAAAAAAGAAAATTGAGCCAGACACAGTGTTGGACCTGCAAATACCTAACAGTCGGTACATATAAATGCTGTATCCCTATCCATTCCACCTCCTCTCGTTAAGAGCAATTCAACAATGTCCGTGTCAAAAAGCTAGATTTTTTTTTTCCTTCTCTTTTTACGCAATGCTACAAATCCGGTGAGCCATTAAACAGCTCATGCTGTAGCAGTTTGAGCAACGGTGAAAAATTATTAGTCATTGGAGGACAAGTGCTCCTTGGCGTTCGTGACATTGTTGAAGTGCCTGTCATTCTTTACCAGGCTCATTCGCTCTCTAGGTGCCTGTTTGTAGATAATCACTGCCAATAATCTCTGTACCTGTGATTGAATAGATCTAATAAATGTTAGAATTGGAAATCACTCTCGTCTGTCTTTTTACACGTTTGTGACATCAGTCCCCCCCCCCCCACTCCTCCCCTCTCTCCCCGCCACCCGCCGCTTGTCCTCTCCACCTCCACATGCCTCCTCCCGTTCTCTCTTAGCTTTTTTTGTTTAATTTGTTTTTTCTTTTTCTTTTTTTTGTTGTTGTTCTTGTCTTGTGGCTTCCTCCTCTCATCAGCTCCCACTCCTCCGTGTCCTTCCTCGTGCGCGCTCATTTCACAGTGTCACTGCTCGCTGGGTGTCTTTATTTTTTTTACTCCTAGGATCTCTCGGTGTGGTGTGTGTTTATTCGGTGTCGGTGCTCAGCCGACCTGCTTCTTGCTGTTGCTGTTGTTGATGATATAACACATATTACTTTTATTTCTTTAAATTGGGCCACCGCTGTTCGCGTGTGTGTGTGTGTGTGGGTTTCGCATTGGGTTTGCAAAGCTTTGCCTCGGCATTGGTTCATCGTGCTCTGAGTGCATGGCTATCTCCCGCACACATTTCCCGCCTTTATGTGTTTTTTTTTTCCCCGCTCCTCCGTGCATATGTGTGTGTTGTCTGTGATGCTATGTGAAGTGAAGTAGTGATTTGATCTGTGACAGTGTTGCTTTGATATCCTACATGTGATGATCGCGGCTTTGAGTTGAAGCCTTTCCTGACACGCTGTGAAGTCGTCAGAAAAGAAGATAACCACACTCCTGTGTTCCAGCTACAGAGCAGCTCTGGCTGCTCTTTTTGATGCACCTCAAAGCACTTTTTTTAAAGGGGCACAAACATGACCTTATTGCCTTGTCTTCGTATCTACGCTTTTAATGCAAAGCAGGGCTTACACACACAAGACGAGGAGGATAAATCGAAGCTTTTTCAGCTTTCATACAGCCTCATTCCTCTTTTCTGGTTGCTAAGCACATCAGGCTGATTCTTCCCACCACCGGGCGCCATGGTAACCTTATCCACGAGTTGTCTGAGCTACAGATAGAAACTGTCACTACTGGTTTTCATCTATCTCCCTGCCTCTTTCTCTCCGTTTCTCTTTTCTCTCGCTTGCTAGAACGGGAGCAGAGCAGTGATTCGGTATGGCCACGCTTTTAGCGCAGTTTGCCACCTTGGTATCACCAAGGCTGTGCTGGGATCTGTACAGCGCGCAGCGAGCAAAAACGCCTCCACTTTCTCACTTTTTAGACTTTATGAAGTTGTTACATTTGAGTTTGGGTGGAAAGTTAAGCTCGTTGGCTTTCTTTATAAGTTTAAGACAAAGTAAACCACCCACAGAGTACAGTTACATCTTTAATTCCAACTGCAGCGAAGCCAATGTTGTGCAGTAGCAGCGTTCCTCTTCTTTTATCTGTCATCCTGCTGACTTCAGGCACTGCAGAGTTGTCTCCTCGCTTTCTGTATTACTGTTAGACTGACGCCCTCTGCTGTTCCGAGAGAATAAGAATACAGTAATTGCTGCTTTGGTAGCTCGACATGGATCTCATTTTAATGTCATGCAGAAAGTCAAAGACATCCTTTCTACAGCAGCAGAAGTGCATCGCGGTACCATTTTTTACATTTCCTCTAATTCTACTGGAAAGTCACCAGTGTGCACGCATGACAGTTACACAAATATCTTGAACTGCATATGGTTTGAATCCAAAAGAAGGCTAAAGTTCTTCAGTGATCTGAAGCTTTTAGTACCTTTAATGGGCACATCGGTCTAAATTAAAGCCCTAATTAAACTATAAAAGACAAAAACCAGAAAGGAGAACCAGGGCTGAACTTGATGCTCCCTCTTACTCCACGGCTCTGTGGGGAATAGAATGCCCACTAGGGGGCGACATTACACAGTGTATCTCTACACAGCACTGATTCAGACTCAATTTAAAGTGTGTTTAGTTAAGTCAACAATAATGCTGCCCTCTTCATAAACAAGAACAGGCGGCCATCTTTGTCTGAATACTAAGCAATAAATTACAGAAGTGAATAATTCAGCAAGTTCACGACAAGAGCTTGTTTGTCCTGAGTTTTCTTTTTCTTCTTATACACTCATGCTGAGGGAAGATTAAAGGATTCCTTGGGGTAGTTGAGACTCTATCTCAGGGCATTACAAAGTGCTTTGTAATGACTCGATTTCAGCTGCCTGCACCTGAGGCACCATGCCACTGAGCTGTCCTTCAAGCCCGCTTCACCCGTTTCTTCCTCTTCTGTCCTCGAAGCTGACAGCTGCTGATCCCCGACTGCTTTAGCATCCATCTGGCGGTCAGAGGAGGGCTTGATGTGGATCTTTTGCAGGGAGACTAAGTGAGGACTGGAGCTGGTTCCGTTCCATTCTGGCTGCTCGAGCTCAGCGCCCTGCTGCCGCCATGGCTGCTGAAAGGAGTTGCCACAGGAGGAATGGCCATGTTGTGCCTCATTATCACATGGTGCAGAGCAATCAGCAAGCACACTACTGAATACATGCATGAGAAGTGTGTATGTGTAAATGGTAGAAGTGCACACACCAGGTCCACAAATTACATTTGAGTAATGGCTACATGAGTTTGATCTCCCATGACTAAGCAAAGTAAAGCTTATGTTATAAGCAAAAACCATATTTAAACCCTATTATGTGAGTAATATTAAAAGGTTTAACATATCAGTACAAAGCCAGGTGGCTCAGTCAGTGGTCTTTAACAAACTGCGATATTAACAACCTCACTGTGGGGGCTGAGAACAGAGAAGCCTTTCCCAAATTTTCTAGTTTGTGACTAGAGCTAAAACAAACTGCGACTTCATTATTCTTTTGACATAAATTAATTTTTATAGTTGATTAATTGTTCCAGCCAGGCTAAAGTTTGTCTGTAGGTGTGAGGGTTTGCTGTGTTCCTCTTCTGTGATTGTGGACTGAATTACCCCCAAATGATTTTGTACCAACAGAATAAGACTTTAATTAAAGGTAGGGTTTGTGAAAACCTATGTCTTCACTATTTTCTCTCACATTCTATAGATTGCATAAAATAGCCATTAACTATTATTTAATAATTGGCCTGAACATAATCCACATGTATTGCCCTATTAGCAAGCAAAGCAAAATTCAAGTAACACTAGAAATGCTTTGTAAGCAAAATGAGGTAAAACCAGCAAACGCGAGTGCTGGAAACTATTACACAACTGGAAAAGTACTTGTAGGTTTTCTCCCCCACCCCCCAAGTATGATTGTTCAAGCTGTTGCAGGATAGATAGGTTTGCTGAGAGTCTACACGAGGTCAGCTGTTGGAGCTCACTGACAGTGTTTACATATATATCGGACAGCAACGAATAACAGCCAGTCGAGTTCAGAGCATCTGTGTGTTGAAGTGTAGTGCTTATGTCCGTGTGTTTACAGTCTCTGGAGGCCACATGGTTCACATGAGATGTGGAAAGTTTATCACCCATAGTTGTAACACCAGCATCAAAAAGAAACACTGGCTTTGTGGCTTCTTGAGTGCGCTTGCATTAGCGAAGAGAGGGGAAGTTTGAGCATGTTTTATTTATTATCCTGTAGGGGACTTGCGATGAAGTCATGCATCTCTGGGGTTAAAGGAAATAAAGACAGTAATGTTCAGATGTGTCGCATCAGATTTTATTGCACTGAATTACTGTACAGTACATACATTACAATGTACAATACAATACTGTACATATTTAATCCTGTCAGTTTTTAGTCCGATCTTTCTGACGAACCAGCTATAAAGTTGAGCAAGTTTAAGCAGAAGTGGTTATGTCATCAAGTCTATCATGACAACAGCTGGGATGATTACACAACTATAGAATGCTTGAAATATAAAAAACAAGCCCACTATTCAACTTAAAATCAAGCAAAGTGGAGTTAAAATGTGCACTTGCATGGTGTGACAGATTTTGCTTGAGTGCTTTTGAAATCTGGCATTGACGTGCTAAACATCTGGCCGTCAGCCAGTGTAATGAGAGGTAAAAGAGATGTGAAGGCCAAGAATGAATAGTTTTGCACATCTGTGCAGTCACTCCTGTGTAAATGAACATTTTTGGAAGCCACATTGATTATCTAAAGCTGCACTCAGTGTTTCTGTTAAACAACAGATCAACATATAAAATATAAGGTAAGAGGAGCTGCACTGAGCCCGGTGTAAATGGACTGTAACAAAAAGATGGAAGTAGCTACCCAGACAAAACAAATTATCAAGTTATTGAATATTGGTTAACACCGGCAAGCATGGTTGTCAAGCTGCGAAACTGCACAAAATGTGTGGCTGCACATCGCGCTAATTAGATAGCCGCTAATTAGATAGCCGCTAATTAGTGCTAACATATTAATTAATACTTGAAATTTACCCACCGAAAATGGAGTGCAGTGTTTTCAGGCAGGCTGTTTGTACATTATTTGTAAAAAAACAAAAAAAACCCAAAATGAAATGCTGTCAGGAAGAGGAAATTAGCTGAGTCCAAATTGTTTAACATGGCAGTCTCTGGGGATTGGAGTCAGCTCCAACTGGCCATTAATGGAACTGCGGTTTTTTAGCACTTCCTGCATTGACTTCAGAAAGCGGGTGTAGCTTACAGAGTATTAGGATTTCTAAAGCGTGATTATACCTTCTGCTTGGATCAGACAGAGTGATGGTCCGTGTGGACATCCATGTGTTTCACTTTTTATTTTTGTGGCTCATCCATCTACTGCTAACTACACGCGCAGTAGATGGATGCAGTGGACTTCAAAGAAGTATGATTACTTGGCTGTTGGGTCTGCTTATTTATTTCCCAACATCATCCTGCATATAATGTTAGAAAACTATTCCCCAGGATCTTTTGTTGGTGGACTTGGTGGACATGGGTGCTCACACTAGAAGCAATTTGCCTATTGGCTGCTTTTTAGTTGACGGGTGATCACTGGTGGACATTCCAGGCTTTGGTTGCTTGTCCTTCATTCTTATTGGTAATCTCACACCTCAAAGTTGAGAAAGGTTTAACTTGGCACCTACCTACTTTTTGCATTCACTAGCAGAAATTTTGCTCTCTGTCGCTTACAGTTACAGTAAACGCTTACAGTAAATGTCACTTTTGGTGGTCTGTGGTTGCCATGTTGGTGCTAGTATGATGTTATATAATTTGAATGCAGAATGGGCCATCCCACCCATCATCTGCAATATCCAAGTATCTCTTGGATGTCCATTATAAATCAATTTATCTTATATCTTCCATGTTTTGTTTTGTTTTTCTCTCCCTTGCACAGAGGCGACAGAAACGATCCCTAATGCTAAGTCACCTAAAAAAGCCAACGCTGCACATACCATTCAAGAGGTGATGGATGTGGAGGGAGTACATCTAGAAGAAGGAACAGCGGAGACATCCCAGGGTGAGGACTCTGAGCTGAGTCTGAGTTTTCAGGGCTATGTCGCTGAGCTGCGACAGTGCCAGAGCAAAATGAGAAACGCCCAGATGCCCCAGAACGGCCGCAACCAACCAGAGAGCCAGGACTGCAACACAGATCTGTACAAGGCCACCATCGTCTAAAGGGACCCCCCCCCCCTCCCCATCCCCACTGCTGCACTTTTAAAGCCTGAGCGACTGTTGTTTGAGGAGATGTAGTCAAACAATGTGCTGCATGTACAAGTTGTCCGTTTTCTTTACTAAAGCATCAATATTATGGTGATGGATATTGTATATTTGTTTAAAAACAGTTCAGGCATCTTGTTGACTTCTAGTACCGGTTGTAATTTTGGGACAGTGATATATTTTGTTATTGATATGCTTTGATAATTAACTAATTTGAGCCATGTTAGGCTAAATAATAATACCACAGAAGAAGCCTGAAACTCACTTTGGGGTACCAGTTGATAATAATTGTACACAATTTAAAAAGTGGAAATGACTGAGAAATAGGACACTGCTTGATAAGAAGCTGCTTAACATCTTCTAAACAAAAAAACAATGTAATAACCGGCAGCCTTCTGGTGGTGGAAACCAAAAAGTTAAAGCTCAGGAAAAATGCTTGTTCAGGTTCTTGATAACAATTTCGAAACCATCACCAAATGATTTAATGAGCTGTTAAGCTGTTTGGGTATATTGAGTTTTACATTAAAGTCCCAATTAACTGTCCACCTATTACCTTTTTCTGCTAGTCTTGCGCTGAGAAAAGTTGTGAGATGCAATTAAAATAGCAATGATAATTTAAAAATCTAGAAAGTAAAGCTTGACTTTTGTTTTACGTGTCCTGATTAGAAAGTAGGACCACATGCTAGGAGAGGACTCTTAGATATTTGACTATTTCTTGTTCATATTGTCTTCCTGTGTTGTACAGATGACACATAACAGTACCTCTATTGTCTGTACTTTCTGCTTCTGTGGTTGTGAGGTTGTCCAAATTGTTGAACAATTAAAAGGCTTCGATGACTCTACTTTCAACCAACTGTGTGTCTTTGCTTTTGTGCTTTCATCGGGTAAACGAGGGGGGGATACTTCAAATGTTTCTTTGTTGTTGTATCTAATCCAAAGTCTTCATTTCATACTTGGTATATTGGACCAGCTCAATGTGTTTGCTAAGTTAGTTAGAGCTGTCAATAATTAACAACGTAGTCTTCAAGGCTGAATGATTTCCCATCTGGAAAGTTCACCTTCACTTGCTACTTATGTGCTAGTTAGAGGCCCAGCCTCCTCTTTGTATTTTTAGCCCAACATCTGGAGGAAGATTATTACAGCTGGTGAAAATTAGAGGTTAGATCGCATGACTGGGGACTTTGACTTGATACAGCATGTCACTGCTGGAATGCTGACAAGATATGAAACTCTTGGATAGTTGACTTCCATGCTTTACCTGATTTCAGAGGTATTTTCTTTAATGAGTTCTTCTTAGGAACAACAATTCCTTTAAGGTCCCAAATTATCTTCCCGATTAGACTGTTCCTCATCTTGAGATGTTATTGAGCATAACACCTGTGAATATTTTACAGCAGACACTACTTTTCATAGTCACACACACTTATTTCACTTGTATTTTGCAACCTTCAACTCCAGATTTAGAAAACTCATTGTGTACATTTCAGGACAGAAACCTTCTAGATGACAGATTACCTGAAGAGAACTGCAAACTGAATGAAGGGAGTGCTGACAGGAACAATAATGCTTGAAAATGCACATTAAAGGTAAAATCGCCTTACTTCTTTGTCCTTGTATCCCCAAATGGTCTATGGTGTCTAATTGTATGAAATGATTAGCAAAACTGAGATAATTCCTATCACACCACAGCAGCTCAGTGAATTTATTAGACTGACATGGTCAGGATGACTTGCTGAAGTTTAATCTGAGTATCAGAATGAAGAAGAAAATTGATTTAGGGACTTTCATGGTTGTTGATGTCAGATGAGTGGAGCTGAGTATTTCAGAAACGGCCGATGTGTTCCTGCACTTTCTATGATTCATAGAGAACCGTCTGAAAAGAGGAAATATTTGTAAGTGACTGGTCTCTAGGTGGAAATGTCTGGAGAATAGCCAGACTGGTCCAGGTGGATACTAACCACTCATTACAACCAAGGTATGCAGAAGAGCATCTTCAACAACACTTCCAGCCTTGAAGCAGATGGCCTATAGCAGCAGAAGACCGCACTGGATGCCACTCCTGTCAACTAAGGAACTGCCAACAGGAAAGTGATACTGCAAACAATATCTCACCACAACTATTGCGACAACAGAAGATTGGAAAAATGTTGTCTCGTCTGACGAGTCTTCGTTTCTGCTGCGACATTCAGTTGGTAGGATCCGTATCTGGCGTAAACATGAAATCAATCCCGAATTGTATCAGCGGTACAGACTGCACCACTTAGTGAGCAGCACTGAGACACCACAGCCTACCTGAGTATTGTTGCTCTCTATGACCACAGTATGCCCATCTTCTATTGGCTGATAATGTGTCGTGTCACAAAGTTCAGATCACTTCAAACAGTTTTTTTTAAACATGACGATGAGTTCACTACTCAAATGGCCTCCACAGTCATCAGATCTCAATCCAATAGTGCATCTTTGTTCTCTATTGTGGTAGCACGGAAGATTGGCATCGCGGATGTGCAACCGACAAATCTGCAGGAACCGTGTGATGCTGTCATATCCCGCGTCGATATGAAGCAAAATCTCTGTTAAGTACAGAAACGACGCACACCTACACCACAGGTGAAAGAAAAGCTAAAATTGGGCGACTTTAGGAGAAAGCAGTGTTAAACCTAAAAGGGGTAAGGATTGAGCGGTTTTACCTCTCTACCTGCCTCTGCCTCAAGAAACTTCTTGTTTCTTTCGTGAGTCGATAAGTCGTAATGATAAACCGTGGGCGACCGCAGAGGGGGAGCTGAGGGAACACCAGCCGGGATACAGGATGCCTCAGCGTCAGACAAGCCTAATGACGCAACGGGTTTACTCAATACAGCTTCAACTTGTGAGGGACAGGATAATACTTGCAGGATTTCCCACGTTTCCTATGACCAAAAACGGGCTGAGGACTCTGACACTGACAGATATTACGTGACAGGCACACGGGAAATAAGCTTCTCGGGACACCAGGGAAACATCAGATGCAAACTTTCGCGATGGCACACGCCGTGATGCTTTTTCTCTCGTGCGTTTTCGCAGGAGTGGTAAGTTTTAGCCACACTTCTCTACTCAAGTGAGTCTGTGCTTATTGTTATTGCGTGTTTTTGAGAGCGTGAAAGGAGTGAAATAATGTCTCTCCCTTGATTTCAGCACACATTAGCACCTACATATGAAGCACAGGCGGTGAGGGAGAGCCATACAGGCGAGTTTCTTTTTGTTATTGTTTGTTTGTTTGTTTGTTTTTACTCTGGTCCTAAAATCATTTTTTCTATATTATTATTATTATTATTATTATTATTATTATTATTATTATTATTATTATTATTTCACTTAGTTGGTGCTGCTGCACTCTTAAGTCCTGAGTGAGCTGATGTTTGCATAGGTGTTACCTGTAGGGGAGGGGGTGTAGCTTGCATATGGATTTCTGTACATTCATTTGAAGTGAAAGGGGTCTTTGTGTGTGAAAACCAGTGACAGAGTGGGTGGGTCGGGGTTTCCAAGACAGTTTCTGCTGCTAATGTTTTGTGTTTTCCCCTTTACGTCCTCTGCAGTTGTTACCACCACAGGCAAAGAATGTAAATTCCCTTTTCGTCAGGGTGGAAGGATTCATCATCACTGCATCGCTGTCCTGTCCTCAAAACCATGGTGAGTCCTTATTAGCCAGCCTGTCTGTCTGGATCTACTGTTTTGGTTGCACAAACAGTCTGTAATATGTGTGTAATCAAGTCAAAACACACTGTCAGATCTCTCTCTCTCTCTCTCTCTCTCTCTCTCACACACACACGCACGTTGTTTGATACGCATGATTTGAAACTTTTATTCCACAAAATGTAAAAAAAAAATCATCTTTGGATAATTTACAGATTATTTGATTGCATGGTTTGTATTGAACTTATTTTCTTAATACATCTTTTATTTTTTTGCTGTCTTGATGATGCGTGTTTATCATTGCCTTTGTCACTTCCCACTTAGTGTTGTCACTGTATATTTTATTCTACCACAGCGACTTGAAAGCAGCTCCCGCTGCTTTTAAATGTGCTAATTAAATAAAGGCATCTAGCCTTGACTTGACAGTACCCTTAGCACGGTCAAGGCACATGTAGCAGAAGAGCATCGTGACTGATGGAGCGGAGTCAGGCTGTGTGTTTTGATTGCTTGATAGTTAAGAAACAATGAGCCATAATCTTCCCTTTTCAATCTCAAACTTACTGTATACACACAGGTCCGACAGTTAGCTACACATGCATGATGCAAATCTCCGCGGTGCTTAAATGATGCTCATTTAGTACTAAAGGACCCAAAGAAAATATCCGGTCACAACATTACACCGCCACCACCATCAGCCTGAATCATGGACTCGAGGCACAGATTCATGCTTTCATGTTTTCTACACCAAATTCTGAGCCTACTCATCAGACCAGACAGCATTTATCTTCTGTTGGCAGGCGTTTGTGAATTGTAGCCCAAGTTTCCTGCTTTTAGCTGACAGGATCATGTGTGTTTTTTTCTGTTGTTGTTTTCCATCTGCTTCAAGGTTTGACGTGTTATGCGTTCAAAGCAGTCTGGCCGTTCTCTGATCTCTGTTATCAACAACACATTTTCACACAGAGAACTGCCACTCAGTGGATATTTTCTGTTTTTCAGGCCAGTCTTTGTAATCCCCAGAGATTGTTGTGCTGGGATATTCCCAGTAGATCAGCAGTTTCTGAAATACTCGAGCCAGCTGGTCTGGCATCAATACCATGCCACATTCAAAGTCACTTAAATCACCTTTCCTCCTGATGCTCGGTTTGAACTTCAACAGGTTGTCTTGATCTTGTCTACATGTCTAAATGCATTGAGCTGCTACCATGTGAGGTGGGGCAAAATATCGATATTTTCATATATCGTATACCATTTTCTTGTGGTACATTTATTGATGTACTGGTTTCAGACATCAATATATGTATTCATTATACCAGACACTACTTCAGTCTTTGCGGTGGCAGTTATCAACTGAAGAGCTTAAAATGAGCTTAAGTGAGCTGACACTGAAGAAGAACAAACTCTTTACTTCTTTAAGTATAGTTCTTCTTGTTAAGTCACACAGATACTGTGTCATAGATGACTGTCTTGCAGTGGATTACAGTATCACTGGAATATGTCTGTGTAAAAAATAAAAGCCAATATATTTATATCAGACTTTTAAATTCTATAACTTTAAAAGAAAGCACTGGAAACAGGAAACCCCACCTTTGTGGGGTTGGAAGATACAAAGTGCAGCTTTCTTCTCAGGGGAGAAATGTAGAGTTAGTGTTCTTATTTCTAATTGGTGGATCGTTCCTGGCTTTTTGCATGCCCTTAAAAGAACAAACACACTGGTGTTTTCCATCACTGCTGTAATAGCAGTGATCTGTACACTGATGCTGTGTATTTGGGGTGTGTAGTCACACTTAATTACAGCTCGAAGGGATGAGGGATTTATGCGACAGTGCCATCTGATCACAAATTTTAATGAGGTAATGAGCAAAAAGGCTTTAATAAAATGCTTATTGCTCAATTGCTGCTGGGGCCTGTGATGATTTTGTCATAATACAGTGTTATCATTAATAACTGTGAAGAAAAAATGCAGAGGTACTCTGTGAAACTGCAACTATAGCTGAAGTTTTGCCGTTTCACAGCGTTTATCCCGAGGGTGCATAAACAGCTGCCTCAGTAAAACCATCATGGTGCAATTTGTTCTTTTTATTTAATCGCTTCAGATTGTGACACAGCAACAATCATCTTATGATTTTGGAAAAAAAAAAAAACAACAACAGGAGACACGCTGGCAGGGTTTCAGTCTTCACTACTTGGAAATGATGCAGAAAGGGTGGATGCCAGCAAGCTGGAGCAACGTTTATGCAATTATACATGGGCCAATATTTTCTGGTCCACCTACATGTAAAGTTGCGGCGGTTTGACCCTGCATGCTTTTGTGATGTGCTCATCAGCTCACCGTCAGAATGGGTTTGTCATTGAGTGTTGTAGTTACAGTGAGTGGAGAAGAGGTATGTTAATGTTACGCAGGTTAGATTAGTGGATGATTGACAGAGTTAGTTAGTGTGCGTTGGCAGAAGATGCAGCGTTCTGGAGCAGGGTGTCAGTACTTGTGGGTTTGATTAAGGGTTGGGTAAAATCCTCTGCACATGGTTTACGCAATTTTATGTCACAATATCTATATGCCCAAATCCAACAGTATAGCATGACTAACCGTCAGCGGGCACGCAAAGTACACGCTTAGTCAGGATATGCTTACTAAGGTTGTAATCAGGGTGCGATTTGTGAAAAACTCAGAGACGTTTGATGATTTATTTATTTATTATTTATTTATTTATTTTTACATGAAAATAATTCAGAATAAGAGTGGTCCTTTATACTCCTTTATACAAATTCAGAACAAAAACATCCAACCATACTTAAAGGAATTACAGAAACTTGCTTAAGAGAGTTCAGGTTATGTTGAAGAATAAAGGTGATCATACCAAATATTAACTTTCAAGCTTGTTAGAATTGTGCAGACTCTGTTTTTGGCATATTTGCTGCATTTGCTGACTTGCAGGTGACTCTCTTCCTGTTTCCTTTGTCCCAGGTGCTCTCTTACACACAATTTTGATCGGGACAGGAAGTGGGGTTTCTGCGCACCAGAGAGAAGCCACCCAAATGGTTAGCTCACCAAACCAGCTGCTGATTGAATTTCCACTGCTGTTTAATTAGAAATTTCAGTGTTGCGGTTGTTCTCCTGCTGATTATGTTTTGATGTTTTGATTTCAGTTTTTGTCCACACTTCACGCAGAATCACAGATCCGTGTCAGGCGAACCCGTGTCAGAATGGAGGCGTCTGCACAGCGATCCCACACAGACACACATTCGAATGCTCCTGCCCTGAGAGCTTCTCTGGGAGAATATGTGAACAAAGTAGGTACCTTTATTAATATTCTATGAATTAAAGGCATAGTGCTTGTCATCCATTCATATTTGGTTTTGTCAGACTGTCTTTTTTTGACTGTTCCCTGAACATATTCACATCAAAGTGCACGTTAGGCAGCCCATTGTCATTCATCTGTTGTCCACAGATGTAAACCAAAATCAAAAGCTTGCCAGCTAAAAACTCTGTAATCAAATTCATGTTTAGTAAAGGCAGTTGAGTGTGAAGAGTTAACTCCTTCTTCTCTGGAGACCAGTGAGCCACATAGAGAAGCTATATTTGCTAAAAATGCTCAACTGTTGACTTTTCAGAAAGGTTGCAGATTGTGGGTCATTATGCAAAGAGGCCACTCATCATACAATGACTAAATTGGTGTGGCATTTGACGTGCTTCATTTCTGTTACATCTGCTACATTCAATAACGTTGTAGTTTACTGGCTCACTGGTAAGTGCTGTTATTTACACTGATTTACAGCTTTGATTAGGAGGAAAATTATTGTCAGTAATTGTTGGAGGTTTTAAAATTTCACTGGTGACAAGAATAAGGATACTTTCATCCACAGGGCCCAATGCTGTTCTTTGTGAGCTTACCTTCTTCCAGCTGTGAACAACTAAATTTGGAGATTTTTCATAGATTTACGTTATAATCTGGACTCGCTGTGCTTGCACAAGGTTTTCTATGGGAGTCAAAGAACATGCTAGGTTATAAGGCTGCCTGTATGGTCCCAAAATACACTTGCAAAAGACAATTTTGATCTTAATTTCCTGCATAAATAAAGGTTGATAAAAAAGGAAACAAACCGTGATGACAAACAAAGGCATAACAGTCCAAGTTCACTCTTGATTATCACAGTATTTAAGAGCCTGTGTACCAGTTTTCCTTGGCTTTCAACCCCACCTCATGTAACCCTGTTCTGCCGCTGCCAGTAGCACCACCCCATCTGTTAGTTCCAGAGATTTACACATTTACAATAAAAAAAGATTGTGGCCGATGCCAAAAAGCTGCCACTAGCAAAGTACCACAAAGTTGCCGTGCCCAAAGGTGGAATCACTGATGTCTGACGCAATAAATTCTCCAATGCTGTGATTATCAATTTTTGTAATTATTGGTTCCCAAACTTATCTGGGCAGGAGCTTCATGTCCTGAAGAAATTAAGGCGGAACTGGTTACAGACCAGCAGTGACACAGTGATTTCTCTCTTTTTTAGCAGCAAATGTAGTTTGTTTAATTAACTTTAAATTGGTTTAGCTGCATTCAGCTATATCCTTACACGCCACTGACAGACGTGACCTGATGCTATCAAGATGACAACTGAGCAATCTCTATTTGCTGATATAGACACTGAGATGTGATTGAAAGATTTGAGTGACAGTCTTACGTTCGCCATGGTCCTATAAATGCGGCATAAACTTCAAAATAACATGATGTGTATAACATTGAAATGACATGCAAGTTTCATTTAATCTGTGTTTTCCGTTAAAATGCTGCTGAAATTTCGCATGCTTGCCTTCAGGCCAAAATAATGGCAAATCAGTTATGAATCACCTGTAAACAGGTTTTACTTTTCAGCTGAAAGCAAAGCAGTGAAAGAAGATGGAAAAACACAGAAAAACGGATCCATCGCAGCAGCTCAGCCATCGGAGATTCGCTCCGTACGCTCCATTGAGCTCTTCAATCTGCTCTCCCATTTCAGCCCCGACGCCTTTCATGTGTTGTGTCGGCTTTTTCAGAGAAGTGCTACGAAACCGTACACCTGCGCTATTATGACATCGGAGAGTCTTGGGGACGAATTCACCTCCGTAACGTGGAACAGTGCACATGTGTGGCAGGGGAAATCAAGTGTGAGAGAGTCCACTACACGAGTAAGACATGCTTTCTGCTTTTGTTGTTCTGCTCTGAATGTGTCCAGTTTTTTTTTTCTTGGCCATTTTTTGCTATTGTTGGGGTGATGAGAGCAAAACTCAATACAATAGGCTGCAATGACTTCAGCGCTATTTGCTTTGACAGCTGCTTGAATTGATGTTCAAATCAGCGAATGACAAACGAAATATTGCTACATGTTGGAATGTTTTGGGGTTTGTTTGTTTTTTACATTAAATAAACATAAAGATAAAAACCTAGCAACCTTAGCAACGCATATCATTAAAAAAAATATTATACAACTTGATCTCAGGCCTCCCAAAAAGTATCAGATCTCCTCCTAGCCTGAAGAAATGTTTTTTTTTCACTCTCATAAGAGGGGGTTTGAAAGACGTGCCCTACCCTTTCTTTGATCACAGCTCCATAGTTACAAGAGTAACTTTGCATTGAAGAAAAGGCAGATTATATGACTCACTGTGACTCAGGAATGGTGTTTTAGGACACACCCCATGGGTCCATAGGGTGTTTTCATCTCAATGGGGGGGATGTTCACGGGCGTTTAGCAGATTCCCCTGGCATAAAGGAGATACAATCAGAGAGGTATTTTCATGCTTCTTCAGCTGAAACTGCTTTTGTCATGATGATAGGGGCTCAGCTTACAGGAGTCGCAGAACTAAAAAAAAAGTTTTCTAGCTTGAACCTGACCCTTAATGTGCTTTACATTGTTTTTCTTCAAAGCACATCAGGACCGCTCACTTTCAGTAAAACCCAATAAACTCATGGCATCTCTGATCCCCAGCATATTTTCTGTATGTTATATTATTTCACAAGAGGCTGCTCAGACCCAGATATATTACATGTATATAAGAACACAGATGCATGGGTGAGAGCGAACCAAAACCAAAAAAATGAGACCGGAAGATGTTAGTAAGTCCACCTGAGCAGAACTGTAGAGTCAGGTTAAAATACTCAGAGGTTTCTTTTGCAGTTTTCTTTTGGTAATCTAAGATTTATTGATAATTACATTTAAAACCTGCGTAAGAAAAACCATGATGGTGTAGCAATGCTAATTATTGCTGAATTCTTGTCTGTTATAAATGTACTATTACAGTGATTTATAATGATTGATGCCACAATACAGAAGTTTTAAATAGCGAGGTCAGTGTATGTCAGACTAATCCCTGTGAGCCAAAAGCTCAGGCTTCATACTGCTCTAAATGCTCAGTTTCACACAGTTTTTCTTTTCAGACGTGGCCATGCATGATTTAATACATATAGTACATACATACATAATACATAATACATATATATTATATACATATAATAATGATGTATTGAATAATAATAATAATAATGAATAATTCATACCTCAAACACAGAACAGCAGCAACCACCTAAGTGCTGTTTAAGCTTTCTCGTTATGAGGGGCAGCCAATCAGCATAAAGTTCCCTTAACGCCCCAGTCGCACACGTTGTACCAAGCTGCAACTTTTACTTTAAATGTGGACGTTCTCTTTTTTACTAACACTTTGCAACTAGCTGGTGAGTGTTTGCAGATGAGTCTGTGGCTACCACACAAATTACTTGTGACTACAGCAAATTGCTAGTTTCCAAAAAGAATCACAAGGAAGTTTTAATGCATCAACAGCAAGCAACAGGTCAGTCAGGCAATACACTTTTTACCTTAGCAACTGGTGGTTTCCTTGGTTTAGTTCCAACCGGTTGTTCCAAAGTGTAAAAATTGCAAATGTCTGGCCATTTGCTACAATTTTGTTGGCATCTATAGGAATTCTACTTCAGGACTCTACATTAACTGCTTACACTCAGAATTCAGAATGTCATAGATTTGAAACAGAAATTCCTCCAAAGATAGTAATGTAGGAATGGCAATTTTAATAGTTGCAATTTCCCAGCAAAATGACCTAGGTGCTCGGCAACCTTTTTATTTTATAGAAATATAACCAGAATACAACAACCTGGCAACCAGTTGAGTCTAGTCACCTAATGCAAAGATACACGCGGTAGACGAGCTGTGTTCATTGACACAGACTGACTCAGATTGATTGCAACATGTTGAGAATCTTTCTGAATTTATAAATTAGACAGCAATCATTTGGAAACGATTATGGTCTGAGTCATACTGCGATTGATTGGAGACAGGTTGCCACCTACTAAGCAATCACCTTCAGTTGACCTCTTGGTTGCTACAGTTACTTGCAACTGTTTGTCATATGTGGAACAAATTCACTGCAAACACTCAGGAAGGAGGTTGCCATTGTATTTTTATTCTAATGTGACTGCGTCACAAGGGAGATAAATAATAAACTGAGGGGCCACACCAATGCTCTTTTAAACTGTGCATAGCGACTATCATAATGGAAGTATCATAATGGGTCTGTTAATCAAGCTAAATGTTAATAAAGTTTTGCTGAAAAACAAGCATTTTAAAGAGAATGGCATTAGGATGTGACAGTGTGTCTTTATGTGTCCAGTGTGCCGTACAAACCCATGTCAGAACGACGGAACGTGTCGACTGATCGTATCCACCGGAAAGGAAGTGTGTAACTGCAGGCATGGCTACAGTGGACCTCACTGTAGTCTCGGTGAGTCATACGCTGAGTGCTACGTTCCCGTTTTCCTCATTCAAATGGAAATGCAAAATTTGCTCTGAGCAGAAAGCACAGTTGACATGAAATGATGTTTGTATCGGGCTAAAAATAGCAGAGGGCAGATTTTCTAGTCACTGCAGTCTGCATAGAGCCAGAGTCTTTGTCATATGCGAGAGCAGATGTATGGAATCCTCATTGTGTCACGTATGCACAGACGCATGCTCGTGCATGTGTGGATGACAATAGTTTGATGAATGGTCACAGGTGAGGGCGTGCTGGTGAGCTTGTACCCAGCTGTCATTGACGCGTTCAGAGAGAGGTTTTAAAACGTGTTCTGACTCATTCTGCATCGGGAGTTTGTGTGATCGCTTTCATATTGTTTACATACCTGTGTTTTACTGTGGTTGCGGCTGGGATTATTTCCGTGTCTCTCTCTCTCTCACTCTCTCTCTCTCTCTCTCTCTCTCTCTGTGGCTTGTGTGAGCAGAGCCAGAGCCAGAGTGCTATAGCAGCAGGGGCACAGGTTACAGAGGCCTGGTGGGCACCACCGTGTCCGGCGCCCGGTGTCTGCCGTGGAACTCAGACCTGCTGTTTGATGAGCTCCATGTGGGCACAGTGATTGCATCACCTGTTAAAGGCCTTGGGGAGCATGCCTACTGCAGGTGTGTGTGCTAAATCATCCTGCCTTAATAGCAGCTATGGTAGATTTTCTAGTAGTTGTTTCTCCAACAGTTAATCAAAATGAGATATTAAAGCCTTTGTCGGTTGCTGTGCTGCAAACAGTCTTATCTGGAAGGCCACATTTCTATATAGTTTGCACATAATTTCTGTTTGAAAGCTGCAGTATCCAACTTTTTTTTTACCCTGAGCTAGCAAAAGCCGTATGCTCCTTATCTGTCAACTCCATGTGTCAACTCTTGTCATTCGTGTGACTTACGAGCACATAGCTACTGAGGGGAAACCCTGAAACCCTGAGGCTTATCTCTGGCACATTCACTCTTGGTCCATTCCTTCCTGCCTTCTTCCGTCAGCTGATTTCTTACTATGACTTCTCATGAGCAGGAAGACATACTGACAGCAAATGGCACGTTTCCCAAATTGTCCCAGGCCAAAGCATACAATGGGACTTAGACTTACACCCAGGCTCGGATAGATCATTAATTATTGGTAAAATTGCATATTGCAGCTTTAAAACTAAAACCTGAATCCTGGTTGTTAAAACGTGAAACGAATGTAGAAAGAAAGCGAATTATCCGCGTGTGAGTGTGTGGATTTGAATGGCATTGGAGCCCCTGTGAGACATTCAGCTAATGAAGCAATATATAAAGATAGGAAGCAGCGAGGCTACACGCACACAAGCACGCACACACTCTGTCCGTTGTGTATCTCTGTGTGTAGAAATCCAGACGAGGACAAGAAGCCTTGGTGTTACACAATAAAAGACAACACCATCTCCTGGGAGTACTGTGGCGTCCCCTCCTGTGTGATGGCTGCGTGTGAGTAAGCAGGACGCAGGGAAGGAGTTTGTGTGCAGAATGTAATTATGTTGTAATTGAGGCGGTATATTGGAGTGTGGATATGCTTTAGCATAAGATTAAGGCATACATCTGTTAGCTTGACCAGACACCTGAGCTGTTCTGCAGTTTAAATCTATATATGTACATATTCTAATACGTTTGTAATAATGTTCATATCCAACTCTTGGCTTAATTTTGTTTCCTCATTAAAAGTAGCAGATTTATTTAGCTGCCACTCTCTGAACATTCATTCCATCATTACAACATGCAATAAGTAATGATCTTTCACAAAGGTCACGCAGTGCAGCAGCGTCTTCTTTCTCTCGGCCTCGTTCATATGACATTGACACTGACGCTCCTTATTCGAGAAACATTTCTCGAATGTGGAGGCTTATTAAATGCCTTCACCATCCATCCATTTGCTTCCGCTTATCCTTTTTCAGGGTCGCGGGGGGCGCTGGAGCCTATCCCAGCTGTCATAGGGCGAGAGGCGGGGTACACCCTTGACAGGTCGCCAGTCTGTCGCAGGGCTAACACACAGGAACAGACAACCATTCACACTCACATTCATTCGCACATTCACACCTAGTGACAATTTGGATTATCCAATTAACCTATCCCCACAAGCTGCATGTCTTTGGACGGTGGGAGGAAGCCGGAGTACCCGGAGGGAACCCACGCAAACACGGGGAGAACATGCAAACTCCACACAGAAAGACCCCGGCCTGATGTTGGAATTGAACTCAGGACCTTCTTGCTGTGCGGCAACAGTGCTAACCACCGTGCCACCGTGCTGCCCTTCACATTTAATTAAAATCCAGTTTTAGATTTAAAAACAAAAAAAAGTGCAGAGAAGGCAGCTAATCTGTGCCGCTGAGTCACGCTGCTCTCGAAAGTTAAATTCAGCCAAGCTGACTGGTTTAGTGAAAGAGCTTTTTTTTTTTTAAAGGAAAAACATTGGCTATGTTAGATATGGGGGAAATAATAAAACATTACTCACCCTGAATCAACATGTCACGTCAGGTGGAGCCAAATGTTGATGTGGTGAGTGGGGTTTGGCACAGCTGTCTGTCTGTCATGATGCCAGGGGTATGCACCGAATTCATAATCCTCTTCCTGATCATCCTCAACACATGATTTGCAGCAAGAGGAAGCTTTGCCACACTGAACGTCATCACCTTATAGAAATGCCTACTTTTGTTTTTTGTGCTTCTTGCAGGGGGAAATCAACCAGCAGTAGATTCAAAATTATTCAGAAGAGGTATTTAGGAAGCTAGTAAAAAGTCTAAATCTAAGCTAGTTGATTGATTTGTAGTTTCTTATCTGTTAGCATCTTTTAGCTCTTTTTAGAAAGTGGCATTTTGCTGTGTCCAAGTTAAGCTGAAAATAATGCTCTGTTTGAACTTTTCTCAGCTTCTTCTCTGAGGCTTACTCCATTCAACGTCTTGCCCACCATTGAAAAACCCAAACCCTTCAAGCCGGCCAAAAAACCCTTATGCGGGACAAAGCACAAGAAGAGGTTATCGACAGCCAGAGGGAGGATAATGGGTGGAAATTCGTCTCTGGAAGGTAGTCATCCATGGATGGCAGCCATTTACATTGGACAGTCAGACTTCTGCGGCGGCACTCTCATCTCCTCTTGCTGGGTCGTGTCTGCGGCCCACTGCTTCTTCAGCAAGTATGTATTGAATTCTACCGCTGCAGAGGCTGTTACACACATTAGTGGAAAAAAGGCAACGCTATAAGTTTTTCCAGTCATTTTGACCCCTCTGCACAGTGTTATCTCTTAACCTTGGAAAGTGTGAGTCTTTTAAGAAATTGTATCCCCTTTTGAGTCAGTCTATGAAAGACTAAAGGAAGCTTGACAAAAAAAAGTCACATTTCTTGAATTTTAAACAGTAATATATTCTCTCTATATTATATAACAAACGTGTCTAAATATGCATGCTGTAATGTTTACATGCAAATGTTAACACCTTCCTCTGATGTCAGTAAAACAGATTTACTGTTTACTGACATCCACAAGTTCAAATCTTTAGCTAAAGCAACTGAATGTTGCACTGGACCCACACAGCAGAGTGCATATAGTAAAATACAATATATGGTATCTGCAAGGCTTTCTTTTTAAGCCCCATGTCTACTGCTACAACTGTGTTTTAGTACAGTTGGGGCATGATTGGATTTCTTATTAGAAAGTATTAATTAAAATTCACAACATAAAATAGCATTATCAACATCGCAGGGGTTTAACTATCTTATAGCCAGCATGGTGCTTTAGGAAGGAAAATTACAGAATTAAGTGGATTTTTTTTACAGCACAAGTGACATTAAAATCATTAGATTTTAATTATTAGACTTTAAAGTAGTGTAAAAAAATTTAGACTGATTTTTAGCCTAAGTGATGAAGTGGTAACTACATGGCTAAAAGATCGGTCAACTAGTCTGACTCCCTTTGTGTGTCACTGTTCTCTTCCTGTCTATTGTTGCTACTATGGTTCCTACAGGTGTAACAATCATTATAAGAATGGTCTTTTTGCCATCTTGAGTGACCACATTTGGATGATAGGACGCTGTGCTAAATTATCAGCTAATGATTGGTTGGTAAGCTTGGTTAGCATCCTGTAGCTATATACCGCTCCTGGAAAAGTAATGGCTAAAGCCCCAGACACACAGGGCTAGAGAGCAGTCACTGAATCCTTAGCAACTGCCAGTCACCAGCATAAAATGTGAATTAATTAGTGAAAACCTCTTTGTTATTATGTCTGTTATTATGTCTTATGACTGTTCTCAGTCATCCAGGTCATTGTAGTCAAAGGAGCTTGCAAAGAAAAGTGTCTGGACTTCTCTTTGTTATTACTTTGGTCATGTTTTCAACTTGTCTGCAAACACTTTCCAACTACTTTGCAAACAGCAGTAAGATTTTACAAAGTGCGATGCCAGAAACGGAGACTGTTTCTGGTTTGCGTTGCACTTTCTCCAAGTTTAAGTACCGCTTTGCTAGCAGTTAGCAATTATACAAAATGCTGTCTTTCATGCAAACTGCAAAGAATCTGCTTGCAGCCAACACGTTTTTTGATACAGCATCGTCTTTGCAACTGAGTTTACCTAATGAGGGCTAGCAGTCTCCAGCAACCACTCACCAAGTGGTCGCAAAATGCACAGTTTTCCTGAGTGACACGCAGTTATATTACATCCAAAAGGGCAGGCAACTCTCAAGCAATGTAAGCATAATGCCAAGCAAGGGCTGGTTTAAGGCACGTCTGCATTTGCGTCACCTTTTAGACCTGGAAGCTATATTCTCTTTAATAATGCATAACTTTAACTTTTGGTATTGTTTTGTTTGCTAGCAGATTCATGCGTTCGTCCATAGTTTGCACTTAATACTCCAACTCGTATGCAAATACTCATCGACTACTTTCCAAATGGCAGGAAAAACACCTGTTTAATTGCAGCATTTGGAAGTTCTGCATTGGCTTCCTTTTCACCCCCCCTTAAAGGCCAAATGTGATTGACTGTGCTGCTAAAAGCTCAAACAAATGTTCTGTGAAGGTATTTTGGGTTCTTCAATTTTCCCACCAGATTTCACGAAAAACAGGGTGAAGTACTCCAGTTACCTCAAGTTTATTTTGACTTGATGAGCTTTGTGAGTGTGGACTTTCGTATACTAATGAATTAATTAAGAATGTCTTTCTTAAGCCCCCTGAAATCTCAAATCCGTGTGGTCCTGGGCCAGCATAGCTTTAATACCACCAGTGCCAACACGAGGACATTTGGAGTGGAGGACTACATCTTTCCAAGGCACTTCTCAGTGTTTAACCCAACACTGCATGACATTGGTAATTATTTAATGCACACACACACACACACACGCGCACACATATGCCAGTGACTCACATAAACTGGAAGACCTCTTGTCCCTGTTCAGAAACACACAAACCCACTTAAGAACCCAGTCTGTATGCACAGCTGTGCTTCACTGAACAGCTGTGTCCCTCTGCACCCCCGCAATAAAAACAAGCACAAACACAGATGCACACATATATGTATATTGACAGTTGGGTGTGGCATTTTCCCGAGGCGAAGTCAGCCACTTGCTTCATACCTTTGCTTCATTTCTTTGCCGGTTTCATAACATTTCATTTCTGTTTGGCAGTTCTAATCAAACTGAAGAAGCAGGACGGGCGATGTGTGAAGAAAACCCCGTTCATCAGGCCCATCTGTCTCCCAGACAAAAGCATGACGTTCCCCGATTACTACTGCTGCACCATTAGTGGCTGGGGACATACACAAGAGAGTGAGTAATGAGGAGGTCATGGAAGAGCTGTGTCATTTCCGTTTTGTCACGATGACAACTATTTACATTCGTGCATTGATCACAGGGAGCACATTTGTCGTGCACTTCCAGTGAATGATTTATTTGTTTACACGCTTAAACCGTGACGGTGGGGCCAAAATTGCTTGCGCTGCTATGTGTCTTTGAGAAAAGTTTCAGATTTATTTTTAACGCACATAAAAGAAACATTTTGTCACTTTGGAAAATAGTAATTTGCTTTCATCTTGAGGGCTAAATCTGTCACAGCCGGGAGACGATTAGCCTAGCTTAGCTTGGCATAAGGACCGGGAAAAAAATACGGGGTGACAGCTCGGTGTTACTGGGCTTTTATCTAACACGATGACTCATTTGTGTTTTATTTGACAGAGGGAATGGGATACTCCACTCTGCAGGAGGCTGGAGTAAGACTGACTCCTCATGATAATTGCAAGAAGCCAGAAGTGTATGGCAACCATGTCACCAGTGACATGATTTGTGCAGGGATTAACGGCTGCGTTGATGCGTGCCAGGTAGGAAAGCGTTTTGAGGACTGTCATGTTTTGATATAATTCTGCCAAGGAAGTGCTGGTGTCCTAAAACAGAGTCCCATGATAGAAACATATTTTTTAATTTTAAATTAGCTCCTGGCTCAATGTTATATTTGCAGTTAAAACACCAGATTCACCAGCACTGTAGAGCTCAGCAGTGAGGTCCTGGAAATAAAACTCATAGTCACGTTCTGATTATGAGCCATAATACTATAACTATACATAGTAGAGCTGCTACGACATTGTGAAATGATGATATGTGTCACAAGAAACCACAGTTCTATATGATAACAACTTTGTTTTTAGGGAAACAAGTTTTATTTACAATGTCGTGAAGAAAGGAAGGTTAGAAGAAGGTTAGAAGTCGTTTGCTGTAAATTCAATGGATTGCAAAACATTATGGGATGAGTAGTTCCTTCACTGTTTTAACTAATCATTTTTTAAAATTTCCCTTTAATTTTTTATCTGAATCTTTTCCTTTATAGTCATGATTCACCTCATAGCTGGTTGGCTTGGTTAAAAGCTTAAAACTCTATATAAGGCTTTTCGGAAACATCAGTGGAGTAGATCCATCCATTCTCTTCCGCTTATCCTTATCAGGGTGGGAAATTCACTTGGGAAAGTGGGCGATTGAGCGCAATAGTGACAATATTATGGCTTATTATCAAGTTATTTATAAAGAATATCAATAGGACTTTTCTGTCATTACATATTTTTTTCATTTCAGATTCTGCTTCACTTATTTTACTCTCAGCCAGAACCAAAAAGCTGAGCATACTTTTTACATTTTTTTATTTTATGGTATATTTTTGTTAGTTTTTTTCTTTAATTATTTAACAGTATTTTAATTAAGAGTTCGATTGTGTTAATTATTGGTGTTTTATATTTAACACCTTACTCTAGCTTACTCTTTCCCAGTGTAAACATTTTTGACATAAAGACCAGTACCTCTTGGATCTCTGCGTCCATACTACTTCTAACCAACGGTGTTAATGCTCCTGCTCTCAACTACACTCTTACACGCTGCATCAAACACACTTTGATGCACAGTCATGTGATCCCACTGCAGGTCATTGCAATTATATGAAGCTGCTGGATGTTGGAGATATGAACTACTTTGCTTCATGAAGATCACAACATTTTAACCAAAAATCTATTTTACGATGACAGATTTTAGAGTTAAAAAAAAAAAAATCAACGTTACCTTTTCAACATCTCATTTAATGCATGACTATACAAACTTAAATACACGTGAATTTAAGAAAGAAGAATAGAAAACAAATGTCTTTATTTCACTGTGTCTGGGACGGTACAGTACTTAACCTCCCGCCTTGGCTCTGTTGGGGATGACATCAGAGGCCAGGCTCGAGGTTTCACAGTAATGGAACAGCACTTAAGATGGTAGGAGGAATTCCCCTGAGTGAAATGTTGGGGGAAGGCAACGAGGGTCTCAGTGATATTCAGAGATGTCTGTGGTGTGACACTACCCCCTCATCCTGCTGTGTAAAATATTTGAACTCCTTCCTGTTAAATGAAATGAGACAACTGACTGTTCAGGTCATAGGTCATAGAGAGCAATTTTGAGGAATATATTCATTTTTGAGTGTGTGACTCAGCCGTTTGTGTGCCTTCACTGTGATCTGCGTGTATATTCATGTGTACATCCACCTGTGCATTTCCTCAGGGCGACTCCGGGGGCCCGCTAGCTTGTGGGAGGAATGACGTCAGCTTCTTGTACGGGATCGTCAGCTGGGGGGAGGGCTGCGGCCGCTCCAATAAACCCGGAGTTTACACAAAAGTAGTGAATTACATAGACTGGATCGATTCAGTGATCAAACGCAAACCCAAGCCTTCACCAAACGACATTACCTGGAAATAACCTTTCGTGCATGAGATGTTTAGAGATATTATATATGAACTTTTTACAATTTTTTTATTATTGTAAAGCTTCTGGAAGTTTACAGGTTATCTGTTTAACTGTGAAATATTTTGAGACTGAATAAACCTTCAATGACTTTCAGTGACATCAAACTTTGAGTGTCTTTGTTAAAGAGCTGTGATTCATTGTGAATGTAATTAAAACAAGCCAGTCTCAAGGTTCACTTACAAGCTGAATACCATGATGTTTTTCTCCAAGTGGACTTTTCTCTGTTATCATGAGGCTGGATTTTCTGAGATTTGATATGTATTGCTGTTCAGTTCATTCATCAGATATTTCTCTCTTTAGTTTTTTAAAAAAAAATTAAGTATATAAATGGGCTTTAGAAATAATAGATTGATTAAAAATAGCTCATCTCAAGGTCTTAAGTCCTTTTACTGTACTAGTTAAGCACATTAGCTTTGAAACAGTGAAACATCTCTAAGAAAATAACAGAAACTGGGTAAAAAACAATATATATTTATTGCTGATATACGTACAATTACATAAAGAGACCGTATAGACTTGATGTGGTACTTTTAATATGCATAGTTCAGTTTTAAGGTTGTTTTGTGGATAAACTTTCCAGATACCTAAAACTATGAAGCCAAATACAGAAAGTAGCTCCAAGAGCAACTGAATGTAAAGATAATAAAGGGGTATTAAAAGCTTAAAATTACCTTAATAGGTCCAGAGACACTGAGTGTATGTGATTAGCTCCAGGGTCTGGGAGACCTTGGGTGGCACCAAACACACCCCTGAAGTTAGACTGCCCTGCTTTGGTTCTCAAATCAATGAAGTGCACGGATACAAATTACCTCGGGGTGTGGGTGACCTTTTTTCTGGAAATTCTAAATACACCTTCATGGTGTTTAGTTGTTTAATCTGTTTAAATTGAACTTCAGATTGCTTTCCCCCCTTGGTGTGGTTCTTTTGCACAGGTGTGCAGACTAAAACAACTGTACCAAGGCCTTTCAGAGGAGGCGGACCAAACAAACTGCAGAGCAGTTCGCGGGTGAGAATGCGATCTCACCTCGATGCAACCCAGTTACCAGGTGTACACTAATCAGCAGAGTGCCACAGAGGTACACTGAACATTATTGGCTGAAATAATAATTAACAGAAAAATATGAATGTTAGGAGTGAAGTCTCCATGTTACCACTCGTCCAGAATACACAGCTGTCTTCCTGTTTTTGCTCTTGCTGCTCCCACTGCAGATGTGTGGCCGACAATCAAAATGAAACTTTGCGTTTTTGCAAACTCATCAGCTGATAAGTGGGCTAGAGTAAATGAAGTATAGGTGTATCAATGGGTTCCCCTTCACACGGTGATAATGGCCCATTAATGTCGACATGCAGCTTGATGGAGATGCTTGCCAGGAGGCCATCTCTTTGCTGAACCATACATCCGACACTTCCTTGATTTTCCAGAAGATGAGAGAGACCTTTCAGCATCGTCAGAAGCTCATCAATGATCCTGACAAAAGTCTTGATATCCTGTCTATCTTCCCAAGATTCTTGGATACAAAAGGATTGGTGAGAATATTCAGTGGAATTTTTAATATCACTTTAAATTTCAAGATGAATGTGGCAGTAGTAGATTTTCTTTCTTAAAGGTGAATCAAGACTTCACTCTCCTGTTTGATGATGAGATATCTACCAGGCTGCTTCAGAAATGGGATCCAATCTTTAGGTATCAAATCATCAAAGAGGCCAAGCAGCTCACCTCAACAGTAGAGTTGCGTCAGTTGGTGCAGTCAGCAGAGAGTCCACCAGGAAGTGATCTTGATGAGGCAGCAAGTGAGTTTGTTAAATATGATTTGCTATAAGCAGTTAAAGTTCAATAGCATCAGGATTCTATTAATAAATACCAATTCATTCACCTGTTAGCTTTGCTTCATCAGTTTTCTTTAGCTCTTAGTTTAATGTTTATGACAGCACATTTCAACTTTCTTAGGAAGTGCTTTTCTAGTTCTCCTTAAAAATTGCATTTGAAAGATTTGCTGTCAATTGATTCTTGTGACTCTTTGGCCGCAGCCTTTGACCAAGACATGGCCTCCCTGTTGTTACTGTTACATCTCCTTCCGCCACCTCCAGGAGGACCAAAGTATCAAAAAATCAGCGCCTCTGATGCTGTTGAGAGACTTGTAGTCTTTCATAAGGTAATTTAATATTTATAGTTTTTATCATAAGTTGTCATGTCACTGGTTAAGAGGTGAATGAAACAAATTACAGTTGAGCTTACAAAGGAGGTTTACATACTCATTTCTGTGATGCTATTATCTCTGACTTGCTCCTGTGTCTAATGCTCAGTATCTTTGTCTCAACTCCAGTCTTGCTGCAGTTTGGAAGAGCATCTCCAGAATCAGTAGAGTCAGCAGCCATACCTCCTGGCTGTTGGGCGCCAGAAGAGGAAGGTCGACAGCTTCTATGTTGCCATAGACAAGCGTCTCGTCCCCTGCCAGGCCAGCCGCTCCCTTGGGGCATTTGATTAGCTTTTTAAAGCTCATTTTGTGTTCAATGTGTCTTATGATGCTGCACTTGTGAATTTCTACACATTTCTGCAGACAACAGTATACAATATTGATATGAAGGAGTCCCCAAGAGTTCGTGACCTGAGAGCCAAAATCCTTAACCAGGAAATTCTTCTCACAACCTAAGTAAAAATCATTAAAATGCTGACATGTTTTTTGTGTAAGAGAGCTTATCCCAGCAGTCAGCAGCTGATTTCACATTTAAGAGGTGAACATGGTTATTATCCTGGACCTAAGTTTAAGTTATTTTGTTGGCAGCCAGGCTGCAGGCTTCAGTTCCAAACTTATGCAGGCTTTAGGAAGCACCTCAGTAGTTTTCACAGCAATGTTGACCAAAATGATCGAACTTCAGCCATTGCTTGTTTTTCTAATGACACAGTTTCACCTGCTTTGGAGGACCAGTTTAATTCCTCAAATCTTCCTCACAGTTCTCCCAGTGTTCTTCCAGAGTCTAGTTCTTCCAGTGTTCCAGTGAGCATTGATTCAGTACTTACAAGGGATTCATCCAAAGAAATGTGTGCATCCATTGTGGCCAAACTGCAGGGTAGTGGCCTTTCTAACAGTTTAGTATCCTCACATGTAGGCGATTTGGAGGAATTAACAAGTGAGCTTCGCTCAGAAGCAAAGCAGGCCATTCTTTCTGCGTTACCCACAAAGGACTCCAGCATATGTTTAATAAATGAATGTTTTGAAAATTTTGAAAACCCTTTCACCAATCTGAACACAGAATGGAAACGAAATAAATACTTCAATCTAAAATGGGGAGTTGTAGAACCTAGAGAAATAACACTTGGAGTGAGGTATGACATCAGGCGAAATCAGAAGTCTGGTACTTATGATCAAGTACCTGTGAAGGATACTTTTATATATGTACCTATTTTGGAGTTAAATTCTAAATTGAATTTAGATCTAGGACTGCCTCACCAACACACAAAAACCACACAGAGAGACCACAAACTCAATAACATACCTGTAATTTGGGGAACTTTTCCAGGTGCTTGTCAAGCCAATTAGGTATATTTTGACTGACATAAGCATACTGGACAGTCCAGATTAGAAGAAAAGCTGTAGAAATAGTAAAAAGCAGCAGCAGCAGCAGCAGTGTGCACAGAGAGCAGCAGCAGCTTGAGTAGCAGACTCCAGGGAGTAGCAGCCCAAGACAAGGTATTCTACTAATTTGACAAAACTGAAGACAAAAAAAATTTTTTTTTGACAAAACTGAAGACAACAAACGACACAAGAAGGAAGCACACATATCTACGGAAAAAGAAACGAACACCAGACAATTGGTAGCTTGTTGCACCAAAACTGAAAAATAAGCCACTAGGCCAAGGCTCTTCCAGCAGCCACCAGGCCCAGGCTCTTCCAGCAGCCACCAGGCCCAGGCTCCTGCAGCAGCCACCAGGCCCAGGATCCTCCAGCAGCCACCAGGCCCAGGATCCTCCAGCAGCCACCAGGCCCAGGACCCTCCAGCAGCCACCAGGCCCAGGACCCTCCTGCTCCACCAGGCCCAGGACCCTCCAGCAGCCACCAGGCCCAGGACCCTCCTGCTCCACCAGGCCCAGGACCCTCCAGCAGCCACCAGGCCCAGGACCCTCCTGCTCCACCAGGCCCAGGATCCTCCAGCAGCCACCAGGCCCAGGACCCTCCAGCAGCCACCAGGCCCAGGACCCTCCAGCAGCCACCAGGCCCAGGACCCTCCTGCTCCACCAGGCCCAGGATCCTCCAGCAGCCACCAGGCCCAGGCTCTTCCAGCAGCCACCAGGCCCAGGATCCTCCAGCAGCCACCAGGCCAAGGCTCTTCCAGCAGCCACTAGGCCCAGGCTCTTCCAGCAGCCACTAGGCCCAGGCTCTTCCAGCAGCCACTAGGCCCAGGATCCTCCAGCAGCCACTAGGCCCAGGCTCCTGCAGCAACCACTAGGCCAAGGCTCAACCAACAAGTTAATCAACAGTGACTTCAACGGGCCATCACAAGGAAATACAAATCTCATCATTTTCAAAATGCCGCCTAAAAGAGCAAACCCAGGAGTTGAAGAGGAGTTGGAGGAGATTAAGAAATCGCTTAATTTCATGTCTGATGAACTGAGCAAAGTGGCTAAACAACAAGGTATGCTACATGACCTAATGGATGAAATAAAACAACTAAAAAACCTCATAAAGGACAAGGACAAGAAAATAGACGACTTGGAACGGCGAATTGAGGACCTTGAACAATACACAAGAATGGATGATTTAGTCATAAGTGGACTGGAGACGCAACACCGAACCTACGCCGGAGTAACAGCTGGGGGAGGTAAAGATGGTGAAGATGCCCCGGTAGAGGAGCTGCAAACGCTTGAACAGCAAGTGATAAAATTCCTTCAAACGAAGAATGTAAGTATTCAGAGCCATCATATTGCAGCATGCCACACGCTCCCCAGGAAAGACAGTAAAACAAAGCCATCAATTATTCTTCGGTTTGTGAGTCGCAAAACAAAGATTGAGTTACTGAAACAGGGTAAGAAGCTTAAAGGGACTGGTGTGTATTTAAATGAACATTTAACGAAAAAGACTGCTGAAATTGCAAGACAGGCACGCAGCCTGAGAAAACTAAATAAGATACAAGCGACATGGACGAGGAACTGCAAAGTAATGATAAGACTAAATGGCAATCCCGAAGAAGCGAAAGTTGTGATGATAAGAGAACTCAAAGACTTAGAGCAATATAAATAATCAGGAATCTGCTCTGGAATCTATTGGAAAAGTGACGATTGGATAATGAACAATGGGTATGGAAAGTGTTTCTGGCCTTACGGCTCAAAAAACAACAACAAAAACAAAAACACATAAATGACAAGTTTGGACACAGATTATAGGTTTCCATTCAGAGATATTGAAGAGGAAGAATTTGATTATGAAAAGGACTGTCAAGGTGGTTATTTTGCCACACACGCTGAGAAAACGAACTTCAAAACGTTTAACTATGCAGAGCACAACATGCATGACCCTGAAAGTAACATTGACCCAGATACCCACTTCTACAATAACACCAATAATACTTGTGAGTACTATACGGATGACCAATTCAATATGAATATTAAAATGGCAAATGCATTGTCGGTCATACATTTCAATAGTAGAAGCGCGTGCAACCTTTCGCATACATTTGTAATCTGTCCTTTCAAACTGGTGTATTTCCCTCACAAATGAAAATAGCAAAAGTTATTCCAATCCATAAAAACGGAGAGAGAAGTCAGTTTACCAATTATAGGCCAATATCACTGCTCCCACAGTTCTCAAAAATTTTAGAAAAGTTATTTGTTAATAGACTTGATAAATATATTGAGAAGCATAATCTCCTAAGTGATAACCAATATGGCTTTAGAGTGAAAAGGTCCACTTCGATGGCAGTGATGGAACTTGTAGAAGGGATATCTAATGCTATAGATAATAAGGAATATACTGTTGGTGTTTTTATAGACTTAAAAAAGGCGTTTGATACGATTGATCATTCTATACTAATGAATAAACTAGAGAGATATGGCATAAGAGGGTTAGCATACAAGTGGATGAAAAGTTACCTGGATGACAGATATCAATATGTCGAATTCAATAATGTAAAATCTAAGCAGTTGAAGGTAACTTGTGGTGTTCCTCAGGGCTCTGTGCTGGGCCCTAAATTATTTATATTATACATAAATGACATATGTAGCATTTCCAAACTGTTAAAATGTGTATTGTTTGCTGATGATACCACTCTGTATTGCTCAGGTAAAAACCTAGAACAGCTTCTGACTACAGCGGAAAAGGAGTTAAATATATTAAAAAACTGGTTTGATGTAAATAAGTTATCATTAAATATAAAGAAAACAAAATTGATTATTTTTGGCACTAGACAAATGAAAAATGTATCTAAAATCAGGGTTAATGGAATTGAAATTGAAAGAGTGTACGAAAATAAATTTCTTGGAGTGATAATTGATGATAAGCTGAGTTGGAAGTCTCATATAAACCATGTGAAAACAAAAATGTCAAAAACCATTGCTATTCTCTATAAAACAAAGCATGTCCTGAACAAAAAATCATTATACACACTCTATTGTACTCTGTTGCTTCCATATATGACTTACTGTCTGGAGATATGGGGTAATGCATATAAAACGAACACTCTTCCTATTTTCAAGTTGCAAAAAAGAGCTATAAGAATTATAAACCAATCAAACTATATAGAACCAACTAACATTTTGTTTATTAATCTGAATACCATGAAATTTTATGATTTAGTTGAATATAAAATGGCACAGATAATGTATAAAGCACAAAATAACTTGCTTTGCCCCAGTATTCAGAAGCTGTTCAAAGTCAGAGAGAGTCAATATGACTTAAGGGGAACAGATTTCTTTAAAAAAAACAAGATAAGGACAAATATAAAGCAGAGATGTGTTTCTGTTAGAGGAGTTAACCTGTGGAATAGTTATGACAGTGATTTAAAAAGGTGTAGTTCATTTTCCTTGTTTAAAAATATGTTTAAAAATAGAGTATTAGAAAAATATATATATCAAGAATGAAAAGAGCAAAAAACAAAACAAAAACAAAAACAGAAAACCTCTTGATTCTTTTGCTTTGATGTAGTTACTTACTAAGGTGGTGGTGTTTTTTCTTGTTTGTTTGTTTGTTTGTTTTGTTTTTGCTTTGTTTGCCTTCTCTCACCCCAACCGGTCGCAGCAGATGGCCGCCCCTCCCTGAGCCGGGTTCTGCCGGAGGTTTCTTCCTGTTAAAAGGGAGTTTTTCCTTCCCACTGTCGCCAAAGTGCTTGCTCATAGGGGGTCATATGATTGTTGGGCTTTTCTCTCTGTATCTATGAAGCGCCTTGAGGCGACATTTGTTGTGATTTGGCGCTATATAAATGAAATTGAATTGAATTGAATTTTATTATTTGCTTCGAGCCCTGTGTACAGGAGCTGCATGCTAAAAGATCTTTTGTTAAAAGGGTTGGCGTAATAAGCAAATGCTTCAGCCAATACCTTTTGATTAGCCTTGTCTCATGCTTTCTTGCTTTGTGGTAAATCTTTGTTCTGTCTTCACTGAGATATTTGAATGCTAATCAATAAACATATCAGTATAAAAGAGTCTTTGAAGTTCATGTTTAGAAATCCAGAGATTTGTGTTTTCCTGCAGAGAGAGTGTAGCTCAGAGCCTGATGCTTATCATGACTTTTGTGATGGAAGTTACTTTAAAACTCACCCTTTGTTTTCAGCCAAAAGGCATGCATTACAAATTCAGCTATACTATGATGATTTTGAAACAGCCAATCCTCTTGGCTCTAAACGCGGAATTCACAAAATTGGCTGTATTTATTTTGTTATAAGAAACTTGCCCCCAAAATTTAATTCCATTTTGATGAACATTCATTTAGTGTCACTTTTCCACACACCAGATCTGCAAAAGTATGGTTTTGATGTTATACTGGAACCACTGATAAATGATGTCAAAAAACTGGAAAGCCAAGGGCTAAGTCTTCCATTTTCTGATGAGCAGGTATATGGCACAATATCACAGATCACTGGAGATGACCTAGGGATGCACTCAATTCTTGGTTTTAATGAGTCGTTCAGTAGCCGTCATTTCTGTCGCCTTTGTTTGATTGAGAAGAATGATTGTCAAATGGTGTACAGTGAGGATGATCCTAAAATTATTCTTCGTGGGAAAGATTTGTTTGACATACATTGCCAGTCTCTTCGGGAAAATCCTAAATTGAAGTCACTGTATGGGTTGAAAAGAAATTCTGCACTCAATTCATTGCAGTATTACCATATTTGCAATAACTACTCATTTGATATAATGCATGACCTTCTTGAAGGTGTGGCTCAGTATGAGGTCAAATTGCTTTTTGAGTATCTTACGCAACACTTCATATCAGAACAGAACTTGCTTTCTAGGATTTATGGTTTTGACTATGGATTTTTAGAAAGAAAAAACCGGCCCACTAAAATCATATTGGACAGTGCTGGCAATAGCATTGGTTTGAACTCTATCCAGACATTCTGTCTTGTGAAAAACATCCCACTTTTGTTTGGTGACATTATTCCTGCAGGGAACAGACACTGGAATTTGTTATTGTTGTTACTTCAAATAATGAACATTGTTTTTTCACCTTGTCTCACTCTGGGAATGACTATATATTTGAAGAATTTGATTATTGACCACCACAAACTATTTAAGCACACGTATCCACACAGAAACTTGATTCCTAAGCATCATTTTATGATTCATTACCCATCCTCTATTCGAAAAATTGGCCCTTTACTGTATATGTGGAGTATGAGGTTTGAAGCTAAGCACAAGTTGTTCAAAGATTATTTCAAAAATTTCAAAAACCTCACCAAATCGCTTGCTAAGCGGCATCAGATGGCCATTGCTTATCACTGGGAAACCTTTTCTCTTAAACAGAAGGAGTTTGGGCCAATTAAATCAATTTCTTTAAGAGATGAAAGTGTGGTCATTAGTGAAATGCTATTATCAAAAGATGTTTTCTCAACAAGTTGGGTTAAAATTGATGGTGTAGAGTACAAAGCTGGACTCGTTGTTTGCAGTACAATGGAGGAAGACATGCCAGTCTTTTGTCAAATAATTGATACACTTATGGTTGAAAATGACATGTTTTTGTTGACACACAAACTCTTTACTGAAAACTTTGATGAACATCACCATGCATTCAAAGTAGTACAAACTGAAGAACGGTGTGTCATAAAAATAACTGAACTCAAATGTCACAGACCATTTGATATTCAAAACTCATACAGTGCTGCAGATGAAAGTTTGTACATTATATCTTCATTTATTATGTTTTGATTCACTTTCTGGGAAAAAGAAGCATGATAATAAATGTTTTTGGACAATGTACAGTTTTCTTGAAATTATTCTCATAATTGTAATTGTTGTCGTTAAAAAGTTATGTTAATCTATGACATAAATAGTTCTTTTAGGGATTAAAACTACCTTAATAAAAGAGTAAAGAGTTAAAGTAGTGTTATTTTTCAATCTGTGTAGTGTTAATTTAACCCAGTTTGGTGAGTTAAAATTAACTCAGACATGGTGTTAATAATAATTTGCTCAGTGTTAATTTAACCCAGTTTTAAGAGTTAAAGAAGGAACTCTGACAAAGTGTTAAATAATTAACTATTTTGAAAATGTTAATTCAACTCTGTAGAGTGTGGAGCTATATAAACCCTGAAAAAATGTTAAAATCAACTCTGTGGGAGTTGATTCAACACTACAGTTGTGAACGCGAAAGGGTGGTGCTACATTCAATGGCCACTTTATTAGAAGATTAGTACACATATTGATCCATACTGATATGATAGCATTACACATTTACTCCACATGCATCTCCTCAAAGGTGCACTGCTGGATTGAGATCAGGTGACGGTGAAGGCCCTGCGAGTACAGTGAGCCGACTCATTGACATGGTGATGTTTTCCCGCTGGACCATTTTTTCAATCTTCTGTTGTCCAATGTTGGTGAGCCCATGACAATTATAGCCTCAGTTTCCTCCCAGCGTGGTCTTCTGCTGCTGTAGCCCATTTGCTCCCAGGATCACAATGTTCTTTTATGCTATTCAAGTTACTGTTTCCTTCCTCTAATCTCATCAACAAGGTTAAAAAGGATGTTTCATTCTATTCTCCGTGAATCCTAAAGATGGTTGCTGCCCTGTGATTGGTTGATTAACGAGCTGTTGAAAGGTGTACCTAATAAATTGTCCGGCGAGTGTATATGTCTAGTTTGATGTATTAACGTGCTCGGTTTTACTGTTAGAGTGGCGTGTGGCATGTTAAACAGGCGGGAGTCTCACTGTACCAGCCCAGGTGGCAGCAGCAGCATGGCCGGCAGACGGACACACAGGCAGGCAGACAGACAGATACTGGTCATGCCATTTTCCATGTGCCTTCCTTGCTGGGGGGCGAGTTTGCGCCCCGCTAGAGGAGAGCGCAGCTATTTTGAAAGTGACCCCTCATTCAGGCAGCGACTCTGCAGCTGTCAGGAACCATGACTGAAGATGACGGATTCTGTTGTCGTGGAGGGATACGCCAGACTCAGAGACGGGAAAAAGGTTGCTTTTACTTTGTCTTAATATGCGGATATCTCCTATGCACACTTTGACCAGTGCTTTAAAACCCCCCCAAAAACTTGTCTTTTGTTTCACAGTGGAAAACTAGGTGGCTCGTGCTCCGCAAACCGTCGCCTGTAGCAGGTAAAAAAACCTTAAAAACTAGCTAATTTTGTTTTTAGCATCTCTCGCTCGCATTGTTGTTTTGAAATTTAATCTGACAGCGACTACACAAATCTGCCGCGACAAGCTGGAGGAGGACAGTGAGCTGGTGTTGCACTGCTTGTGTTTTCTGTTGCATGAGAGCTCAACAAGCCTCGGCTTCAAAGGGCCTGCGTTTGTGTTCAAATACACAGCTTTGACCCAGGAGGCTATGGCGTCCAATGAGGGACAAAAAGACCTAAAACCTTTAAAATAAGGCTTACTAGCAAGGTTGAAACCTGTGGCTGCTGTATGACAGTTTTGCATGAGAAATTCAATACATTTGAATTTCAATATCAACATGTGTGCAAACCACAGTTGGTATTAAAAGACGTGTGTGTGTGTGTGTGGGGTGATACTACAACTTGTGTTGTAGATCCGATACCAAGTAAATACGGGACCAGTGTTGCCGATACTTTGAAACCTAACCTATAAAGGCAGTTTATCTACGGGAGATTTGGTGAATTGTTGTTAATTTGTAAATTCTGAACACTAAATCAATGATTTTAACTTTTCCTAATAAGTAATTACCAGAGCAAAACACAATTATTAGGTTTTTGTGCAGTTTCGTGCAGATAAACATTTTTTTTCTTCTATTTTGCCTGTAATGTAAATGTGCCACTTTGAGGAAACTTCAGTTGTTTAAATGTGTTATGGGCTATAAATAAAATAGACGTTTTTAATAGTGGATTTTTGACATATGTATTTTTTTTTCGTTTCCAAAATAATAATAATTTATTTAACACAGTTCAGCAGGCTACATACTGAACTTAGTGGATAGAAACAAAGTATGGAGCCTATTATTGAGCTAGTATCAATCTGACACCAATACCAGAGATGATATTGATACTATCCACACTTGGATCAACTTGCCCACCTCTAGTAAAACCTATATTACACAATGGTTCTGAACAAGAGCTGAAACATTAGCACAAGCTAAAAGAATTTCATTAAAAGCTTTTTAGTGACTCTTTGCAAACGTTTAACGGTGGGATTGTGTTTTAAAAACTGATGCCAAAGGTGCTTTTAATCCACACACTGTGTCTTTTTTCCCCATGCTGTAAACTCACTCTTGAAAGCTTTTCTGCACAGTTTACTTTTTCTTTTTACACAATTACATTTATAAATAATTTATTTTTACCATGTGTACTGCTTCTGCTGTACAACAGCAGGCTTTCAGATTATTTCTAAAACAACATCACACAAGCTTCAAACCTGTGGTCCTTATTTGATCCCATCTTCAAAGCTAATGTGCTAAAGTCTGAGCCAGAGACTCGCTGTATTTTTAGATGTACCATGTGAACAGTCACGCTTACCTGCGAGGCTTCGGCTATGCGGAAATAAAATCTAGTAATCATTATATTTGCACACATTTTCAAATATTTTATGGAAAAGTGAGTGGATTTAGTGTGAACTTGTATTTGTACTGCATTCAGTTTTACCACAGAAAGGTTTCTTGGGTATGTTGTGCTGCACAGCTCAACATGCTCCACAGGTTGGAGTGAGGCTGAGTGCTGCTGCTCTTCAAATCTTTGATGTCTTGTTATCCCAGCTGTCTGTGCTCATGCCTCAGCTATGCGAGTGTGTGTGAAGGAGAGGGATGATACACGGACACACACAGTGTTGTTTTGTCAGTTGACACTGATTGTTTGAAATGTGGCAACAAACAGAGGACACTACAGTAGCTACTGTGGGTCAAAATGCATCCTGTTAGTAACTGTCAGTGTCATTTGGGGATTCCAGTATTGACTTTACTTATTTTTTTGTTACATCTTAAAAAAAAAGCGTAGAATTTAATAATGTTTTAATGCAGACTGTATTCTTCTGTCTTTGTTTCGTCTCCTGCTCATTGTCTGTCCTGCAGACTGCCTCGTGTTGCTGGTTTTTAAAGACAAATCAGAGAAGGTTCACGGCAACAAGGAGAGGGCGAGCATCCCCTTGGAGGAGATCTGTGGCTTGGAAGCTGGACAGTGGTATGAGGGTGTGGCTTTTACTCTGACCATCCTCTGCCTGAATCAGGCTGTTTTGCTGGGCTTTGACAGCAGGGAGGCCCTGCAGGCATGGGACGCCCGCCTGCGATATAGCCTAGGAGAAGGTGAGAAGAATCATGAGTGTGTTTGTTTTACTTGTGTTTAACATCCAGAGTTTCTTTTTCTTTCCCCTCAAAACCTTTCAAGGAATTTAAATGATGATATTTGATGTTCCTATCCAGCTGTTCAAAATTACCCCTGTGCAATCATCCACATGCTTCTGAATCAATTTCCTAGATAAACAAATGATTTTTGTCTTTAATGAATATCTGTTATCTACTATCATACTACGTTTGTTGTCTAAAGTGATATTTTAACTCTAAAGCTGTTTTTTTTTCATGTCTGATTCCTCTTAAGAATGTCATTTAGTCAAGCACTGACTCTCTTTAGTGTGCATATTGTTTACTGTGTGGACTTGTTATATAAGTTACATGCATCATGAAGCAATAGGAGCTATTAATAGCAACGAACTGTTCAGCAGGTGGCAGCTGAATTTTACATCAGCATTAATGACAGTGCTGGGGGACCTGATTGTGTGGAAGAGGCTTAAGAAAAATTGCATTGCAGTTGTTCCTTCCAGTTTGTCGTTTGTTTTGTGTTAAAGTATACGTGTGCATGCTTGGACAGATGCACTTATGTCTGTTCAGGCTTGCATTGAGAGTTAGATAAGTGTGTGTGTGTCCTAATGTCACTGAGTGGAGTGCATCCAAGCTGGCAGAAATGTCACCTGCCAGCCGCTGGGCTGAGGGCCACCATGCACAGAGCTTTTGTTGTCTTATGTGAGACTGTATGAATCCTTTTTAACCTGAGTGATGATGTGCCGCACCTGGCCAACATGCCCTCATCGCCGATTCCATTAATCAATCTCCCTGGCCAAGTTTTTTCAAATCCGCAAAAGTTTTTGGTTTAGTGTTGTTGAGGAAGATCCACAAGATCCACACTTGCTGTGTGCGAAATTTAGCAAAGTCAAAGGCAGAAACGCCAGTGAAGTGTTGGGATTCGCTCTAATTTTATACCCAACTTTCTTCTTTTTCTTATTGTCGAGACTCAGACTCATAAAACACAGATGTCTGTGACACGCTTTGATTGATTACGCTGGGCTTTAGATCTGAGCCTGTTGTGCTCGGCTTGCTGATTTCATTCTGTCTGCAGCTGTTTCTCCTTTTTATTTGTGAATGAAATCAAATCCATGCTGAAGTAATCATCGTGTGAGGACACTGTGTTTTCTGCCCCTTGTGAAGCGTTTCTCCTGTTTTTGTCAGTATGCACAATTACATTGACCGTTGTCTTTCCATTACTCATTAGTTCTGCAATCCTGCTCACTTTAATCACGGTGAATCCCAGTAGGCTGTTTGATGGTTTCTTTGATGGTTCATTAGGACAGAGTTGTAGAGCCCTCAAAAAATCCCTATAGAGATAAAGTGCAGCCATTGACTCTGTGTAAAAGATGGATGCAGCCAATGTTGCACCCTGTTTGTGAGCTTGCAAACGGAAGATTTAGCTAGCAGCCATCTTGTATTTTTCTTTTGATAAGGAATTTGAGCCTGAAGTTATCATTTAATGCAAGGTTAGCAAACTACATCCATAAACTGTATATACGGATACATGTGCTCATCAGTTATAAGTAACAGATTAATAAAATAATGTGATTTCACTCACAAAAACAGGAGTACTGTCTTGACTTTTAAGTATAGTTAACCATCACAACAGTGTGTGTTATTTGTTAGATAATTGCAAAAAACATCCTACAAAGAAACAATACCACTAACGAGGTTCAGTACAATGGCTTTAATCAGCCCAAATACTATTACTGACCTAGCTGCAACATTATGCTCCAAAACACAGCATAAAACATGGACGTAGGCTCTAGGTTGGAAAAATAAAGCTAATATAAAAGTGTCTCAAACCTGCATTCTGTCTTAAAGACACCAGATAGTCAGCTTTAGTTCAGTTTGCCCCCCCCCCCCCCCCCCCCACGTCCCACACAGATCAACGCAGCCATCAAACATATTACAGCAATATAACAATAACAGAAGTACATTTAAACAGGCAATACCTCTAGACTAGTAAAATAAGAAATAAAGGGTTGCCACTTGTGGAAAAATTTGGCTGTGCAACCTCTCAACGTATATTTTATTTTTTCAAGTTTTAAAAAAAACATGACATCTTTAGGCCACTGGGAAATAGTAGCATACTTAACAAACCTCCAATGCAACAATATTAGACGTCTCGCTAATAGGGATGTAAAGGCTATAATATCCTTTTGTGTAGTATCAAGTGTAAGTGAGCGATCAGGAATCCCGAATACAGCAATCAGAGGACAAAGATGAAGAGTAACCCCAAGAACAGTTGACATAATACCAAAATACCCTGTCCAGAAACCTTCCAGCTCAGGACACAGAAAAAACATGTAGCTAAGGTGACAAGGAGAGCCATGGCATTTATCACATTTATTTTCCACTTCTGGATACAATTCAGAAAGTCTAGACTTAGAGAAATGCGCCCTGTGTATGACCTTAAATTGACGAGCACAGGAGGTGGAATATCATACCCTCGCTATAGCCTGTTCCCAAGACTCCTCATGTATTTGAATTCCGAGTTCTCCTTCCCATGTACACTTAAGTTTAACAAAAGAGTGGTTACTAAAAGACAGGATAGTATCATAGAGTTTCGAAATGGTTGACTGTGAAACTCTTACTCATTGGCTAAAAACATCTTAGTCATAGTTTGTTAGTTTGTTTTCCGTGAAACTGCACACCAGTTTCACGGAAAACCTTCATGAAATTTAATTCTTTTATTCATTATGACACAAAACTAATGACTGAATAAACCCATCAGAAAGCATTTAAAGAGGTCAAGTCAGAAAGCCATTTTCCCGTAGACTTTTTGTTTGTTTGTTTCTTTACTTGCTTGCTTGCTTTTTTTAAATACCAAGATAGAGATCGTGAAAATGCTAATCCTTAGCCTTCAAAACAGGACTCTAGAAAACCAGTCGACGATGTTATATTAGCTACGTTTTATACCATCTATGCCTGCCACTTAAAGTGGCCACACTTTAAACAATGGTCTCTTCAGAAAAAGTGTTTATGCAACCTTCCTGGCTCTGAACAGTTCTACTCTAAACTTGAATATTTTAACATGGTTGCTGTGTGGATTGAATTACTTCTGGACCAGCCCCAATGGACACTTAAGGTATTGCAGGGTTTCTGTGTTAGCTTTATTTTTCAGCCTCATACCAAAGTGAGGCTAAAACTCTTACAAAATACCTACACTTCATTATACCAGAGGATCTTTTTTCCAGCTCCCTCTTGCTAATTAGCTGCTAGAAGCTAATGTTAGCGATGTGTTAGCAAGCTAGGTAGGTAATGTACTTGCAAACATAATTACTCATAGCTTTCTAAATGGCGCATATTTCACTGCAATGCAAGTCGAACGCTGATGCTTCAGATTTACTTACAAAAATATATTCACCCAGAACGGACATTTGGGTATTTGAGAGTGACAAAATAGGAGGTATTTTGCAGCTTATGAAGAAATGTGTTCAGGGTTATTTGCCTCATTTATGTGTTCCTCTTTCCTCTTTCCAGTCTTTCTACTTACTGTAAAACTCATTTACAGTTATTGAAATATATGCGTTAAATTTGAGGATTTGGTCTGTCTTCACTCTTCTGTGTGTTTCTCAGTTCACAGATTCAGTGTTGGAGTCTTACCAGGGACCAAGTTGGAGAGTGGGCCTGCAACTCTCCATTTGTGCAACAATTTGTTGGCTCTTGCTCGGGATGTCCCTCCTGTTATTATTGGCCACTGGAACCTGCCAGAGCTGCGTAGATATGGACCTGTACCAAATGGATTTGTGTTTGAAGGAGGAACAAGATGTGGCTACTGTAAGTTTATAGCTGCTTAATTATTGTCTGTTTTGTGCAACATTTGAGTGTGTTAAGTTTATGTAAATGGGTATTGAAATAATATTTTGTGCTTGGTTTAGGGGATAATTAGCTATTAGGCTGCACAGCGACAAAGAAAATGTCATGCAAAATTTAATCACCGATTGTAAAGTGAGGCATCTGAAACACATAAACAGTAAAAGATATTAAACAAAAATGTAATAATGTTAAAATAACAAAATTGGAAGAAAAAGCGCATGAATGTTAAACCCCGACAGTGAATTTCAAAGAAAATGTGCTTTTAAGAAAAGACAGAGAGACTCAAGTATGACTGCGTTAAACATCTCCATCCTTTCATAACATTAATATCTCTCCATCATTAGAGGCTAATGGCTCATTAAATCACGATACGTGCTGTGGTTTGTGTCTCTCTCTCTCTCTCTCTCTCAAAAAAACAAAATAATCACCGGCTGTGATTTGTGGTGATTCATGCTTATCTTTCTGCCCGTGAAAGAGAAGCTCTTTCTCAGTACAATAAATCTGACTCAAAAAATATGCTTTATAGCCTGAGGAAATATAGCTAGAAGAGGAGAGGAAGTTTGAGTCTTTGTTATTGATGATTAGTTTGTCCTTGCCTTACTTTTACAAACGTGCCTTGTGCAAAATAGAGTGGACCTAAAACCTTTTTCCTGTGACAGGAACAGTAAATAGTCTGCCGGAATAATATTTTGGTCCAGCAGTCCAGAGAAAATTAATCTTTCAGGCTCCGTTTTTAAGCGTAGAACTTCTTGGATGAAAACTCATCCTGCAGCGAAATAATAACTGAACAGTTTTTAATGTTGACCATGCTGCTGTCCGTACGATTGGGCTGATGAATAATTTATCAAACGTGGGCATATGAAGAGAGCAACAAACAGTATCCTCTGCTGCGTCCTGCAAACAAATTTAACTTTTAGTACTTTGGTTTAGCGCTTTTAAAACCCCGTGGTCATCTGTTAAGCATCCGTGGACCTGATCCTGTGTGATGCTCAAACTTTGAATTTGCATGTTTGCATGGAGAAGATCGCTGTAAACATCAGGATAAGTGGGTTGAGGTCAGTCACTGGGTGTGTTTTTTGCTCTCTGGTTGTACATCTGGCATCCCTCGGGCGGGCACGTTGAGGAAGATGCTCAGTGGAGTTTCATGAACCAAAAAAGAGAGTGCCCTCAGCAACTACATGTGCTGTTATCGTCACGAAAGACTGTATGGTCCTTGTTTTTCTGCTTCCTTTTTGAAAGGCTTCTTATAGAAACTTTTATCAGGCAGCTGATGGTGTGAGTTGGTTCTTCTTCTTTAGATGTTTTATTGTAATACAGAATTTTGTTTTTCTTTAGTATATTTAGATTTTAGGAAGTGTTTTTCTGACTATGATGATTCCTGCCATGATTTCCCAATGTAGGAAGATCCTATAGTGACTTTTTTCTGCATGTCATTGCAGAAACTGCAAGCAAAGCATTAAGTATAATAAGAGTGTTACTATAGCAATGCAAATGAAACACAGTTCTAAAACCCCTACCACCAATGGCAAATCCCACCAATCCATCAGTCTCTAAACCATGTTCTGTCAAACATAAGGCCCAGGGGCCAGAAACGGCCTGGGAAACACAAAGGAGTACATAGATTTTGGAAGCTGTGTTTTCAAAGGTTTTACAGCCTTTCCTACTGATAAAGACTGGCACCATACCAAAGTAATTAAGTAATTTTAAAAACTATCCACTATAGAAATTTCAGTTCTTTACAATAGACCCACAGTAAAACAAACAAACAAACAAACAAACAAAAAATAGAAATGAAAATTTTCTGTGAATTAATGAAATAATTCAGTTTTGTAATTACAGGAGAGTCTGAGCAATGAGCTACCAAAACCTTTTCTGTAATTTTACACATTTATTTATTCATTCTGGCAGATGTCTTCCTTTTCATTATCTTATTAGCAGCTTGTCATTATCGAGTCCTACTGTTAAAACTACACTTCTATTTTGCGGATTACTTGTAATAGATTTGTAGTTAAGGGTCTTTACACTGACACAAAAGAGAGTTTTTCTATTTTGGCCAAATTAAGATCAAAGTGTGCTGTATGTTGCACATGATGTGAAATGCATTTAACATCTCAGCTCAGTGGCTCTAAACTGACACTGGAAATATGTTTTGATTTGTCCATGTAACCTACCAGAAATATTGTTGTCTGGTCATTACTGATGAATCAATATTAGCTATTAGATAGCTAAAAAGCAGCCACTATTGCTTTAACAAATTCATTCCCCCTTTCCTCCCTAATGGGAGCGTTACTGGCCAGTTTGGCTCAGCATTACACAGAACGTTATATATTTAGCACATTTAGCACTGGCGTTCTTGTTATGCACTTTAATCTTGACGGAAGTAGAAGGGATGTGTGTAAAACCATTGCTAAAATGCTTCAGTGGCAGATCTTTTCTGTTTTTTACTAGTTAAAGTGCTCCAGCAGATCGTCTGTGTGGGTCTCAACTGCTCAAAACTGTCAGTTTGTTGTTGTTTTTTTTTATTTTTGCAGGGTGCTTTGAATGTTCATGGATTAAAACAGATGATATATTGAAAGACTAGGGCTGCATTTGTATGGAGTATCCAGTTTCTTGGAACGGTGCTTCACCCTCCAGGACTTCGAAAGCTATGAATCACACAGTTGTGTCATTAAGTAAATCACAGAGCTGTCCACACTTTGCTTTTCCAAACTGTGCTCATAGGAGCATTAAAGCAGCAGATGAGCAGATGTGAATCGTTACTTCTGATCAAAATTTCCAGAGTATAATCAGAGCAACAATATGATGCAGATATTTTAAGTTTTGTCGAAGCGTCTGGCTTTATAGTGACGTAACAAGATGCGTACACAATCATCTGATCACACGTGTTTGGTTAAATCTGAGAGGAAATTGGATTTAGATTGTTTCCAAACCCCACAACCTTTTGTTTTGTTTTTTTGTTTTTTGCCACATAACCCATTTTAACACTACACAGTAAAAAGCATCTGGAGTAACGATGTCACAGCAATGTGTCTGACATGCTAGGTATCAGCTTACCATAAAGACAACACTTGAATCCACACTGCTGTCTGCTCAGCTGTGAAAATGGTAAGAAACTGAGTTGGAGTTGCTCTGCTGGTCAAACTATAGGATGACACGTTCTAAGTTGTCTGTTGTTCTCATTATGCTCTGTATGCTACATATGGTACACAGGCAGCTCCTTACATTTGAGTCTGTCCATTTAGTGTGTAGGTTTAAAGTTTAAAGGGTTTTGTTCTTAAAATTGCAGTTTTATTGAGTGAAATTAGGTTTGACTTTATTATGTCTTAGTCAAGCCCTGCGACAGACTGGCGACCTGTCCAGGGTGTACCCTGCCTCAGGCCCTAAGACAACAAGGATAGGCCCCCACAACCCTGAAAAGGATAAGTGGAAGAGAATGGATGGATGTTTTAGTCACATGCTAGAAGAGCACATATTCAGACATCAACATGTCACCTTAGAGATGTCATGTCATACATGTATTTTGGCCTTGTGGCTCTTCTTTTTTTAAATGACCCCCTTCTTTGAAGCATTATGTAATCACCCCACTTGGAGGATGTTCATTCAACTCTTTGACTTTGAACCAAATAAACAAACCACCACAGATGTGACGCAAATGCACGTTTGTTTAAAAGCCAAACATTCTGGCTTCATGAAACATGCCCCAAACAAGTTCATTTAATTATTGATCTGTTTTTCCCAGATTAAGCACAGAAGAGGGAAAATATGGAATCACTTTGTGATTTGGATGTGTAAAACAGACACTTTTTAATATTAAATATAGTCAGCAGTTAAAAGAGCGTTTGCAGACCTCAGCAAGCTGCTACACCCGATTGAGAGGAAGCAGCTCTCCAAGAAGAGAGCTGTCAGTCAAAAGGATTATACAACTCCTTGTTTTTCCCCAGTCAGCTGTGTCTAAGAAAAGTGCAAAGTGTTAAGAGTAAAAAAGGAAAAGTTAAGGGTAGATGGAAGATGTCAAAGAGTCAGAAGAAAATTGAAAATGCTCAAAAAAACCCCCCAACAACCCATAAATGGGCAGAAAGAAGAATCAGTGGTTTTGTGATAAAAGTGTAAAAAATGGGATCGCCAAAGGAAAGCCAGCATTAACGCCTAATGGGAAGAAAACAAGGTTAGAGTGGGCGAACACAATTGTGCGCTGTGGATGATTTGCTAAGAGTCACGTTCAGTAATGAATGTGCATTTGCCAAAGGGGATGATGCTGGGACTTTTTATTTGGTGCCATAAAAAAGATGAAGGCCTTGAGAAATCAAGCAAAAATGGAGCAGGAGAGATGAAAGTCATTACCTCAACAGTAAATGCACAGGTGTAGACTGCTTTACGCTTTTCTTATTGCACTGAGGGCGTGGTTATGATTAGGATTAGTTTTCGACATCACGATGATGACGATGCGTCTTGTTGTCACAGAAGAAAGGAAATGCAGACAGACTCATTGACACGGTCAGCACACAGTCCAGATCTTAACCCAAACAGAAAACTTACAATGTCTGGAAAAAAATGTGCCATTACACAAAATTATTTAATTAGTTTGAAGTTTGTTTCATGAAGTCAGAGTTGTTCAGATAGTAAACAACAAAAGGAACAAAAAACAACACTTTATCACATCTGTGGTTTGTTTATTGCTGCAAAATAAAAGAGTTCAGTGAACATCTTCCAAGTGTGACGACTTCATGTTCTTTGCCAGAGGTTGTAAGTTTTTCCATGTAGTCTAAACTTCATATCCAGTGGCATACACTCCAATAAGGCCACATCGGCTAATAATATTGTATAGCCTACGTTTAGGTCGGGCTCTGAATACTACAGCATATGATTACAACACAGTGATCACAAGAATGGAGACGCTGTGACTCATCTGTAATATTTTGTACTTTGTTCAGATGTACTTGCTTTTTCCTTTGAGATGCAAGATTGTTGAAATCCTGCTTTTGATTGCTCGTGCTTCCACAGAAATGTAATACCAACCAGTAACTCAAAGTACTCTCTGAATGACTCTCGTTCAAAAGCTTCAACTCGACTCGACTCATTTAAAAAAAAAAAAAAAAAAAATAACAGGTCATGACGCTCTTTCAAAAATGTTCCGGTGGCCTTTACTGCTTCATTAATCTGATTTCTAAGCTTTGATTTGTGCTCTGTGCCTTTTTTCCTGTCCACACACTTTTGATCACGTGTAATATCAGTCAAAATTCAAAGAGTGGGCTTGCTGTGGCTGCTTTGAATTGCTTAGAAGTGTAATGGAGAGCACGCAGCGTGACAGGCAGCAAACTATGTTTCAGTCGTTCTTGTTTGTTCGTTGCGTTTTATTGACTCGGCAGACGAAGCATTGGAAAAACATCTGTTCAGAACAACAAGAAAGGAAATGATTCATAATCACCCCTGCTGTGCCCAAAACTCAGCAGCATGCATCACTCTGGAGTTTTCCTTAATGTCTGTTTGAACACGTCGGGCCGCGTGTGTCCCTGTGATAAGATATCGTTTTGAAAAATTCAACAGATGTGAAACTATTAAAGTGAAGAGGACCGTATGTGAACACCTGGAGGGGACAGACAGAGACATTGGAACATTAAAGATACATGTTGACCCTCCTGGAAACATGACATTTTTTTTATTTTTTTACATTTAAGAACCAATAAGCCTTCAGTAGTCTACTGGCTTATCTTAAAGAAGGTCAAACACTGCTTTACTTTTATCCAGAAAAGGGGAAAAAGAAAGGCTGCATCTCAGTGTTTGTGTGCGGCGAAGGCCGAGCATTCCTGTGACATGTAATCCCTCGGCACAGTTTATCCACAGCACGGCGAGAAGTGATTTAGCTGTGCTGGGTGTCTCACTTTTGGTTAGAGCAGCTGTATAACTGCAAGCTGCATTTGTCCTGCCTTTTGTCCACGCCACGGGAGAATGGTCATTTAAGTAATGTGTAGGTGTGCGTGTGAAATGCTTAGCGCTAAAGTGACAGATGGAAAATAATGGACGATTAATCAAGATGAGAAATCTGTTGGATATGATACTTTATTAAATCACAGAATAACATAGGATCACTCAAAGAGGTACATGAGAGAAACTAGCAATTAGATTTGTACCTAAAATTGCATCATCCATCAGTAATTATTATCAAGTAAAAGAAAACCAAACAAAGGCTAAAAGCAGAATACAGTTTTCGTGGGCACAGCTATTTCTTACAAATGTGGCACCATATAAGGGGAAATAATCAGGCTTTCCAACTGTATAAGATTTATTTCCAAGAAGCATTGTTACAACAAAGAAATGATCAACCAAAATCACACTTTGGTTTCAGTTTAGTTGCTAGAAAAAGTATAAAGTATTATTGTTCACAAATATATATAATGTACAAAACATACGACTGCACATAATTGCTTGTTTTTAACCCCGTGTGTAAGCAGCCAGCAGTAACAAGTTGTCAGTATAATAATTATTTTGTAACCCTTTGCTGTAGCAAAGTGCTCAGAAAAACGATTTTCTCTAAACGCAATCAAAATGACCTCTCAGTAATTAGTGCTTTTATAGTTTTGTTACTTTATTTACTTTCTTTATTTGTTGCTGAATTTTATCGTCCTGGAATAGTTAAACTGGATAATGTTTACATGCATTTCTGAAGGTTGCAAACATGGTAGTGAAGGAAATCTGAATTTCACTTTAAAGTAATTAAAGTTAGACTTTCATCTTGAGCCATTTGGATGACTCTGCTGCTTTCGAAATAAAAATGCCAACCTTGGCTCTCGGCGCTTGCTCATTTACACTTCCCACTTAACAAAGTTGGACTTTATAAGCTGTGTTACTTTGTATGGAAGCTGTGTTTTTATCACCTCTTGGAGCAGAGACCAGAAGCTTCCATTTGAGTTGTTTTCATTCCTGCAGAGATTAATGTGAACTAAAAAGCTTTGCCACCTGTTCTTTGTTTTGTTTTGAATGTTTTTTTTTTGGATTTTTTTTATTTTTTTGGTAATCGTGCATTTAGTAGTGTAACTAAAATGCAGTCACCTATCAAAACCAACGTGTATATAAATTTGTAACGTTGCAAGGTGAACGTGTATGAGGTGAGACACCACTTAATCAGTTCCATCGTAAAAGCACAAAGGAGGCAATAAATCTTTAGTTTGAACAGGTTAAAACACTTGAGCAGACTTTGGTGCTGACCTTTGACCCCTGCTCACAGCCACAGCAGTGTAAGGGCAGCTTTGACATGGGTGGCTTCAGCCGCAGAATGACACAACAACACTTTGTAATGCGCAGGCCGTTGTGCTGTCATAGGGAGGTCAAGAGACCTCAGGAGAACGTGACCTCTCTGACCTCTCCATTATATTAAATCCTCCTTTATTAGACTCTAACTTATTGAAATAGACAAACTGGGAACCATAAAGAAGGAACTTTTTTATTATGTAATACTCTATAACTGCAGCTTTGTGAAACGCATCATGCCTCAGTTTCTTCCCGAAAAGGTTCATGTAGTGCTCGTTTACATATACTACACACTATAAATAATCTGTCTATGTCTATCTGTATCTCTATGTCTATCTCTATATCCATTTCTATATATCTCTATCTACATCTCTATATCTATCTATTGTAACAAATTCTACTTTTAGGTGGTATTTTATTCAGGAAATTATTTTTATATTGATATGAAAAATAAATAATTTGATTTCATAAAAAAACAATAATAACTAACAGATGCTCTTTGATTATTTGTTATTATTAGCAGCTGTGTTTTGTAAAATATCTGAGTGCTCCATGATTCTGGCGAGCTGTTGACTTTACTTGTACAACCATTGAGGAAAGTTGTGGCTTGGAGTAAAAACTTTATGTCCCACTTACGTAAAGCTTATGGCCGCCATTTTTTTTTATTATTTATTTTTTTAAAAACATCAGAATTAAAGCTGTTCTCACTGGTCCCGGGTGAAAATTGTGTTGCTGTAATATTAACCTGCTCATATAGTAAGCTATGAAAACAGAAAGGGTCAAAAACATCTTATGACATTGAGCGCATGTTAGCGTGTTGATGTTAGCACTTACCTCAAAGCACGTACCTAAGTAACCGTTATGAAGCTATTAGAATGACTGTCCTGGTTTAAAAGTAAAAGACAAATAGTTTTTAATTTTAAATAGTAACCAAATATATCTCAGTTTAGGACATTTTGACGGTAGTTGAAAAGTTAATATGTTTTTTGTAAAATTGAAAAGTTTGTCTCGTTTTACTGATTTATAGCAAGAAAAAGCCTGTTCTTTTTGATTATATTGGCATCACCAATGTTGCTTTGCAAATCATCCACAGTGCACAATCTTTCTTGTTCATTATTAACTGTAAAATACACTTTCATAAATTAGCTTAAAACTAATGAAGTCTATTTTCAGGGGCTGGTGTTTTTCTGCTCGCATCTGCTGAGAGCGAGCAGATCAGCTTTCTATTCGACTGCATCGTCAGAGGTATCTCCCCCACCCGAGGCCCATTTGGACTGCGGCCCATTTTGCCAGGTCAGTATCAGAGGTGTTTCATATTGCTCGGCTGAAAAGGACTGAAGTTATACGGAGGGGGAATGTTAAGATGAAGGAGTAATTGTTTTAAAGCCGTGCTTCTTGGGGAAAGCAAACGGCTCGCTGACGTGTTGCACTAAAATTTAACTTTTAGCCTTTTAGCGGAGGCTGCGGGGAGTGACTTCTGAGAATTCCTGCCTCAAAGACAAGACGTGGACTTCTAAGTATAAATACTAAAGTCAACATTTACCATTATAATTTTAGCTACCTCTGCTTGTGTTGCTTATAGAGATTCATCATGGCTGACATGCTCTAGCTTCCTGAAATCCACCCATTTTTGGCAGAATAAAGCCAGAGGATTTCTTTGATGATGGATACGCTTTGATCTGCCTAAATTATGTCTGGCAGCTGTGTTTTGGTTTTTTTGGTTTGTTTTTAAATGCAATTACATAAATCCCCATGAACCAATTTATCATTTTAGTCAAACATCCTAACCCCTGACTTAAGTGATGAATGTAAAGCTTTAGGTCACCTTAAACTTCAGTAAGAGGATGACTATTATACTCACTCTGATTAGGTAACAAATTCAATTGTATTCTATGTATAGTCTAGGGTGAAGTGCTACTGGTGGGCACGTTAGAGGATGGATCTAGTTCCAGATTGCTGTCAGGTTTCAGTTTGTGAAAGATGCCAAGCACCAAAGTGTAAATGGTTCTTCTGTTCCTTTGCAATCTGCTGTGAAAATCTGACACATGTGTCAGTTGTCTTCACTAATGGCAGTTCTGCCTTTTGTGATATAATATCACTATTTATTTCAAATACAGTAGTGAAAGTAGATGAAAGGAATTCATCAAAAACTGTAAAGTGAAAAAAGTCCTGTGCCCTGTGAGTACTGTGAATAATTTCTTAATCAGAAATCAGGCAGTTGAGGTCATTTTAAGGTGCCAGTGTTAGAGTGTGATGCTCTACTTTTTTTTTAAATACTAACCCGTAACTCTGAAGACTGAAGAATCGATGCATTATTTATCAGAAACATGACAAAGGCTACGTTCACACTGCAGGCGAAAGCGCATCAAATCCGACTTTTTTGACCGTATGAGACCCATATCCAATCATGGTGTGACAGTGTGAACGGCACAAATCCGATATTTTCAAATCCGATCTGGGTCACTTTCGTATGTGGTACTGAATCCGATACATATCTGATGTTTTAGAAAGCGACTGCTGTTTGAATGGTCAGGTCGCATTAAATCCGTCTTTTACGTCACCGACACAAGACAGACACCAATTATCAGCGCCGGAGAAGACATCGCGAACGCTTCCTGGCCATCCAGTGTAGATGTTAGTGAAACTGTTGGGAAAACAATGTGAACATTTTATTTGTATTGTATAATCTGCAGATTCTGACGGAAATCTGCAACTATCCTTTGAAGCACCGCTCCTCTAAAACAGCAATAAGGATAATTATTAGGTTATTTACAAATAACTTAAAGCAAAAATTGGGAAACGTAAAGTCCGAAGTCTTTATATTAATGGCCATCAGTCAAACAATATTGTTTGCTCTAGGTCTAAACAGAGCGCATTGTGTGTGACCTCTTCTTTTGCGCATGCAGGCCGCTTTGAGCGTTCACACTTGAGCGCGTTTGCTGTCACATTTTATCTGTAGTGTGAACAAGCAGACAAAAAAAATCGGATTTGATC